>NC_136908.1:5863269-5991215 GCF_949606895.1 Notothenia rossii | reverse complement strand
TTTTGTTAATGGTTACCCCACTAGCAGTGAGGAACACGGGAAGGTCCTCTGAAAGTTGGCAACCTTTATTGTCTCTCGGCACAGCAACACTGCAACACTCTACGCTTTGTAAACTTTTAACATAAAACGCCTCAAATGTCAGATGTTAACCTCAATCATCTACAGAGCGAAGGATTAACAGCTTAAAAAACTCTCTATCCCCAAGGAGATGTCTGACTTTTTAGTCCTCTATCCGCTCAGCAGGAGCAGGTTGGGCCGGAGTGTTTCACCTGCCGCGCCGCACCAGGCACTTTCTTTATTTTCCCATCACCCCCCTCTGCACCTCCACGGGTGTAATTGCGGTATGAGATGGTACTTTGAGCCGGGGCTGTTCTCATCAGCACTGAGCAATTACATGAGCCCCTAGGGGTGCTGATAAAAACACACACTGAGAATGAACTCTGGTGATGGCGCTGAGGCTGCAGCATCACCAGAGTTCAGCAGCAGACCCATATTAAGCAGAAATGGGCCCCCGCACGATGGAAATGAATACAGATCGCTGTAACACGCAGACATCTCCCCGGGTCCAGAGAGTGCGCTGACCTGTAAGAGGAACCAGCCTCCATCTCTCCCGCATCATTATGGAGCTCAGCCAGGTCGCTCGAGTAGAATTACTAAAAAAATATCTCTCCCTTCTGGTGTGTGTGTGTGTGTGTGTGTGTGTGTGTGTGTGTGTGTGTGTGTGTGTGTGTGTGTGTGTGCGTGTGCGTGTGCGTGTGCGTGCACGTGCGTGTGCGTGTGTGTGTGTGTGTGGTGGGTTTTCCATCAATAACCCTCCCAACTGTTTCCCCAAATTTCAGTGGATTTATTCCTCGACTGCCTCTCCATTTTGTGAGAAGCTACTGTCTGCCACGTTGATCAAACATTACACATCATGTCAGGTGTCTTTCACATCGTTTCACACCTCTCTCCTCTGACAAAAGATTGACGTTGACGCTCGCTTTGTTCAGGTTTGACTGACACACCTGTCCTGTGGAAGAGACATGCCAGTTAAATAGAGAGAATTATGATGGAGAGAAACATCCACCTGTGAGGCCTTTCCTCTTGTGTTTTCATACATTCAAGAGATGAACAGTCATTATTATGAGACATCAAGGCATAACGATTCAATACAAAAAGGATATTTTGAGAGAAAATATCAGTTTTTGACACGTTATAAATTATTTGGAATTGTTTATGTCATAATTCTGTCATGTCTTTCTCATAATTTTTACTTTTACCTCATCCCTTATTATATGTAAGAATGGGATCTGTGAATGATGACAATATTGAGTCATAAGCATTTTTGTCCTTTCTATAAAGCATGCAGCACATTCATTAAACTACGATGTAAATATAGCTTTTTCCTATTAAATCGTGCATATTTTTGAGTAGTATTTGGATGTTGTGATACGTTCTCAGGCAGGTTGTAATGAATTATAATGAAGCAGGAAGCAGGCATGCAGGAGTAAATGATCCACACCAGGAGAGTTTAAATAGCCGGAGGACATGAGGAGGCAGCGTGGTGGTGGACATTTACTCTGGATATACGTTTCGAGGGCTGAGGGGGCGAGAGGAGTCCCGGGAGGTTAACATTTCTCACAAATTGATGAATGTAGGAAGCATAAGTGGAGAAACAAATCGACGAGAAGGGGGAGCGGGAGCATCTCGAAAAACCAGCCCGTCTCTTATTCTCTCGTTAAAACGCAGCAGAGAAAATGTTATCAAGCGCAGAGGGTGACTTCCTATTTATAATGAAACAAGACAATTGTGTGTGTGCAGCAGAGTCAAAGAGATAAGATGGGAACACTGAATAAAGAGCAGAGAAGAAGAAGAAGAAGAAGAAGTTGGGGTTTTGTGACCAGTGAGAGGAGCTGTAAACGTATTTCTGTCTGTCCTCTATAGGCCTACATGTGTATATTTGTGTATATTCTGTGCTTCAGAATAATTGTTGAGAATAGTTTGGAAAGTGCGTCTGAGGTGAAGTAATGCCACTACGGAGAAAGAGAATAGAGGGATGCAGGAATGAGTCCTAAAAGCCTGACATGAAAAAGCACTTCCTGTTCCCTCGTCTAGAAGTCAATGTTTATTTGAAAATGTTTTTAGTTGTTAGCTTAAAATAAGGTCTGTGGTTAACAAAAGCTAAGGATATTCTTATTCTACGACATAAAATACGTCAATAAATACCCCACGGGTGGATTTAAACCTGGCGGTTGCTAACAAGTGTCTAAGTGAAACGACAAAACGTCAGCATGCCCAACGTTAGCCGCCTTAGCTTAGTGGTGGTGACGTGAGGTCATGTGACCGTGCTGTAGTTCCTTTATAGCCCAACATTAGCCGCCTTTAGCTTAGCGGTGGTTACGTGAAGTCATGTGACCGTGCTTTGTTCCTTTATAGCCCAACATAAGCCTCCTTTAGCTTAGTGGTGGTGACGTGAAGTCATGTGACCGTACTGTAGTTCCTTTATAGCCCAACATTAGCCGCCTTTAGCTTAGCGGTGGTGACGTGAAGTCATGTGACCGTACTGTAGTTCCTTTATAGCCCAACGTTAGCCGCCTTTAGCTTAGCGGTGGTGACATGAAGTCATGTGACCGTCAGGGGCGGATCTAGACAAATATTCATGGGCATTCACTGTGGCATCCCCTGGCAGAAGTATATGCTGATTTAATCGCAGTCATATCAATCAATGTTAACTTGGAAAGCCACAATATTGATATTTTAACTCAATAACATTTGGTGCCATTATTGTGGCACATCAGTAAAGCCTTATATATAAATATATAAGGTGGCAGACATAATTTAATGAATATTAACAGAACAATAACTGAATGAGTTTGTCTCACTCTTAGACCAGCAGGGGTACCAAATATGCAGACTGCTGCAATAAGTACATTAATTAACTGTCTCATCGATGTTTGTCTGAATGAATATGATAATATTAACAATCATATTATTCCAATCAGCTGTCAATCACTATTATGATTCACATATTCATTTATTATTGAATAAACTATATTTTTTGGAGGAGTTAATGATGAATGTTCCTCAAGATGCTTGCTCACCCTCCTTCAAATTTGAAAGACAAGTAATTACTATCATGTATCAAAAGAATCAAAGGAACAGTTCAGCGCCCACCAACTTTCTGACTTTACATCAGAAAGAACAAACATTAAAGAAGTGGCTAACTGCATCAGTTAGGGTTAAAAACGTGTATTCAGCTAAAACATCGCTGCAGTTATTATCCAGTGGAAAGTCCTTACCTACTGGCCTAGTTAAATGAAAGTGGTTACTTTCTTTTGGCTGGGCAGTGTAATCTTACACACCATCTTATTCGACTTTCTCAGGACTTGAAACTGTTTTTTGGGGCAGACCCCCACAAAGAAAAAAAATGTTATACACGTAAGTTCATCATCTTAATAGTTGATTATGCTCATCGAGTCATCCGTGAGCAGAGCATCAAGTTGGCATGCCTATTACAGCTGAATGTGGCGATTACTGTCTTGTTCAGCAAAACGCCTCACAAACTGATTAAGATCCAACGCTTTAGTGCGTTTTGATTCAATGCTGAGTACAGCCAAACTTGACAGTCTCTTCTCTGTCATTGTAGACCACAAATACCTCATGCTTTTCGTTTTGCGCCGTCCCGTTCAAATTAAATCGCCGCCAATCATATTTCCAAGCTCGCGCCAGGGCCGGGGGAGGGGTTACAAGGCTCGCATCTTGTGCTGCATTCACTTGCACTCGGACATTAGAGATTTTCTCTCATAAATGTCCGATGAGCCACAACTTTTCTTTCAAAACAAAGCTGCCAACTGGGGTGGCAACTAGGGTGGCAAGGCATTTTTCTGAGGTGGCTGCCACCCCGTGCCACCCCGTAGAACCGCCACTGGTGACCGTGCTGTAGTTCCTTTATAGCCCAACATTAGCCGCCTTTAGTTTAGCGGTGGTGACGTAAAGTCATGTTTCCGTGCTTTGTTCCTTTATAGCCTCACTTTAGTTTTTTACTTCAACATTTTGTAAATGGTGTTAATATGTGGAGATTATCCTATGAACAAAACGTGTAAATATAATAAAAGTTTGTTTGCAACAGATTATTTTCTGCAAAAATCCAATGGAGAAATCCCATGGTTTTTTTCTAGAGGGAGCCCTTGCGATGCTAACTTCCAGGTCAGCCTACAAAAATACATCATCACAACACTACTCTAAGTAGTATCTGGAGGAGTGAAGGGGAAAATGCCACGAAGAAGCAAAAATGATGTGGCAGAGGAAAATATTTATGATGATGTGAAGCTGCAGTAGAGAGATTCTCTGGGTGAGATAACAGGAGGCAGATCTGAGGTTTCCCTGACAGACAAGGTGACTCAGTGTGTGTAAACAAGAACGCCTCCATCTCCTCCCTGAACCACCGGGGTTAACACCTCTGTCTGTCATTCTGGGCCTTCTTCATTGCGGTGTGGGGAGATGGGAACACACACTCAAAGAGCACAGATTGCCGCCGCTGGGACGAGATGGGGAGGAAGAGGTGTATGAGATCCCTTCACCCTAAAAAATAAAAAATCAGATAAGGTCAACAATATTTTTCGTCTGCGCGGGCAAGAAATTCCTTCAAGCACGGCTGAGTTTTTGGGTGATACAGCAAAAGATAGGGCTGCAGGATTTGGAGAAATAACTAAATATCAACCAATACATGTGCAAACACTATATTCAAAAACTTGCTTGAAGAACAGAAAATCCTCTGAGAAAGCACTCACTGTATGGAAAAATGGCCTCTGTATGCAATATATTATTATATATTTTACATTATTAGATGGCTAATAATATTGCATCAAGTTAGGGTGTAATTGTGCTTCCTACAGTGCAAAACTCACCTCAGTATTGATATGTCATCTCGGTGTATATTTCTCCCTCTTTTTTGAGCGAGAGCCTGTTTTTGTGTTTGTTTGACCCTCACCATTCTGCCTCCCTTCATGCCACCTCCAGTAGAGGCTTCAATGAGAGGCAGTAATAACCAGCGAGCCCCTGGTAACCCGTCAGCTGAGCCTCCAGAGAGGACATCACGACAGCCACCATGATGCTGCAGATTACAGACAGCATGACTATACAGATTACAGCCACCATGACTTGATTACAGCCACCATGACGCTGCAGATTACAGCCACCACGATGTTGCAGATTATAGCCACCATGACACATGACTCTGCAGATTACAGACACCATGACGTTGCAGATTACAGCCACCACGACTCTGCAGATTACAGCCACCATGAATCTGCAAATTAGAGCCACCATGACGTTGCACATTACAGACACCATGACGCTGCAGATTACAGACACCATGACGCTGCAGATTACAGCCACCATGATGTTGCAGATTATAGCCACCATGACCCATGACTCTGCAGATTACAGACACCATGACGTTGCAGATTACAGCCACCACGACTCTGCAGATTACAGCCACCATGAATCTGCAAATTAGAGCCACCATGACGTTGCACATTACAGACACCATGACGCTGCAGATTACAGACACCATGACGCTGCAGATTACAGCCACCATGATGTTGCAGATTATAGCCACCATGACCCATGACTCTGCAGATTACAGACACCATGACGTTGTAGATTACAGCCACCATGACGCTACAGATTAAAGACACCATGACCCATGAATCTGAAGATTACAGCCACCATGAATCTGCAAATGAGAGCCACCATGACGATGCACATTACAGCCACCATGATGCTGCAGATTACAGCCACCATGACTCTGCAGATTACAGCCACCATGACGCTGCAGATTACAGCCACCATGACTCTGCAGATTACAGCCACCATGACTCTGCAGATTACAGCCATCATGACTGCAGATTACAGCCATCATGACTGCAGATTACAGCCACCATGACTCTGCAGATTACAGCCACCATGACGCTGCAGATTACAGCCACCATGACGCTGCAGATTACAGCCACCATGACTCTGCAGATTACAGCCACCATGACTCTGCAGATTACAGCCATCATGACTGCAGATTACAGCCACCATGACTCTGCAGATTACAGCCATCATGACTGCAGATTACAGCCATCATGACTGCAGATTACAGCCACCATGACTCTGCCGATTACAGCCACTATGACCCATGACTCTGCAGATTACAGCCACTATGACCCATGACTCTGCAGATTACAGCCACCATGACTGCAGATTACAGCCACCATGACTCTGCAGATTACAGCCACTATGACCCATGACTCTGCAGATTACAGCCACCATGACCCATGACTCTGCAGATTACAGCCAACATGACTGCAGATTACAGCCACCATGACTCTGCAGATTACAGCCATCATGACTGCAGATTACAGCCATCATGACTGCAGATTACAGCCACCATGACTCTGCAGATTACAGCCACTATGACCCATGACTCTGCAGATTACAGCCACCATGACTCTGCAGATTACAGCCAACATAACTCTGAAAATTACAGGAATAAATAAAGAACAAGTTATTGAATCTAAAATTGTATTATTGTTGTTATTTTTGTATTATTATTTAAATGCTTTTACTTTTTGTACATTAAAGGTTTTATTAATGTATTATTTAATGTATTAATTCATTTTATGTCACTTCTACCGATTGGGTTTTCAGTTGTTTACTTTTGGATTATTTTATTGTATTTTTTCCTCATCATTTTTCCCTTTGAGGACTAAAATACGTATCATGTGTACATACTGTATGTGAGCTAATTTTTTTATTTCAATCTTATTTTCTGTTTGTCTCATGTTGCGTGTATCCTTTGCATGAAAAGTATTATTGAAATAAACCTGTATTGAAATAATGATTATTAATGCAGCTCTACCTGGGTGAGCAGCTTCATCCCGCAGTGTGGTGAGCACACAGCGCCCTCTGGTGGAGAAACACTCAAACAAACACTTGTTATTTTTCTGTTTTAATCTGATATTAAAACACATTACAAAGTCAGGATGCAAATAACCGAATTTGTTAAATTAAATAATAAGAAATGATAGAACTGGACTGTGTTGATGCGAGCCTGAACCATCAATTAATCTATGTTCAAACAGAGAGGCCCATGACTTTAGTCTGCAAACCAATAAATATGATAACACTACTTTTACAAGTGTAAAACAAATTCATACCTAGTTTGACATTAATTTATATATTGACTTAAAGCCCAGTAGCTCACACTGTCTATCATACTGAGATGGGTGAAGGAAATGCATGGAGTGTGAGGATGATACAAAAAAACACAGAGAGAATAAATGCATGAGCGTTTCCAGTGAGAGGAGTTTTCATTAAACTATGCACATTAAAAAAACAATCCTAAAGAAATGTTCCGAGAGCAGGCAAAGTGTCTTCCTGTCGTCACAGACAGACAAAACAACACACCACGATACAAACAATGCAATTCTTCCCACGGTGCCTCAGCGACACCAACACTGTCCCTGGTGATGAGTCTGATCCACAGTGAGAGGTGTGCAGTGTGGAGTGTCTACAGCTGCAGGGCTCCTTCTGTCCTCACGTGGCTTAAAGGAGGATTCCACATCATTACAACTCAAGTGGTTTTGGAGTTTTAGCAACAATTTCTATATGTTTTAAAAGACATTGTACTGATAAAGGTCCCTGGTGAGATAAGGGCAACACACACGAGCAGGGAGACAGATTACTTTAGTGTTTTGCACTATAGATTTTGTATTGTAAATGTGGATGTGAAGCACCATCATGACCAAAATAAAGGTTAGACATCGGGCTAATTATACTGTACATCTCTTTAAAATGTTAACGGTTGGTAGTCACGGCAATATGAGCACAGAACTGTACAAATGAGACGTGAATTTGTCTGCGTAAGTTAGTTTGTAAATGTATGTTTTGTTTTACGATGCCCCGTCTTACTTGAATTCATCCAGGCTTTCATACGTTTGGAGATTTTTTGTTCACTGTCGAAGCATGTCAGAAACTATTCTCCAAGAGTTCAGGGAGAGTTGTTGATATACAAATGGTCATTTTGGTGATGATGAAGTATTCATTTTAGCTCTAAATCTGTACCCAAGGTAATTATGTTAACATGTTCTTGCCGAATCAGACATCAGTCTCCTCACAGCTATGGAGCAAATGGACCTGATGGGAAACCAGGTTTAAGGAAATTCTAGTCCAGCCCTTTTAATAAAACCGCAAGTGAACACACAACATGTTGGGAATCATCGTACAGGAAAA
Source organism: Notothenia rossii (assembly GCF_949606895.1). Classification (NCBI taxonomy): domain Eukaryota; kingdom Metazoa; phylum Chordata; class Actinopteri; order Perciformes; family Nototheniidae; genus Notothenia; species Notothenia rossii. Next base: position 5,982,956 of record NC_136908.1, on the reverse strand, counting down.
CTGTGGGCGCACAAACACACGTTTTTTGTGAGATTTCTGGATTTTTGTTCTGCCCCATCTCAGTATGTAACCTGATGAGTACAATGTCGTTATAACAGCTAGAAATCAGAGCCAAAACTACTAATACTTCAAGTTGTAATAAACCGCAATTGTACTTAAAATACAAAACTGACATAAGCAACAGAATATTTGTTGTTGTGAAGCCTCTTTGTTTCAATACAAATGTTAAGGGAGCATGTACACACACACACACACACACACACACACACACACACCAACACACACACACACACACACACACACACACACACCAAAAAAAGGAAAAATGGCCGACTACTAGTCTATTTACCAGCTCATAGAGTCCTGTCGTGAACCCGGAAATGTCGAGTGCCCCAACGTTTTTATGTAATAAATATAAAGTACGGGTCCCCAGCTAACTTTCACAAGTTGGGCAATATGCTAAATTAGCATAAGTTGCATTAATAAGCATTAATAAGCATATACATACAAAAGTTATTGAGGATGTTGAATTCATTTCTGCCATTTTCAGAGCAGTTTTAACCAGAAAGTGGCCATACCCGTACTCCCGAGGACTGATTTTGATGAATTTGATTCCATTTGAACATTTTAGGGCACTCAAAACTGCATTCTAACATTAAAATGTGGGGTACTCAACATTTCCGGGTTCACATTGCTGGCAGGTAGACTGTTCCCCTAGAGCTTGGTCTTAGGCCAAGGCAAAGAGTGGATTCGGAGATTCAGCATTTACAGTCTGACAGTCCGCGGGATAAAATAAGAGAGTCTCATTTGTCCTTGTGTTCTTCCTGAGTGTTGTCCTCTATGACTACGATCTGGACGCCCGACAGCTGTCCGCTTGCGTCCAGCTGCAGCCCCTCCACCCCCCCAGTCTGCACCTCCTGCATTTGGCACTGCGTCTCCTCCATGCCGGTCTGTATCATCATGGTGTCCTGACCCGAGTCCCCGCTCAGCTGCAGCTCCATCACGCCCACCGCCTGCTCCATGGGCGCCGGGTTGATCTCGATGACCGTGTGGTCCTGTCCCACCTCGCCCTGAAGAATCACAATCAAACTTTATTTATATACTACTTCCATACACAAAAGGTAACTGCACGTGCTTCACTAACCAAACACACAGACAATTTACAAAAACAAACATTACTATCTCCCCCGTTCCCAGGTAATAACCAGAGTAACACAAAGCTGTGTGATTAAAAGAACACTTGTAACCAACGCATATATATATATATATTTATTACACGGCTTAGTTGAATGCTCGATTCTGATTGGTCCATTTGGAAATCTCTATGGTTGTTAATACTCGATAACACACACTGCTGCTAAGCCAAATAATGACCGGTGCTAAGGAGAATCAAGGTGGAAAGGGAAAGAGGTTGGACTGCAGATAAATCACCAGAAGAAGACAGACAGGAAGTAAACACTAACAGGAACACGGTATGGGCTCTGCAGTGCTAGGCCTTGTTAGTGGAAAACACTCACAGAAAATATCGATCAGAGTTACGTTGGTGTTGTGCCGTGGAGTGAAGTCTTTTCTATCTATCTAGCAAAAGATAGATATCTATTTAACAAGCTAGCTAGCAAATGTTACCTATCCAACTACCTATTGCCAATTATTACTATGGCTTAGTTGAATACTCTATTCTGATTGGTCAATTCAGAACACGTGACACGTAATCCAGAGCAGACAGACCGCTGTCAGGCACTTATTGACCGTTGTTAAGGACGCTCACATCTGCACAAAGAAGTCCGTTACACGCGTGGTTCCTAAATGATTCGATTCAAGGCTTTTATTCTCATGTGTGCATACTGTAGCTACAGTGAAGTTATGTCAATGAAAATCTGAGGTCACAGGCTCCTCCAACAGTGCAACACGATAAAACAGATAAATAGTGCAAGTAAATAAAATGAAATAGAATATAATAGAAATAGTGCAGAATAGTTTATACACTGCTTACTGCACATATTTCTTATTTCATATTTTATCATTCATTCATGGCATTCTAGTTCCATGTAAATGACTGCTTTATTTTATTGCTATTTAACTATATTTTATTACGGTGTTTATATTTTATGTCTGCACCATGACATCAAGTCAAATTCCTGGTATGTGTGAACCTGCCTGGCAATAAACCTGTTTCTGATTCTGATACAAGTAACTGGAATGTTCATATATAACTTGTAAACAGATTAATGTTGTCAGGGTATATGCAGGAATCCTGAAGTTAAATGTAAACACCTTTTAAGACCTTTTAAGACCCTTTCCATACATTTTAAGACCTCATCGCCACTTTGAGTTTTAACCGGTTGCCTTGGCGACACACTTTACCTCACATTGACTATATACAGTATTGATTGTACTTCCTCCTTATCTTCCAACCATTTGGACGCAGACTTGCATTTCCCCATAACGATGTTGCTTAGCAACCGGCGTAAACGGAGCTTCGCGCTATCAAGCAGTGAGCGTGCGATGTCCTGTTCAGATGACGTCAAACCCAACGAGATGCCATAAATAAACTACACAGAATCACACTACACACCTACGCAATGATTACATTCAGGCACACTGTAGAATACAACCTCTTTGGACCATTTATATACTTATTGAAAACAAGCTACTAAATGTAACACCTTGGAAAATGCCCTTTAATACTTTTTAATAGCCTTCCTTTTCGCTAAATTGATTTATCAACTTGTAATACTTTTTAAGACCCCGCGGACCCCCTGGTTATGGATGTTCTTTAAAAAGTTCGGGTGTTTAACAGTCTCTATCCATCTAAAAAAAAAAGAACAAGATGTAGTCACCTCCTGATGCACCAGCATGGCTCCGTCCACCATCTGTCCCTCGAGGGCCATCCCCTCTCCGCCCCCTTGCTGGGTGAGCTGCAGCAGCTCCACGGGGCTCACCATGGTGCCCAGCTGCCCCGAGTCCTGCAGCGCGGTGCCCAGCAGCGTGAGGCCGGAGGACGGGTGCAGCGTGATGGTGTCCGTCTTCCCGTCCCCGGCCAGCATGTAGCGGGTGAAGAGCTGCGAGCCGGCGGGCAGCAGCGTGACGGTGTTGGAGGAGGAGAGGCCGGCCATGGTGAAGGGCTGCCCCATGGAGGTGAGGGAGATGGGGGAGAGCACGGTGAACTGCTGGGGCTGCAGGGTCTGCTGCTGGGTGATGGGGGAGGAGAGGAGGGTGGCGCTGGTGGAGGCGGGTCTCTGCAGGCGGGGGCGTTTGGGCGGACGCTTAGGGGGGGTTTTTGTTTTGGCCGCGGGCTGAGGGCAGGAGAGCAGAGCCCGGACCTGCTGCTGCTTCCTCTGGTCCTCCAGCTGCACATCCAGGTCTACACACAGCACAACGTCAGCGCATTTATTAACTATCAGGCTGCTCATGTTTCTTATATTAATATTTGTTATTAGTACTTATCTGAGATGTATCTGAATGTCAAGTCAAATCTCAAAACTGACATAAAACTCAATTCAATTGTAATTTAAAGTGGCAACAGACAAAGTGGTATTATTTGCAAAGACAATTGATTTTTTTCTATTTTTTTCTAAAAACAGGATAATCGATCTGCTTCTAAAAACGTAAGATTGCAAATCATTTTCTCCATTACTAAAAAGCAGATTTTGCACGTGCCAATAGTGATATTTGGAAATTGTTATGTCTAATCTCATACACACACATTAAACTCAAATGAAATGTCATCTCTGTTTGTTTTCATATTTAATATCAAGAGTGGCATTATGTGCGGACGAGTGGATTTTCTCAGATTTTCAACACACACACACACACACACACACACACACACACACACACACACACACACACACACACACACACACACACACACACACACACACACACACACACACACACACACACACACACACACACACACACACACACACACACACACACACACACACACACACACACACACACACACACACACACACACACACACACACACACACACACACACACACACACACGTTTCCAAACCAACTGCACGACAGAGACAATGATAACATATGTTCGTCTGTTGATTTTTATATAAACAGGGTGATTAATCTGCTTGTTTATATATATATATATATATATATATATATATATATATATATATATATATATATATATATATATATATGTCGTTAGCAACATGGCTAATATATTGCTAGCAGCCTTGTTACTATTCAAAGCAATTAATTTGTCTTACTAAATTAATTTGAGTCATTCTTTTATATACCGTAACAATATTTGGAGACACAAAGTCGTGTCTAGAACTTGTAAATAGAGTACATGTTATCTAATGTAAAGAGGTGTGTGTGTGTGTGTGTGTGTGTGTGTGTGTGTGTGTGTGTGTGTGTGTGTGTGTGTGTGTGTGTGTGTGTGTGTGTGTGTGTGTGTGTGTGTGTGTGTGTGTGTGTGTGTGTGTGTGTACTCACTGCTGAGCGTGCAGAGGACCTGCTCCTGGCTCGGGTCCGTCTGCTGCCTCCTCGTCTCCACGATCCTCTTCACTGAGTCCAGCAGGCCGAACACCTGAGCCAGGTTACTGAGCACCGCCACCTCTACCAGACAGGAATCTGGGATCAGTGCGGCATCAATCACAGGGTCACTCAGTCAGTCAGAGAGGAGGAACAAATCCAGCCAGGGTAAACATTCAAACACTAAGTATTTACTCATTATCCGTACACACATCACACATTTGAAAAGGCTTTCTCATGTTTGGCCATTTCACACGTCAGCTTCTGACAGCAGCCGAATTTGTTCCTCCATCCGTTCACTTGTTGCCAAGCACTTTGGAGCGAGATTTAAATACATGTTTTTTCTAAGGCTGTCAATAGATGTTTCCTGTAGTGTGTTATAAAGGGTTTAGTGCATGTAAATGGTCCGTAAGGCTCAAATCCCTGTGTTCCCTCCAGAGGGAGTTTCTCACTCCAAACTTTCTTCCTCTCAAACTACGGGGCAGGCAGAGGGACGGCTCTTATAAAAGAGTCCTTAAAGGTCCCCTATCATACTGTTTCTCATCAATATATTACAGGTTTCAGATATATACAGAGCCTGTCTCTGAAGTGTTTGGCTCCAAAAACCAAACAGATCATTGCAGCATTACCCATAATCCCCTCTGTTGCAGCCCTGTTTCCAAAGTGCTGATTCTCTGTCTGTTACTTTAGATGAAAATAAGGAGCCCCTCCCCACGCCCCTCTGAGAGAGATTTGGTTAAAAATAACACAATGGTGCTCTAGGAGGAGATTCAGGTGATATGGGGGGTTATCTTGGTTGCTGATTGGCTAATGGTTACACAAGACACAACATCGTTATGACATCATAAAGTGGCCAAAATCTGATCAGCTTATTTTCAAACAGGTTTTTATAGAAATGGATCAGGACAAAAAGAGAGAGAATCTTTCCACAGAGGGGACACATGTTGATGTAGAAGAGACATGAAGAAGAGGGGACACATGTTGATGTAGAAGAGACATGAAGAAGAGGGGACACATGTTGATGTAGAACAGACATGAAGAAGAGGGGACACATGTTGATGTAGAACAGACATGAAGAAGAGGGGACACATGTTGATGTAGAAGAGACATGTAGAAGAGACATGGAGAAGAGGGGACACATGTTGATGTAGAAGAGACATGAAGAAGAGGGGACACATGTTGATGTAGAAGAGACATGAAGAAGAGGGGACACATGTTGATGTAGAAGAGACATGGAGAAGAGGGGACACATGTTGATGTAGAAGAGACATGGAGAAAAGGGGACACATGGTGATGTAGAAGAGACATGAAGAAGAGGGGACACATGTTGATGTAGAAGAGACATGAAGAAGAGGGGACACATGTTGATGTAGAAGAGACATGGAGAAAAGGGGACACATGGTGATGTAGAAGAGACATGAAGAAGAGGGGACACATGTTGATGTAGAAGAGACATGAAGAAGAGGGGACACATGTTGATGTAGAAGAGACATGAAGAAGAGGGGACACATGTTGATGTAGAAGAGACATGAAGAAGAGGGGACACATGTTGATTTGGAAGAGAAATGAAGAAGAGGGGACACATGTTGATGTAGAAGAGACATGAAGAAGAGGGGACACATGTTGATGTAGAAGAGACATGGAGAAGAGGGGACACATGTTGATGTAGAAGAGACATGAAGAAGAGGGGACACATGTTGATGTAGAAGAGACATGAAGAAGAGGGGACACATGTTGATGTAGAAGAGACATGAAGAAGAGGGGACACATGTTGATGTAGAAGAGACATGAAGAAGAGGGGACACATGTTGATGTAGAAGAGACATGGAGAAGAGGGGACACATGTTGATGTAGAAGAGACATGAAGAAGAGGGGACACATGTTGATGTAGAAGAGACATGAAGAAGAGGGGACACATGTTGATGTAGAAGAGACATGAAGAAGAGGGGACACATGTTGATGTAGAAGAGACATGGAGAAGAGGGGACACATGTTGATGTAGAAGAGACATGAAGAAGAGGGGACACATGTTGATGCAGAAGAGACGTGAAGAAGTGGATTTTGCATAATAGGTGACCTTTAAGGTATTTGCATTATCTTTGAAAGCCCTAGTGCGTGATGCTGTGTACCTGTGTCCTGTAGGGCCACCGGCTCCCTGCGCTGCTTCACCCCGTTCAGCAGCTCCTGCAGCTCCGTGCTGATGTTGGTCACCACCTCTCCCAGCAGACCCACATCAGCGATGCCCTTCCAGAAGTTCAGCGTGTCCTCTGTGCAGACACAAACACAGCAAAGTCACACGTGTGCTCCGAGTGTGATCTGTGAATGAAGTAATGGTGATATGAACTCTCTGTGTAGTGGGTGTGTGCTCTGTGGGACCTGAGATCTCGCTGGTCTCCTTCTTCTCTGCAGCCTCCATTGAACTGGTGATCCAGTCCATCTTGGCACTCAGAGTCTCGGCTCTGTCCTCGCCCACCGTGCTGCCGTTACCCAGAACCAACTGAGCTGTACGTCACACATTATGGCAAATTAAACATACAGATATAAGAAATTACCTTTCAAAAGCACAACAATAAAGACGTAGGATAATGTGAGTTTTGTTGAATGCTACATTGAAAACATGCAGCAGATTTTTGGCAGCCACATATAAAGGCGAAATTAATAATAAGTGAACTAATTATTTTAATATACCAAGTCATTATTTTTGACATTATTAGTCTTCCATTAGTTACTAAGCCATTCTTTTCATAAAAATATTAAATATTCTGAGTACATTCAATTGAGATACTTTGTCTTAATTTGAACTTACTACATAATTCTTAAACACTAAATCATTATTTAAAGATTTTTTTTTTTTTTTTAAATACAAGTCTGGTATAACAATGCCTCAAAACTAAAAGTGTAAAAAAGCAGAAAATAATCACAAAATAGCCCATCATGTTGTGTCCTGTGTGTGTGTGTGTGTGTGTGTGTGTGTGTGTGTGTGTGTGTGTGTGTGTGTGTGTGTGTGTGTGTGTGTGTGTGTGTGTGCGCTCACCCTGAGAGGAGGTGCCTGTGCCGTCGGGGGGGAAGCGTGTGTTGTTGATCAGAAGGTCGAACTTGGTGCTGCGACACGTGTTGGTGCACAGCGTGTTGTGCTCATAGAAGTCCAGCTGACCCGAATCCATCATTTTTCTAGAGAGCAGAAATGAGGAAGGGTTTCCGACAGTTAGTCAATGTTTAATTGGACACCGATGATCCCATCAATACTACCAAAAGAAATTGCAACCTTTATCAATGATATTTAACGTTTGATGTGTTTCTGAGCTCAGTGCACCTATTTTACTACATTATGTATCTACTTAAAGGTGGGGTAGGTAAGAATGGAGAAACCAGCTCGAGTGCGCTAGAGTTTGAAAATACACAACCGGAAGAAATCTGCCCCTTCCTTCAGACTTCCTCACAGAGCCCCTCCTCCAACACACACGAACGTGCACATGACCAATGAGGGCATGAGATAAGTTTGTGCACAGATGGAAGGCTGACAGGCAGGTAGGCCATCCAGTTATTTTAGCCGGGCCGGCTCAGATGATTGGTCGTGCTTTTTAAAGCGCCACGGCTTCCACAGATTACATTTCTATGTATTTATTGTCAAAGCATTTCATGTATTCATTGCTATCGGGATGTTAGAGAATTCCATGGAATATAACAAAAAGTGTTTTTGAAGTGAATTACATACCCCACCTTTAAGCATTAGATTAGATAACATTTTATCCAAAGCAAATTACAATAAGTGCAATAAACCATAAAGATATAAACTCACGCAGCGTCAGAAAATAAAACCCTCTCTTTTTTCCTCCGTACCCAAATCTCTAAAAACGGGGGAACAACGGAGCTGATCCAGATTTGCGTCCGATATGACTTAATATCTGAAATGTGGACCCACGGCCCAATCAGAAACGTTGCTATCAGAAACAATGCCTGACTGTTTTGGACGTAATATGGTCGGTGTTTACATTAGCATCGCTAACACTCAGAGCTAACCTGTACTGGAGAGCATGTGTGTGAAGAAGCAGGAAGTAAAAAGGAACTCACCTTGTGGTATAACCGGCAAGAGAGAAAGCCTTTGAGCTCCATACTGTTTCAGAAATAATCCTTGATAATCCATGATATGGCGTTTCATCACGGCAGTATTTAGTTTAGACAGTAGCTGCCGGGTCCCGCATGAGCTCAGCCCCCTCCTTTTTTATCAATTTTTTTTAAAGCTTTATACCCACAATCAGCACTTTTGAAACAGGAAGTGAATCAGCACTTTTGAAACAGGAAGTGAAATAGAGGGATATTAGGCATGGCTAGAATGGGTGATCTGTTTGGTATTTTGAGCAAAACACTTAGACATGTTTTTTATATATTTGTATATATTTGAGACCTATGCTATTGCCTAAAAATAGCACGATAGGTGACCTTTAAATCACGGTTTAGCATATTTATTGTAGACGTATGAGTAAGCGTTTGCATGCAGACTGTGATAATTATAATGTGGTGTTCAGAGCATCGAGGCAGAATTCTGAATATTTAACCCTGGATTTCGGCTCTAATGCAGACACGAGTCTCCTCACCGCAGCATGACCCCCCCCATCCTGATGGCTCGCTTCCAGTCCTTCAGAGTGGCTTTTCCAGAAATGTGCACAAACTGCTTGGGGCTGATCAGCTGGTCTTCATACTGGCGGGGGGGGGGAAAGACATTTAGTCCAGTGTAGCGGATAAAACACTAGACAAACTAAAAGCAAAATGACATACTGTACTCCTTATGTCTGATGAGGCTTTGCATTTATAAACATGCATGTTAATGTTCAAAAAGCTCTTTATTGTCCTCATATTGTCTGTGCTGCAGCACCTCTTTCCACCCTCTGTCTGAAACCAGAGCTCAGTCTGCTCTGATTGGTTAGCTGGCCGGCTCTATTGTGATTGGTCCACTGCTAAGAGATGTCCCGCCCCTAAGCCTATAATGTACAATCTGTTGGAGCGCTAACTAGTAGAAACTGAAGTGTTACATATTGACTGTCACAATGGAGGCGTTTCGGGAGGGGGGGGTTGTGTGTGTGTGTGTGTGTGTGTGTGTGTGTGTGTGTGTGTGTGTGTGTGTGTGTGTGTGTGTGTGTGTGTGTGTGTGTGTGTGTGTGTGTGTGTGTGTGTGTGTGTGTGTGTGTGTGTGTGTGTGTTTGTGTGTGAGAGAGAAACTCACACGGAACACAGGGATCTTAGCCCCAAAATAACAATAGGTTGTTATAGTTTTTACAGCCACAGTAAGCACATATCCACTTGCAGTTGTAAACAGCATAATGCATTTTCAAGCTGACGTGTTTAAAGAGAGCAGAAATAGGAAATGTGACGCAGTTATTCTGGGACACGAGAAGTAGTGCATGTTTATTTCCTGCTGTGTGACTATTGAGTGACCTAGTTGCCGTTCAGCTGTGTACAGTCGAGTATAGCAACTATTGTAACAGTCTTTAAATGTGTCATTGTGAAGCATTTAAGCTCAAAATTAAATATTATATAGTGGAGCTTTTGTAGACGTTTAGTGCAAAACTACTGCAATTTGCTTTAATTAAAACTATCTCAAATGTTTTTTTCCCAGATCTGATAATGTACACAAACAAACTAGCAACAGTCTGCAAGGCTCTGGAAAGGGCTGCGTGCACAAAAGGAGATTTCTGATTGGAACAAACACCTACTTTAAAACATTATGTAAGACTTGTATATAAACAGGTTTCTGGGTGTGTGCTGTTCAGATATCAGAAAGTCGACCATATCAAGAAGGAGGTTTAAGGATTGGAAGATGCTGCAGGTGGAATATTATATATATAATGGGAATAACCTATTTTGTTAACCATCTAAACAGTAAGAAGGAATATTGTCTTTCATCAGAATAAGGGCACATTTTGCGGATGTTAACGTGTTCAATGTAGACTTTAAAAAACTGTATAAATACCGACCTTTACACATTTAACGTTGATTCCCGGGCAAACAAACTTCTTCACCAGCAGCAAAGCTTTACAGTCTCCGCAGGTTATGGGACAGCCGATTTCAACGTCATCTCCGTCCGTTGTTTCTAAAAGAATGACACAGAACTTAAATAAATATATACATTTTTCTAATTTAATATATGCAGTTGTTATCTGTTCTCTTACCTTCATGTGCTTCAACCGTCATGACGGCTGCGTCTGTTTCAGCAGATTCCTCTCTGTAAAGGAAAGTGTGTTTAATGTTTCTTCTCCGGTGGTTCTCTAGCCTTTTCTATCATTGAGTAAACTGAGTACTTCTGACTAGGGAGAAATATAAAACTATAAAATGACACAATAACTGCAGCAAATGTGTGAAAAATAGGCAATTTGTATACATTTTGATCTGATCAGTTCCTGTGAATATTGCTCAGAGATAAGTTTTATTGAATTACTCTTTTAGGACATTTTAATTATACATCTCAATCTGTATTATGTTTGTTGAAATAAAACTACAAAGGCTTTTTGTTTCGGACTAATTCAATGTTTCCTTCTCCATGAGCTTTTATTTCTTTAAACGTTTGAACTTGTTTTTAAGGAACATTTAATACAATTCACACCGTTTTCTGAAAGGAAAGGCTTTCTTGATCATATATATGAAATTAAGTGATTATCCCCTCTAACACCTGGCCATTGTTTTATTTCCCTTCGGTTGTGATAACCAAATAGTTTAGCATTAAGGCTGTGTGAATTTAGTTTAGTTCAGGTCTTCACCGTGCCTCTATCCTGTGAGATTGAAAAGAAAAGCTATATATCTTGAATTCAAATTTGAAATGTTTTCTGCACAATAAGAAATCAAACCCTGAGATACAGGCCAACTGAATACATAAAGGCCTAGAGACCCCTCTTAAGCTTTGGGGACCAGAGGGTACCGTGTGTGCATCTTATCTACTTAGGATAAGTCTCCTTTGTCCCACTGTTGTTAACCTAATGGAAGCTGATAATGTGGTATCCCTGTCGCTGTGTTTGTTGAATGATGATGTTTAAAAGTAAGTATTTCAGTCTCAGTTAGACCACCCCTGTCCTCAGTACATACCATGGATGGTATATATGAAGAGGTACATACCCGGTGGGGATGGGCTGCAGCTGGAGGATGACCTGAGTCTTGTTGGGGTCATCGGGGTCACAGTCTTCAGCCTTCACCATCACCACCTCGGCCAAGGACACCGTCACCTCTCCGGCGGTCGCCATCACGCTCAGAGCAGAGAGCACGGGGGGGCTGCTTTCATAGGACAGCTATCCAGGAGTACGTTCATCTGGAGAGAGATGAATACATTAGGAAACATGACATCAGAATCATAAACAGGTTACATAAACAGTTAAATATGATAAATTGTAAGAAAAACGATCGATATATTGAAGAGCCCTTATCATGACCGTTATGCTTCATATCATCTTTGCACACTTGTAGTCAAGCAAAAGTAGCAATTATTCTCTTCCACTTAATGTTCTGTTTACCTACTCATGGTATAGTCATTTAGATATAACGTTGGATGGTTAAATCTATACCACAGAAAGACATATAAAGAAGCATAACTAAAAAACATCTAATACGAATCAGAATCATAAACAGGTCACATAAACACAGTTAAATAAGATAAACGTAAGTAAAACGACTGAAATATAATATCACAATATCGATATATTGAAGAGCCCTTATCATGATATCACTTTTGTCAAATGAGAAACCATTATAGAGGCTTCATATCATCTTTGCACACAAAAGCAGCAATTCTTCTCTTCCACTTAATGTTCTGTTTACCCACTCATGGTATAGTCATTTAGATATAACGTTGGATTAAATATATATATATATATATATATATATATAATAATCCTATTTTAAAAGTGTTTCCTAAGTATTGTGTGTCAAAATCCTAATTTATTAAGGAAATAAATATGTAGAATAATTGTTGTGGAGTAAAAAGTACAAAATAGATTTCCAAAAAGTAGAAGAGTAGACGTAAAGTAGTATAAAATGAAAGTACTCGGGTAAAGTACAAGTACCTCAAATGTACTGGAGTAAATGTACTTATAGTTTCCATCCCAGGAACAGTTTGAATTAAGGCTAGCAATATTAATTATTATAAAATGTTTATTGATGTGCTTTATTTATCACAACACTATATCGACTGGTAAATAATAATAATAATAAGTCAGCTTTTTTATTATCCTATTTATGCTGACGTGATCTGACTGTTTTTAAACTGTTAGATTTTGAATTAAGATGTAACTGTTAGTGTATTTTACCCACGAGGGTTTGGAAACAGAAACATCTCGAGGGATGCTAACTGAAACTGACATGGAGGCAGTTAGATCACTCGGTCCCATTTTAGATAAATCCAGCATTATTTTAGCAGATAAAACACTCTTTTTGGAGGGTTATCAGGACCGAAGCCTGAATGCTGTTTAAATCTAGACACACAGAAACGCAGACATATAAAGTGGTATAACATGAAAATACTCAGGTAAAGTACAAGACTTGAGTAAATTAACCTAGTTACTTTAAACCACTGACGTCGTCACACTGATTTTAAACTGTCTGATTTTGAATTAACATGTAACGGTTAGTGTGCTTTACCCACGAACGTTGTGGAACAGAAACATGCTTTAAATGGATGCTAGTTGGCATGGAGGTAAGTAGATCACTCGGTCACTTTTAAGATAAATCCAGCATTATTTTAGCGGATAAAACCCTCTATATTGTCAAAGTTACGTGGGTTATCACGTTCGCTGTATGCAGTCTAATGCTGTTTAGATCCACACACACACAGAGACACTGAGGCTCGACGGTAGCCATTATGGCTCAAGCAAGGGCGTAACTATATATGTGTGAATCTGGACTAAAATCCACCAGCTATACACACCGAGACGGGTAACCACTTTGCATTTACAGTGTGACGGTTACGTGTGTGTGTGTATGAACCGTACGTCCCTTCGTAACATTTTAACTCTCCCTCAAAATGACGTCTCCCTGTGCGGCGGCACGTACAGCAAACAACGGCACGGCGGCGGCGGCGTCTCCATTCTGTGCGGCCGCTGCACCCCATGCGTAAAATACACATCACTCCGCGGCTTAAAATAGCGCCAGTGTCGTGAGATCGGCTGGTGTATTACATATAAACATGTTTAAAATAACACAGTTAAAAAAATAGCTCGTGCTTACCGTTTTATGGAGAGAAACGCAGCGCTAGATTGAGGAGAGCTGCGGCGCATGCGCAGTTCGGAGATACAGCTTGACTTCCTGCTGCACAGCGCTCGCCTTGTTATCTCGCTCCTGTAAACCCTGACTAAATGACCCTCAAACTCTTTTTACTGGGTGGTGACTTTATTTTATACAAGAGACATGGTGTTTTTTAATACCTGGTGTCCTTATAAGCTTTACTTATAAAGATATATCTATGTAGAATGTGTCTTTCTGCTTGAATTTGCATTTTAAGTTGGTCAAATTTGAATACTGAAGCATGGAGCATTGTTTTGTTTTGCTTCAAACTTCCTAAAAATTCATCCTCACGCTTTGCCAAGGTGTAACATATAGGGTTGCTTGTTAGCATGTTAATTATGATGTTAATTTTCAAGTTCCATGGGCAACTTTTGCAAAATTAGAGCCCGTAGCTTTGCCTTTACACTTTCAAATGTATAAAATGTGTTATTTTGCTCCTGTAAACCCGGACAAAGTCCCTCTCAAACTCCTTTTATTGACTATTGACTATCTTCATTGTATACAAGAGAGATAGTATTATTTCTTACCTGAGCTTTACTAATAAAAATATATCTATGTACATGTCTTTATCGTATAGTAAGTGAACATTTTTAAATAATGAAGCACAGAGCATTGTTTTGTTTTGCTATAAACTTCCTAAAAATGAATCCTAACCTTTTGGCAAGGTGTAGGGTTGCTTATTTAAATGTATATTATATTATTATGTTGTTGACATGACATTTTCTAACATCTCTGGGCCACTTTGACACAAGGATTGACTCCTATATATGGCTATATGACTGACAAATCAAAAGCATGTATCTGTTTCTTGTATGAATCCATCTGCTCTTGAAAATAATTCATATTGTAAACTCTGGCTCTTTTTATTGAATAGTATCTTTATTTTGTACAAGAGAGAGAATTGTATATTACATACCGGATGTCCTTATAACCTTTACTTATAAAGATTTATTGTTGTAGAGTGTGTCTTTCTGCTTGAATCTGCATTGTCGTTTTGTTAAATGCTACATTGAAAACATGCAGCAGATTTTTGGCAGCCACATTAAAAGGCCAAAATAATAAGTGAACTAATTATTTTTAATATACCAAGTCATTATTTTTGACATTATTAGTCTTCCATTAGTTACTAAGCCATTCTTTTCATAAAAATATTAAATATTCTGAGTACATTCAATTGAGATAATTTGTCTTAATTTGAACATACTTCCTAATTCTGAAACACTAAATCATTATTTAAAGAATATATTATTTTTTTATAAATATAAGTCTGGTATAACAATGCCTCAAAACCAAAAGTGTAAAACAGCAGAAAATAATCACAAAATAGCCCATCATGTTGTGACCTGTGTGTGTGTGTGTGTGTGTGTGTGTGTGTGTGTGTGTGTGTGTGTGTGTGTGTGTGTGTGTGTGTGTGTGTGTGTGTGTGTGTGTGTGTGTGTGTGTGTGTGTGTGTGTGTGTGTGTGTGTGTGTGTGTGTGTGTGTGTGTGTGTGTGTGTGTGTGTGTGTGTGTGTGTGTGTGTGTGTGAATTCATTGCATGGTATTTTGAATACTGAAGCCCAGAGCCTTGTTTTGTTTTTCTTCCAACTTCCTAAAAATGAATCTCCCCCCCCCCCCCCCCCCTTTGTGGGTCAATGTGTATGACTATGTTCATTTCAACCCTCCATGGGTCACTTTGGTACAAGGAGTGTGCATAAGAACCTTTAATTGGAGTCCTTATGTGACTCCCACACTTTCCATCTGTTCTGGAAAAGCATTAATACTGTGGCAGGATTTCTGTTGCGTTCATTCTGGAAAAAATCTGTTTACTGGAAAATGTATTGTTTTGTTTAAAGATAAGATGAAAAGAAAAAGGGCTTATGTGAGCCTGAACTCAAATGAGACTTTGTTCCCCTTAAATTATAATTAATTCAACAATGCATTTAATGTTGTTGGCCCCTGGCATGTATATTATAATATTACCTTATTTCATTTTATGTTCATTTGGATATCCTTAATGCTTAATCAGGGTTCCCGCGGGGTCTTAAAAAGTCTTACATTTGATAATCAGAATTGAAGGCCTTAAAAAGTCTTAAATATGATCAAAAAAATAAGAGAGGTCTTAAAAATGTTTGGATTTGAAAGGTACTTCTGTGTTGCGATCGCGTCTAAATGTGTTTTGGGGGAAATGTCCGGGCTGCAAAGTAACCAATACGGTAATAGCCTTTCAGTTCCCCCCAACAATTTGTATTGAAATAAATCAACATGGAACCAGTAATCACTAACTTTGTTTCCTCCGGCCCCTTACCGGAGGACACCCTAGTAACCTAGCAACCAACCAAGCTTCAGCTAGCGGCAGTCAGAAACTCAGGCATCTTCAAAGTTCGAATCTACTTTAAAATAAATATGGGGAAGTGTAAGTTCAACCGTATTTGGTTGGAAAACATCTAATTCAGTGCTTGGTTGAAACCAGTGGAGGGGAACGTGTTTGAAGCCCGCTGCACCTTTTGCAAAGAAAATTAGCGTTTGTTTCGCTAAAGCAACGTTAGCTAGTGCAGCAGTCTGCGTCAACCCTAAAAGCGGAGGTGCTGTGGACGCTAAATACCGTAGCTAAACATCAGTCATACAACACCAGCATGAAGGCAAGAGAGCTCTGAATATAGCTCTTGTCACTCACTCACACATACACAGAGATACCACACATACACACTTTTTGCCCAACACGCTAACACAGTTCTGTGTACCGTTATGCTGTTATGTTCAGTCATCGTTCTTATGTTGAACATGAATACATTTACTTTGTAAGTAATTATGGGACGTATTTCTTATTTCATAGCAATTTTCCTTCATACTTTCTTACCGTGAAATAGGTCTTAAATTCCATTCAAAGTGGTCTTAAAAAGTCTTACATTTGAGTTGGTGAAACCTGCAGGAACCCTGTTTATGGTATTTGTTCATCTTTGTTTCTGTTAAGAAATATCACTGTTTATTTGACATACTATATATGTTGCATTAAATTAAAACTACTTAACATTTCGATCAATTGTTGTCCTTGTGGAAAATTATAGTTGTATACATGTAGTTTAACAATAGTGCCAAACACGCCACTTAAGTTGTCAGACATTCTCCTTTTTTATTTTTCAACATTTGATGACGGGGCGCCAGGACACGTGATCACCAGCAGCCCCTGGATTAAAAATTGTGCTTCCGAAATCTCTTGATAGCGATTCCGCAGAAGGGTTGGTTATCCCCACCCCTCCTGTGCCAAGCACGGCAGAAGCCCTTTTTAACGATCATCTGAAACGACCCATTAATGCACCAGTAGACACATGCTCCTGACTCACGGTGCAAAGTGTGTGTTTGATGTGTGTGTGTTTCCACATTCCGTATAAATGCTTTATAGTCTGTTCAATAATAACCATGATTCATTTACATGTATGGATTGAAGTATATAGGTTTAAGTCATGAATCGATGGAATTTAAGCCTGTTTGTATGTGGAGTTTGACTGCCGAAGAGCATGCTGGGTAACAAATGGGCAGGGTTTGATGAAATCCTTAGCTCTCATTTCATTGGTCACTTGTGCTGCGTTCACCAAATGTGGGGAAATCGACGAGCACATGAACATAAGCTTTTGTAAATTATGCTGGGAGATTTTAGAAGGCATAATGACAGACGTTTTCTCTAAATGCAGCTGCGTATCAGTCTTATGTAGGTGAAACACATCACATATAATGAAAAAGACAAACAGAATCAAGGCAGCTGACAATATAATGTCAGAATTAGCCTTCAATGGGTTTGCAATTTGTGATTTGAGTGTAGTAGGAAATATCAACTCCTTTTTGTTTTGAGGGAAATGCCCACGTTTCAAGATAAACACCTAAACAGCTTATTTGCTAATATTTATACCTATTCACAATCTAGGTCATGACAGTCTTCCACCAGCAGAGGGCGCCAAACCCCAGTAAACACACAGAGTCCAAACATTATTCATTGTACATCTATTTATTATTTTTTTTAAACCAATCAATAAAATCACGTCAAATAAAAAGGTGGAACCCCTTATACATGATATATAAAATAAACAACATTATTCAGTAAAGCTCTGAAATGTGACAATGGGGGATGAAGAGCTGAACTGGGCTCTGAACGAGAAGCCCTATCAGTGATCATTTCTGCGGACAAGATAAAAAAACAAACTAGGTCTAATTCAACATTATGGGAAATGTGCTTACCTGTTTTCCTTCTGGGAGATTATGTTACATAGTACGTAGATATCTATGTGCTTAAAGTTATTTTGCTGCTGTTGTTATAGGTCAAATGTAGGTGTTGATCAATCCAAACTCAATTAAGAAGCCACGCATTTTAGAAGTTGTTCGCATGTCGTCTTGCAAAAAAGCATTACTTCAGACTTTTTAACTAATCACCATCATTTCGTAGTTATATTTCGGCATACTTTTTATCCGTTTAAGGCAATTCCATAACAGCGAAATCTGTTTATTTTGGGTTCATACCACTGTAATAAACCAGATTAATTCAAAAGCAAATGATCTAGCGGTCAAACTTGCTGGCTCCACTTCTCTACTTTACCTACAAAAGTGATATCAGAGAAGATAACACAAAGATATATTTCCCAAAATGTTGAACAACACCTTCAAGATCCCAGAGACTCTGGATCTGGACTGACTTCGGCCTCCTATATTATCATGGCCATTTACACAGGATGGTCACCGTATGTTAGATTAGAAAATGCTGTTATTATTACTTTAATGAACAACTCATTGCTGGGTGTAACAGTTGATGAGAAATAAGCTTATTCTGTCCCATAAAGTCAGTCTTTCTTCGTGGTGTCTCACGGATATCCTCAAAATTACCCATTGGTTATCTTAACACTGTGCAGTGCTTAGAAATGGCAAATCATGCTCAGTTAGCTAACAGCACACACAAATGCAAACAATAGAATACAATAAACCCTGTTTTAGATGACAAGTGAGAAAGGTAGTTAGTAGTATTATTCAGACTGGTTTACAAGATGTGATGAAGTCCTCACCTGCGCCAAGAACACAACATGTTAACATCTGATTGTCTAACCAACAAAAACAACACAATATATACGTTGTTTGAACCTGGCAATAAAGGGTGGTGGTTGATCAGGAAGCATAGAGTTTAAAAAGTAAAGGGATGTATTACTGGATCACCAGTACAGCATTTTTCAACTTAAAGTAAAACAATGTCACATGAACGCAAAGTAAAACCTCCAGAATGCATAATCTCTTGCAGTTTACAGTGTGTGTGTGTGTGTGTGTGTGTGTGTGTGTGTGTGTGTGTGTGTGTGTGTGTGTGTGTGTGTGTGTGTGTGTGTGTGTGTGTGTGTGTGTGTGTGTGAGCAAGTTTTTGGGAAGTGCTAGTTAAAGGTGAGTTGGTGGAGTGAGGGGGTTCCCATCTAGTGTAGTCCGTGGTACTCTTTCAGCTGCTATTATCACTGTTACAAGTCTATCAATCCCAAATACTCCATGTTAAAGCTTATGTGATTACTCAACATGACGTAGTTAACAAAGAATTTCAGCAGCTCTAAGTGAAGCTTTGAAATGGAGATTTATATTAGAGCTAATGAATATCACGGCAAGTCAATGTATGTTTGACTTCTATCACATTATCAAGAGAAATTCTGAGCGCTTTAAGGACATATTTGACCTTTTGGAGAACACACTTATTAGCTTTCTTTGAGAGGGTTGGGTGAGAAGATTGATACGAGTCTCATCAATGCATCAAAGCTTGAGTCCAAAGGGGACTGGTCTAGCTCAGCATGACGACTGGGAAACAGCAGATTAGCGGCTAGCTTAGCTCCATGTGAAGTGAAAAAACAACAAACATGACTAAAGCTTTTTTAATATCACACTTAATCTCTTAGTTTCATTTGTACCCAAGCAAAAAGGAAAAACAATACAACTTTTGCGTGCTGTAACAATTACCGTACCAAATTAACACGTAACTTCCTATATCCTTTTTTAGTTTTCAGAGCTGGGCTGACTGCGTAATGCTAAGCTAGGGACGAGCCAACACATATCAATGATCTTATCTAACTACTGAAAACTTGGCAACATCTTAAAGGGCTAAAGAATTTAGAATGGTTATGGCCCTGCAAATATATTGTCAAGCATAACATTGAGTGTGAGATGGGTAACTATTTGGCAAAGGTCTCTTGCCAAAAATAATACTGGGTGCATGACCTATTTTCTGCTAAACCTGCTCAAATGTAGAGGGTCTGGAGGACTGTTATACGGTATAACTTATACCCATGTTTAACACATTTCCATGTAGATTTTGGAGTATATGCTACCATGATAATCTGACATGTCATGGTGGACACTTTCAAGCTTGAATTTCCTTCTGATTTGAACCAAAACAACTTAAGGCCCACAGAAGCAGCACACATATCCACTCAGCTGGATTTAAAGAGCATCCATAGAGAGGCGAAGTCCCTCCCTTTCCGGGAGACCTCAATGGGACCTTTTTTCGGAAAAAGTATGTATTGAAGTCTGGAGAGAGAAAGATTATCTTTCGATCCCGTTTGAATTGTGTCACGAATTACACATATGTTGTTTGTCCATTTAAAAGATAATTTTGCAAGTAAAACTGTGAAGTAACACTTTTTTTGTGTGAAACCGCTCAATGAACTACATCTCCCGTCTCGCACCACACACCAAGACGGCCGTCACGTTGGCACATTTCACTTCTTTCTTTCAGAATGAGGCGAAAAGTATAAAAAGAGGTGAAAATCACTGCAAGTCTGGGCATGTTGAGAGCTGTACATACACACAAGGGGAGTTAGTCGGTTCCGTAAGAGCCAGCATGCGGGACCGGGATTCTGGGATTTGTAGTCTTTCTAGTTGCGTATTTTTCATAGTCTTATATTTCAATAGTTTTACGACAAACTGTGACTTTTTTGACACGGAAATAATTTTTTAAGATGGACAAACAGCATATGTGTAATTTGTGGCAAAATTCAAACGGGATCGAAAGATAATCTTTCTCTCCCCATTGACTTCAATACATAATTTTTCCAAAATAAGGTCCCATGGTGGTCCCCGGAAAGGGAGGGACTTCGCCTCTCTATTTGATACAGTCTATGGTTGGTGCCAGACATTAGCTCAGACCTGAATGGAATATTATTTTTGTGAATGAAGCTTTGAACATTCGAAATAGCTGTTAGAGGTTAAACTACAGAGAGCTGCAAGTTATACGACTCTGGTTTGTTCTGAGTCAAACACATCTTAATAAAGCCATTAAAGGTCTGATAACTGATGCTGACACACTTCCTATCTCACTCCTGTTGATGCTATAGCTACCCTAAATACTATCTTTATGTATACACCTTATCTAGAAATAATCTATTTTTTTTCTTTAGAAAAACATTACTCATCTATTCACAGGATGATCAAAGGTCTGAGTTAGTTTGGCGTAAGTGCACGTACAGAAGCATGAGGAGCACATCGATTTAACATGGTGACACTTAGAGTGCACGGTTCATCACGTAACATACTTTCAGTGACCCTTCCCCTCCATAGATTTCACTATTATTTACAATTTCACAGTCACAAGCAGTCACAGGCAAAGCATTGCACAAACTTTGACAGATAGAAACCCACAATAGTGCTTTGTGAAATGTATCGTCAGTATACTCAGAAGACCTTTAGTGTCAGGGCCGTTGAAAGCAATGTTGCGTAAGAAGGCATTCACACCAAATCAGGCACTGCTGCAAAATGCATGGTTTCCCATTCATTGTAATGTTGGTATGCGTTTAGGTTCCGGAAATAGGGTCGCAAAAAAAATACTTAAGCGTCAACCGAGAGCTGTACAACCCTGACAAAAGATGCAAATAGCGTAGCATTACATTTCACCTTTTAACAACGCCACTATGCAAATCACCAGAAACGCCCAATATTTGATCACATACATTAGGCACTCTTTCCGCAACCCAACGAGGCCCAAACCAGCTCACACACGCCACATGGCTTAAAAAAGAAAACAACTTGCCTATGTATAAGACACACATTTGGAGATGTACACTGCCTAGAAAAAAAACCAGTTGTCAGAAGGAGAACGTTGGAAGCGTATTTCGGTTGCGGAAATAGGGCGTTTCACATTTAAATGTCCCCATTGGTCGGCCAATTGTGGTCCATTTGTGGCCAATTAAGTAACCCTCCCGTTCTCATCGTCAAAAACGCCCAATCTGGTGTGAATGCAGACTAAACCCAAAGATCTGATCAAGTTTCATGCTTTCTGTTCTTTTCCCAACCCTACAAGGCCCAGCTCATGTAACGCCACATGGCTTCAGAAATACAACTTGCCTATTTAGATACACATCGGGGGATGTACAATGGCTAGAAAACCCCCCCAGTTGTCAGAAAAAGAACCCACACAGAGAAGCACGAGGTGACGAAATGATATCACTGAGCCTGAGTGACTTGGTTTCGATGGCTGTGAGACGAGGTGGGGGGGGGGGGAAGTGTTTGGACACAGTTCTCAGTCAGCAGTGGCAGCCCTTTTCGGCGACGGCGGCCGGTACGTCGTCGTCATCGGACGGGTAAAGCACCTTGGCGGTGAGGCCGCTCTTCACCCCGTCCCAGCCGTCGCGGGTGACGATCTCGCCCATGTTCATCAGCTCGTAGATGTCTCTGGTCAGCAGCTCGAAGGCGCGGTCCACGTTGCTGTTGCACTTGGCCGACGTCTCCACGTAGCGGATGCCCATCTCGGCCGCCAGCTGCTCCGCCTCGTCCCGGCTCACCTTGCGGTCCTTGCTGAGGTCGCTCTTGTGGCCGATGAGGATGAAGACCATGTGGTGCGGCAGGATGTGCTCACTCACCTCCTTGTGCCACTCCCTCACGTGCTCGAAGGTCTTGTGGTTGCTCAGATCAAAGACGAGTAGCCCGCCAACAGAATTACGGTAGTACGATGTTGTGATGGACCTGGTGGGAACATAAGATGAAGACATGTTAGAAATTGTAGGCAGAATTATGTTGAGGGTTCTTTTTAAAAAGTCTAATCTGTGGGTTGATTTGATTATTCCTAGCCCTGATCGATCCGAACTCCATTCAGAAAACAAGCATTTTATAAGTTTTTTGTGTGTGTTGTCCTGCGAACGGTCTTAAGAGATAAAAGAAAAGCCCAATTTAGGACTTAATCCGGAGATAAATCCAAGGGTGTTTCTCAATGTCGAGGAAGGCTGCTCCAGAGCCACTATTACAAGCATACTACGTCATCGAGTCCCGCTGAAGGACTGTTCCAATCTCCAGCATACTTGGATTTCTACCGAGGCCGGCGTCCTTCGTTGCGGGAAATTTCTAGGCTGCACATGTGTATCCTCCGTGGTCTTAAAATCCCCACAATGCTTTGCGCACGGACCAATTTCCAAATCTTTGGTGGAAATTGCGCTCCATTTAAGGCGGGGCCTATGACGCACACCTGCACACCTGTTAGCCTGTTCCACAATTATTCGTTTTCCAAGGCTAGGAAGGATTCTTGAATCGCTTCTGAAGGACCTGACTTGGAGTGACTTGTCCTACCAAGGAAGCGTCCTCGACATTGAGAAACACCCCAAGTCAGCTAGTCCCAAATGTGTCAAGTTAGCTTAATGTGAAGTTACAAGTCAATAGGGTTGAGTACAAGTCAAATCTGAGGGCTTGTCAAAGTATGAAGTCTTTGGTGAAGTCTCAAAATAAATACAAAAGTACAATTCTAAAAGTGAGTCATGTCAAGTCTCAAGTCAGTTTATTTTTCTGAAGTCAATTATTTAATCCTTTATTCCTTTTCAACATATGTGTCCCCATTGAAAAGTACTTCTAGTTATTGTGCATTGTCTATGTTTTCTGTTTGTATCCTGTAGTGTAGCTTCCAAGCACCCATCAAGTAATGTCCATATCTCATTATATTTTGCCCAGCACCCAAAAAAAACAGCGGGGTTGTGAACCAATGCCCTCCTGATCCGAAGACCAGGACACTGACACACTGAGCTGCCTCCCTCTTAATGTATGCATAATGATTAAATAATAAAGGAATTAAAGATTTTTCCAAGACAGGAATTCAAAATGTGGACATTGCCTTGCTGGAAATGAGCGTTTTCATTTCAGCTGAATGTAATTGAAGTTAATCAATTGACCACAACCCAGACAGTACACATGGGATCATTGGGGAACCTGCCCTCCCCCTCTCTTGAGGCCAGTCTCGCAAAGATCCCTTTAAATCCACGCTTGTGCACACCGAGGTTTTTAAAGAAAAATGGCACAAACACTTCACACAGACAGAAAAGAAAGTGTGGTGAAGCCTGAAGGAAAACACCCTCTGAAGTTTTGCCTTCAAAAGAGAAATCAGATCTAAGAGCGGAGCTGCCTCTGCACACTGAAACATAATTTCAAATAAATTATCCGTGACAGCAAGGACACATGAAAGAGAACAGCAACAGGGCCGAGGAAGGCAAAATAAAACAACTAGATTAGACTAGAGAGCATTTGGGTTGCACTGAACTGTGGAGTCAGGGAATCAAACATGGGGCCTATGTGAGGAGGCTGCCAATCATCCATGAACAAATGCAATGATGCGACTCGATTTTTATATAGGCCATCATAAGACCGAGGCATGATTAATCTTACTCTAACCCTTTTTTACCTCTTTATTGCATCACACTGAAAGAGGGAAATCGCATTTAATGTAATTTAATTCAATTGTGTATCTTACAATAGCAGACACAGCGAACCAATGAGGCCTCTGCATTATTTAACCACAAATCTGCTCGGTGCATAATCATCCTTATACATGCATTTTATATAAATGTATTTCTGTTTGTTCGTACCTGAATCGCTCCTGTCCAGCCGTGTCCCAGAGCTGCAGCTTGATTTTCACCCCGGGCTCGATATCAAGCGATCGGGCATAGAAATCTACCCCCACGGTGGGATCCGCCACATCACTGTAGATCCCGTCCGAGAAGCGTTTCAGCAACGACGATTTCCCAACCGTGGAATCTCCGAGTAAAATTATCCTGAATTGGTATTGCCACAAAATATCCATGGCATGACTATAATACGGGGGGATGTGTGTGTGATGTGTGTATGAAACAAAGCCCTGTGCGCGCGGCGTGTTTACATGAAGCTGCTCTGCTGCCCAGGAAGAGACGCAGCAATCATGTGACAGGTTTACCTACAGCACCACTAGAAACCTCCTGCAGCCCTCAATTGTACTGGGTTATAAAAGAGAACATCTCTAGTGCGATTTTAAACTGTGAGAAAATATTATTCAGGTTGTCCCAGACGCATGTAAAGCTGTTATTTAGCCATAACAAGGAATGCTTAATTGTGTGTGCCTTGGTGTTAATGGTGCATTCATAAACACAGAACAAATACATTGTAAGAAAAACAACCAAACCAAATACAAACTATTATAACATTGATATAAAGAGAAATATTTGCATGAAATAAAGAAAACTATGTCCAGCTGTTTTAAATTAGGTATTTAAATGTGCAACATATCGCTATCAAACAGGCTTTGTGTACATTGTGTTAAAGTCAAGCTGATTATAATTATATTTAAAAACAAACCATGAATATTCATCATAGCCATGTCATATTTCGCAACTGTCTATTTAGAGAATGACACTGCACTGTGATCTGAAAACAACAAGAGCTGTCCATGGTTCTGAAGTAGGCTAGAAAGGATATAACCGGATGTGGGGTTTATTTCTATCTTTACACGCTTCCTTCTTCTTCGTGAGACAGATATATGTTTATTATATCATATCAAATTGACTATAAATCCAAAGAACAGCAAGGATTCCTCTGAAATGCTAATAAAATACAAATCCCAAGATGCAACGCTTTCAATGTGAGCTGTGTGAACCAATCAGCGAGCTGCTCACTACAACTCGACTTTAGCGAATCTTTTTTTCTCTTTTCACAATATATTCACTTTCTTCTTATAGTGAAACAAATATGTATTGAGTAAAATTATAAAAATCTGTCATTATGTTGTTATTAACGTGTTGAGGTGAAAATAAATCCAGACGATCAGAGTCATAGAGAGAGGAGGCTTGTTTGAGACAAGCGAGACCTGCGCACACCTGCGCAATTTCGATCAACGTCTTGCTCGTCCGTTGCATGTTGGTTAGTCGTTTTGTCCGACTTGCTCTGGAGGCTCGCTCACATGAGACGTTGAAATCTCGCGGGACAAAGACGCCCGCAGCCTTGAGACCGAGGCGCGGCGAGGAGGCGCAGTTCCTCTCGGGCTGCGGAAGCGAAATGCTTGATGGGAAACGACTCGCTGGTATCTCGAGCTGAGCGCTCATTGGTGGTTTTTACCCCGTGCTGCTGATTAAACTCTCCAATTGGCTCGGCAAAAGTTTGTTGTTGTTTGGTGTCAGTTTTACGTAGCCACTTCCATTCACATTTTTCATCATTGTTCCACAATGTTTATCATCATGAAATTAATATCTATATATGTTATACTATACTTGCACTGCTTACCGTTTTCATACTTTATATATCTTAGCATATTCATACACACTGTTCATACTGCTCACAGGCTGCTGTGTATATTCATACCCCTCACTGTTTATTCATCATTCAATTCATTCTATATTTTATTCTGTAGATTGTGTACATTACTTTTCACTTTACTGCTTGTTGCACTCCTGGTTGGAAGCTAAACTGCATTTCGTTGTCTCAGTACCTGTAATATGTGCAATAACAATAAAGTTGAATCTAATCTTGAGCAGGAACAAATGTATTTATTTAGTACATATCTGACATGAACGATTAAACACATTTGTGCATTCTTTATGAATGCAAACCGAGTCAAGCCGACTCCGGAGTTGGCGGTATGCACCTTAAAGTTGTTTGCAATCCGCCAAAAAACCGAGAGAAGAAGAAGAAGGCGAAGAAGTAGAAGAAGAAGAAGAATCCGACTCGGAGCTGTCCGACTTCAGGCGAGCTTTTTGAGACCTCCCCCGGCTGCGATCGGCTATTCTCGTCTACTTTCGAGGCGAGCCGCAACGCGTCTCAAACAAGCCTTGGCTCTGCAGACGATAGCATGCAGCGGGGTCCATGTGACCTGTGTGTACCAATCAGCGAGCTGCTCACTACAGCTCGAGTTTAGCGAATACTTTTGTTCTATATTCATTATATGTTCACTTTCTTATCATTGTAAAACAAATAGATGTTCGGCGAAATCTTAAAATAGTTATTTGTGTTTAATGTGTAAATAAATTAGAAAAGAAAGAAAACTTACCGCTCAAATGCTTGTAAAAAAACACATCCCATCATGCAGCAGGGGCCATGTGAGCTGCATGGACCAATCAGCGTGCTGATGCTTGGTCCATGTGATCTGGATGGACCAATCAGCGTTCTGCTGCTTGGGCTCCAGCTTATATAAACCCACTGGACCCTCCCTTCAATCTCTTTCCGCTTCAAGCCTTCGTTCCGAACAGGAGGAAGATGTTCATCTCACTACTCCGGTAAGCTAAATATATTCTTATTTAATATCACAGAAGTGTGTATTTGCTACCTTTAGCTTATAGTGAACTGAAAATAAGTATTTTATCATGATAATTTCGGTCTGACATGTGCTCAAACCAACGAGCTAATGTTAAAAATGTTTGTAGCTTATGTAACTCACCAACTTATCACGTGGTTCAGTTAGCTTAAGTTAATGGCTATACTGGCATGTTAATGTAGATTTTGTTTTTACCAGACATTGCACTGCCTTATTTTGTAATTAAACACCTGAAGATATGATGATGGTAGGGTATAATATCTAAGCTTACGATGACACATGTGAACCACGTGTCAATTTAACTTTTATTTCATATGCTTTCTGCTTTTTTTATTTTCTGCTGTAGTTCAACACAATAGCTTAAAATGAATTACTTTTATGTAGATGGTGAATTGTGTCCTCTTGATTGAAATTATGCTTTACCGTTTGAAATAATTAAATAAGCTTAAACCTCGTTTAGCACCTTTTTTTTTTTTAATTGTATTTATAGTATTCTGATTATTACCCTTGATGGCACAGAGAATTCACGGACTTTCTCATTTGTCAGTGAAAAAAAAAAAACCTCTTTAATTTTCCCTTAAGGTACTTGTCGACTATCAGTCTCGTGCAGGTATTAGCCTTGGATGGAGTGTACCTCCCCAAATAAGTCTACCTCTTGGGCTCTGCAACCATGGATGTCTGCGCAGAAAGCAGGTATGTTTTTTATCTCTGTCTAGACTAAATATAAATCAGGCTCCTATCGAAGCCGTTCAGGCTCTACTGTAGCTTAGAGCGGTCAACTGGATGCCGAGAAAAATACTTCCACCGACGGTCGCTGATCAGTTTAAATATTAACTGTTTCAGCAACATTAAGGGGAAGGACATTTGGGACTTAAGTCTTAAGCTTTGTGTTTTAAAAAAAAAAATCTCTTCTGTGCTAATTGCTGTGCTCCATCTTTCTGCAGGTCTGCGAAACATGAAGAATATAAGTGAAATGCAGATACTTTTCTTAGTTGAATGAATATTGATTCTTGCATTGCAAGATGGCCCCAGCTTTAATCGGAGAAGTGGTGAGTTAAAGTGCAATGTGTTCACTGTATATAAATTACTCTAGGACCAATGATGTTTTTACCAAATCTGTCAATCCCCTGAATCTCTGTGTTGATACTTCCGGTCCTGATGGTCCTCCTGAGTATTCCATTCCTCATGGTACCTCCCCCAAAGCTCTGTTGGTCATTGAGCCTAAATGCCCTTTTCTTCTTCAGGTTGGAGCTCATCTGATCTCACATGCCCGCAGTCTAACAAGACCCTGCTGCGGAATAAAGTGGCTACCGTTATGGCGGGTCTGGGACCGAGCAGGGTGTCTGGAGAGGGCTAATGTCTCCTCCAGAGTGATCCCTGTCCGCCAATGCACCCCCACAGCCTGAGGTAGAACATCTGAGTTATATTAACTATAAAAAGTGGCTGTGATGACAAACTTGCCCTCACTGATTAGATCTGATTGAGACAACTTAGATAACTGAGCCACACAAAGGGAAGGACCCTTCAGACTAAATCAAAGTTAATGCATTTCTGCTCTAACTGCTATCTCTCTTTCTTCAGGTGTTGGATAATGCTGATGCAGAGAAATAAATAAGAAGACTAAATCACCTGCAGGTATGTTTATAAACTACACCTTAAATATTGATTATTTCTGGCTGTGATTACAAACTTGCCCTCACTGATATGATCTGATTGAGACAACTTAGATAACTGAGCCACTTTTGCTAACAACTAAGCCACTTTAAATAAAAGGATTTTCATTTAAACTCAGTTTCTTTATCTTTCTTAAGTTGACCATGATGGCTGAGCGCTAGGCACTGATCCTGATGCTGCCGTGACTTCATGAGGATGTCTCACTTCAAGGTAATTTAAAATATCTTTTATAAAATTAGCTATTCACAGCATGCTATCCTAAGGACCGGGGCTTGTCTGTAGCTCTAGGGTTCTCCAAGTGCATGCCAGATAAAAGGTCGGTCTTTGACTGTTCTGGCCTCTTATGCCATCAGCAGCCACTCAACTGTCCAACAGATCCTCACTTCATTATGTAGAAATGCTTACCGTGCAACAACAGTTATTTATTTTAATGCTGTTCTCTTCCTGCAGGCATCAATCTGCCCATGAGATCTAATCTGATGTCTTTGGGATGCAGAGGCTCCATGTTCCTGCTGTGAGGTGTGTAAGGAGATTTGTCTGCATCATTTCATAAATTCCTGATCTATGATGACTTTAAAACAAGAGGACTGTTGGATGAAACTCGCGGATATGGGACTGAGATCAGATCTTAAATAATGACCTTAGAACAAGTGTTTGAATTTCACTAAAAGTAGTTTCTTTGTATTCTCAGGTGCAGTGCGTTGAAGGCAGCAGGAAGATGGTGAAGGAGGACCGGAGGATGTAGCGACTGGACAAAGTGCTATAGAAGTACCGTCTGAGTCCTCTGTGAAAGATTTCTTACAAACTGATCAGCTGAACGTTTTTTCTCCAGAACAATTGTTGAAATAAACATCTTACAAGGAATAAGTTTGAGAATCCCTTTATTGATGTTCTTTTATTTACACATACAGTCTATGATTTACACATGAGGACATAGAGTTTGTGATGAATATGTATCACAACACTTGTGGTGCAACAAGCATCCAATGCTTAGTTCAACAACTTAATACATAACATTAAAGTGATTTCCTGCTACTTTGTCACTGCAATGTCAAATAGTTTTAAATACAGTGACAAGTGTAAGAACTGTGGTTAAAGAAAGTGGAACATATCTTGTGACATCTATAAAGCTGAAAGAGAAAAACTAAAGGCTAACGTGATGGAGTGGTTGGTATTCTGGGAACAGAAGGAGTAAGCTACCAGAAAGGCCCGGTTTACCTTTCTGAGGGAAACGGGTAGGAATTTTTTTTTAACATTAGGTCAGGAAAGATCATTTCTATTATGTTTGTTGATTTCTTTATTTTTTGATTAAATCATAGATAAAAACGTCCATGAGTTAAGAGATATGATTCACACATGTTCAGTAGGTGGCGGTAATGCACCTTTAAAGTTTGCAATCCGCCAAAAACCGAAAGAAGAGGTCCTGTTGGTGACAGCTGATTTTGTCATCAATGCACCGCGCCAATGAGCAACTCTCATGAATGAATGAACGCACACCAGGGGCCCACGCTGTATCAGGTCTTATTATACATCCATGGTGACAGCGGACAGCGGCTGTTATGGACCTAAGTTGTTTTGCAATCCGCCGATAAACACCAAACAGAAGAAGGAACTTTCCGGATTTCAGTGCTAGTAGGCCATCTGTTCGATTAATATTTTTTGCTTTTGTTTGTAAAACGTAATGTCAATATGAGATAGATAGTCATGCGTTACGATGCTTGCTGTGTTTGTTGTCTTCGGTGAGTATCTTAGGGTTCATGACGTACCTTGGCAAAGCTAACTGTATTAGTTTGTTAAAGTAAGAAAGATACTGTCGGCATCGCACTACTACATGATGGTGCCTTCACACGGGAAGCGGAGATTCAAACTTCAACGGTTTCATTTCTCTTTACTCCCGTGACTCAAACTAGGCGCGGTACCACTAGGTACAAAAAACAACTAATCTGATTACAGTTACTTTCGTAAACCTGAAGTGCATACATTTTGGATTACTTATTGGAATTATTGGTGGAAAAGTTTCCTCACAAAATGTAATATTAATTACCGGCAGAACTGTGTGCACAGCGCAGCCGCATGTCTGAGGCCGCGCTCCCGCACACAGACGAGAGAGAGATCTCTTTTTAAATATATTGAAAGTTAGAAACGGAGATGGTTCGATAAAACGTGCAAGATAACGTTAAATGTAGCATTTCTTTATTGTCGAAATGATGACATTTCATAACGGGATAAAAATCAAAGTGAATGGCCTGCTGCTGAAGGCATGGGGCAAATATAACTCTCCTTTGCCTAATTTATAAAGTAAACCTTAGCATCTCACTAGCAGTGGCAACTGCAATCAGTTACAACTGCCCTAAGTCTGTAGCCAAGTCTAATAACACCAGTGTACACGTTGCTGTGTCAATACAGATATTTCTTTGTTAATTATTTGTCTTTACTAGTCATAATACACCTGGTTTATCGTAACTGGGTCATTCTACACAGAAAAGGTGGAAGTACTGTCACTTACTTTTGCAGACACCAAAATACATGACGTTGACCTAATACTCACATTCATTATATAGCCTATGTTGAATAAATAGAGATTGTCTTTGCAATGGTACTAAATAAATAAAAAATGGTTTTATACATAAATTGCAATTTATTTAAAATGCGAAGTTCAAGGAACTGCCTTGCCACTTTGATCATACATGGAAGTGGAGCTTATAGTTTTAATTTAAAATATTTTTTTTCAAGAAATAAATCAAATTTATATTGACATAACATTACAAGCATTAAATATAACACTGAAATGGTAAAAAAAAACGCAAATTATTATTAATAATATAAAATAAATGTCAGTCACCCTAAATTACGTCATTGGTGTTACTGCTACACAAAACGCTTTTATTTTTTAAATAATGTACTGTCTCTGAAGTGCCTCCTGTAACAAGAGATCATTTGAGGCAGTGCAGTGGACAAACACATGAGGAAAGTCAGATACTTCTTACTTTGTTAAAGGTGTCATTATATCTTCAAATTGTACATGCGTCTTTCAAGTCTGTCATTAGTGTTACTCATTGCATAGCCCTAGGGGTGAACATTTGAATGGGAAAATGTATTGTATTGAAGAGTTAAACGATTTTGATATTGACTGAAGCCATATTTGGTCTCACACATTGCAGCCATTTTGTTAAAATGGTTGTGTTGTCTCCAAATTGTCACTGGTGTTACTCTTCTTTCTGGTAACACGTAACACCAGTGACATTCAAAAATAAGCTTTGTATAATGTATAAAGATAATACAAATACTTTAAGCTCTACTTGTTGTGGATTCATCAAGTTAAGAGTTAGTTATTGCTATTTAGCAGGTTTGAGATGTTTTTAGAAGGAATATATTTCAGCAGATTTGTATCACCCAGATTCCACTTTTTCTGTAGAATGACCCAACTAGCAGAGTTGAGTAAAGTTGGAACGATATTGGCAGATTCAGATTTCACGGATCAATGACTCATGAACAAAATGTTGTTCAGACACGAAGTACGTCTCCTAAGTACCGTGGTAAGGTTGACAACGAACTACAATCACATTTTGATTAAAAAAAGCCAATACGTGCCGTCCTCCAAACTGGACACGTTTACAACGACGCTGAAGTTGGCTTCCGATTCAGAGCATCCGATTCGGCAGTTAAGGGGAAAGTTAAGGGACATTTCATTTACAGCGCTGAGCAAACCATCCTCCGTGTTTGAACCTCTTAAATCGCTGCATAGACGATTTATTTGGACTGGATTATCCCAGAGAGTCTAAAGATTCTTTATAACATGGTTTTAGATTTGTGAAACCTTTATTCTATTAGTGAAAATACAAAAAAGGGAGATTTCAGTGCTTTTTTTACATGTAGACCACATAAGACCAGGTCCTGATCTGAAACCACTAGACCTAGACTCATCAAATCTGGACTGGATTATCCCAGAGAGGCTAAAGATTCTTTATAACACAGTTTCAGATTTGTGAAACCTTAATTCTATTTGTGAAAATACAAAAAAGGGAGATTTCAGTGCTTTTTAAAAAGCTCGCTTTTTGTTACCTTTTAGTCCTTTTACTGCATTTGGGTCCTATTTCTCCCCAAACCCTGACACTCGGTCTGCTTCAAATGAACTTATTATCCTCACAGGATCATTTTTATTAAAGTTAAAGCAACTAACTGTGTATGCTTTAACAGCAATTAATAAATGATCCAGTCATAAATAATTTGCACCGCGTTGCTAAGAGACACCACAGCGTGTTCTCAGTGTTCTGCTCATGCTGCTTTGCTTTTGGCTAACTGTTTTTGTTCTGCTTTATGATAATGTAATGCATGACTGTGCCAACATGTGTCTCATCCTCCCTGCTCTTGTTTGTAGGCTGCACCTGCTTTTTAGGAGACCAGGCCTCACAATTATGTTCTTTCTGCCAGTGTATCAGCGGTAAGAGTCCATCACAAACTGCAGGGTCTGTCACCCAGCAGGAGCTAGGCTAACATGCTAACAGGCACAGAGCCTTAGAACACCACATACTCCAAAAGACAGATTATATCTCACATCAGGGCACAGAGCTGCTGCAGCCCCACCTGACCCACAGAGCTGCTGCAGCCCCACCTGACCCAGCAGCTCTTTGGCTAAAGCTATTGAATGTTGTGTCGGAAGCATCCTGAGGCCACAGTGGCTTCAGAACATGTATATAGTCTATCTTAAAAAACATCTTGAATTTATTCGTAGAAAGTTAGTTTGTTATTTAACAGGTGTGGAGACTTTTTTTAGTTTCATACATTTTCAAAAATACATTGTTAGAATGTCTAAAAAGTACTCTTACTCAAACCACTAAAATAATGTAACTGAAGCAAAAGGCTCCTGAAATCCTTTCACATACTCACCAGTGTAACGCTGCCTTGCTGGGGTCCCAGTATATTTAAACTGCATGGGATGACGGCTACTAATGAGCACTGCACATGATATATATTTGGAATGCTTTATGGATTGAAGTGGGGGCTACATTTTGAATTCTTAAAGAAGTTATGCTTGTCAGACTGTAGCATGACCTTTGCAAAACAAATATAATAAAGACATGAGCATGTTTAGCAAGTTTTGATATTGATGCTGTTTATACTTTTTTTGACATAGAAAAACTATGATTACTAATGTACATAATATAGCTTTACACTGGCTCTGAAAGACTCTAATCCACTTCCGTAGTTGTACTTATAAAGGGAAACAATGGCCTTAATGAGTCTAACTGGTCACAAAAAACAAACATTTTTTGATTTTTAGGGTTTTAGATCAGGACCTGGTCCAATGTGGTCTAGATACGAAAAAAGCACTGAAATCTCCCTTTTTTGTATTTTCCCAAATAGAATTAAGGTTTCACAAATCTGAACCTTTGTTATAAAGAATGCTTAGCCTCTGTTGGATAATCCAGTCCATATTTGATGAGTCTAGGTCTAGTGGTTTTAGATCAGGACCTGGTCTAATGTGGTCTACATGTAAAAAAAGCACTGAAATCTGCCTTTTTTTAATTTTCACAAATAGAATTAAGGTTTCACAAATCTGAAACTGTGTGATAAAGAATCTTTAGACTCTCTGGGATAATCCAGTCCAAATAAATCGAGAGGGGTCTGCCTGCAGGCCTGCACTCTCAGGACACCTGCACTGTCAGTACAGGAAGGGACGAACACGTTTTTCCCCCGACCCCCAAAAGACTTGTTTGATGGAAGTTTTCAAATCACAATGGAGACTCATCACGGAGGTGATGAGTCCGCCCACCGTGCACTTTGGGTCGGCCTTGGTCAAGCTCTTTTGACCCCCCCAGCCTGGTTCTCGTAAAAGTTGACTTAGCCATTTTTCGCTCAAATGACACAGGGCTGCCAACATTTGAGTTCAGCTTGGAGTGAGATTTTTTTTTGGTGAACCGAAAAAAGAAACGTTCATGTGTACAGTGTTACAAATTAGGGTTTCCCATTAATGTACCGGGGCTACAGTGGAATACGCACATACACAGTGTACCCGCGACTCTTACAATGAAGGCTCGATAATCAGCTCACAGCATATAAAATGGCATATAGGTATAAGCAGAGGTAAAGTGCTATTTTACAAGTGGGGGGTCCTCACCTCCATGCCCGGGAAGATTTGTTTTTTTTAATATTGAAGTTAAATCCATCAATCTGGTGCACTTTGAGAGCAAAAGGAACTTATGGATACATCTCTCAACACCCATATGAAACAGAACTGTAAACAGACTTTCTTTTTCTTTATGGATATTTTACAAATCACTCCCCTTTTAAACTGTATTCTTGTTTTACTCTCATAGTATTTCATAACTGTTTTTCATTTATTCTCATAAATGGTGACCAAAACGTTTGAGACCCACTGAGATAACTAGACTAAAGTTAACTATCTAAACAGAGTCCCTTACCTCACTGAGCTGTAGTTTTCTCAGTCTGACAGGACAGAGCTCTCCCTCTCCTTGTTTTAGAAACAGCTTCCATCCGTTAGCGCAGCTAGCTAACCAGATGCTAACAACAACAATGCAAATGTGAGTTTGGTAGAAATATACTGTATAAGAGTAAAGTTATTTAAGAGGATGCCATATTTATTGAATATTTTACATTATAAATATTCCCCAAAATTATTCAAAAGCATATTCTTCCAAAGTCCTTGCTGTAGTATGACACACAGGAGACTATTGATGTGTGTAGTGAGTTTGGTAGTAAAAAGCTGTATAATAGTGATTGAATTTTATTGTTTTCTCTTTTTTCGGAGTTGCACTTTGCAGACGGTCCCTGAGCACTCGCTTCTTCTCCGGCTGCAGATAGAGAGGACTCTGACCGCCTCACGAGTGTCTATTTTCGGACACTTTTTTTCACTTTTTTGCTATTTCACCCGGTTTCTACCGGGGACACTGCCCGGTCTCGGGTGTCCCCCCCACGGCCTGTGTCCTAGTGCCGGCGCTCTGGCGGTCGGTTCCTTCGAACTGCGGGTTCGACTCTGAAGGCCGGGAGGGTGTGCTGCGTTGGGGTGGGGGACTTCCCCCACTCTGCGTGTCTCTTCCTTCCGGGCCCGGCCGATATGAAGTGTGACCAAGACGCACCGTCTGACTCAGGGGTCACGGTCCCGCAGCGAGCTGGAACCTCCACCCCGCTGCGGTGCACCTGGCAAACACGATTGTTTCTCGAACCCTCCACTGTTGTCTAGCGGGCGGTCTAAAATACAAGATGTCGTGTTTAAATATATATAAATAAGTATATATCTATATATACATATGTATATAATAAGTGTCAGTACGATTTTATTTTGTATTTGCGTGCATTTCCTGTTCGGAAAGTGGTGCTGCGGCTGTACTGAGTGCTACCAAACTCACTACACACATCAATAGTCTCCTGGTGGTCAGACTACAGCAGAGAGTTTGGAAGAATATGGTTTGGAATAATTTTGGTGAATATTTATAGTGTACTATAACATACTGTATATACAATGTTACACATTGTATATACAGTATGTTATATATAAATTAAGACATTAAACAACTTTTTCATTAGCTATGAAACAGTAAAATGGTCACAATCTTATGAAAGACCCAAATGCAGCACTCGAGAAACCAAGGAGTCTTGGTAATGAACTTTATTGGTAATAATACCAGAGTAGAGGGATAACAGAACAGTATCAGCCGGATGATGTGCAGGCAAACGAAACAGACGACAGCGGGCAGAAGGTGAGTCAGCAGGGCAGAGGGTCAGGGAGCAGGCGAGGCGGTCAACGGAGGTACAGGCAGGGTCAGACAGCAGGCAAGGCAGGATAGTCCAAGGACAGGCAGGATCAGGAAGGTCGGGGACAGGCAGGGTCGGAACCGGGTAGCAATCTGGTAACAAACGCGTGAAAGACTATGAAGGCAAACTGGCAACGGGCGTGTGTCTGGTGAGGGTTTAAATACTGGCAGTGAAGCTAATGGGTGCAGAAGAGAAAGAGTGAGCAAAAACGTGGGTGTGGTTAACAGGTGAGACAGGTGAATGGAAAACTACTGGTGAGAGATGGAGCAGACTGTGACAAAATAAAGTTAACATTGAAAAATAAAACATTTCAGGCTTTTCACCTATCTTACTAATGTCAGACATGGCATCATGAACATCTGTGACTACTTTAATCTGTAATTGAAAATATATTTAACATCTTAATTAAGAATATAACAATTTAAAGCTATGGACAGGTGATTATTAATCATTACTTCAGTCGCCCAACATCTTTAGTAAAGCTTTTTTCTGGATTTTTTTCTCATAAAAGTTGACTGAGCCATTTTTCGCTCAAATGACACAGGGCTGCCAACATTTGAGTTCAGCTTGGAGTGAGATTTTTTTTGGTGAACCGAAAAAAGAAACGTTCATGTGTACAGTGTTACAAACTAGGGTTTCCCATTAATGTACCGGGGCTACAGTGGAATACGCACATACACAGTGTACCCGCGACTCTTACAATGAAGGCTCGATAATCAGCTCACAGCATATAAAATGGCATATAGGTATAAGCAGAGGTAAAGTGCTATTTTACAAGCGGGGGGTCCTCACCTCCATGCCCGGGAAGATTTGTTTTTTTTTAATATTGAAGTTAAATGCATCAATCTGGTGCACTTTGAGAGCAAAAGGAATTTATGGAGACATCTCTCAACACCCAGATGAAACAGAACTGTAAACAGATTTTCTTTTTCTTTATGGATATTTTACAAATCACTCACCTTTTAAACTGTATTCTTGTTTTACTCTCATAGTATTTCATAACTGTTTTTCATTCATTCTCATAAATGGTGACCGAAACGTTTGAGACCCACTGAGATAACTAGACTAAAGTTAACTATCTAAACAGAGTCCCTTACCTCACTGAGCTGTAGTTTTCTCAGTCTGACAGGACAGAGCTCTCCCTTTCCTTGTTTGAGAAACAGCTTCTATCCGTTTGCGCAGCTAGCTAACCAGATGCTAACAACAACAATGCAAATAGTGAGTTTGGTAGAAATATACTGTATAATAGTAAAGTTATTTAAGATGATGCCATATTTATTGAATATTTTACATTATAAATATTCCCCAAAATTATTCAAAAGCATATTCTTCCAAAGTCCTTGCTGTAGTATGACCAACAGGAGACTATTGATGTGTGTAGTGAGTTTGGTAGTAATCAGCTTTATAATAGTGATTGAATGTTATTGTTTCCTCTTTTTTCGGAGTTGCACTTTGCAGACGGTCCCTGAGCACTCGCTTCTTCTCCGGCTGCAGATAGAGAGGACTCTGACCGCCTCACGAGTGTCTATTTTCGGAAACTTTTTTTCACTTTTCCCCGGTTTTATTTATTTTTTTGCTATTTCACCCAGTTTCTATCGGGGACACTGCCCGGTCTCGGGTGTCCCCCCCACGGCCTGTGTCCTAGTGCCGGTGCTCTGGCGGTCGGTTCCTTCGAACTGCGGGTTCGACTCTGATGGCCGGGAGCGTGTGCTGCGTTGGGGTGGGGGACTTCCCCCACTGCGTGTCTCTTCCTTCCGGGCCCGGCCGATATGAAGTGTGACCAAGACGCACCGTATGACTCAGGGGTCACGTTCCCGCAGCGGGGTGGAGGTTCCCAGCTGGAACCTCCACCCCGCTGCGGTGCACCTGGCAAACACGGTTGTTTCTCGAACCCTCCACTGTTGTCTAGCGGGTGTAACTAAAATACAACATGTCGTGTTTAAATATATATAAATAAGTATATATCTATATATACATATGTATATAATAAGTGTCAGTACGATTTTATTTTGTATTTGCGTGCATTTCCTGTTCGGAAAGTGGCGCTGCGGCTGTACTGAGTGCTACCAAACTCACTACTACACACATCAATAGTCTCCTGGTGGTCAGACTACAGCAGAGAGTTTGGAAGAATATGGTTTGGAAGAATTTTGGTGAATATTTATAGTGTACTATAACATACTGTATATACAATGTTACACATTGTATATACAGTATGTCATATATAAATTAAGACATGAAACAACTTTTTCATTAGCTATGAAACAGTAAAATGGTCACAATCTTATGAAAGACCCAAATGCAGCACTCGAGAAACCAAGGAGTCTTGGTAATGAACTTTATTGGTAATAATACCAGAGTAGAAGGATAACAGAACAGTATCAGCCGGATGATGTGCAGGCAAACGAAACAGACGACAGCGGGCAGAAGGTGAGTCAGCAGGGCGGAGGGTCAGGGAGCAGGCGAGGCGGTCAACGGAGGTACAGGCAGGGTCAGACAGCAGGCAAGGCAGGATAGTCCAAGGACAGGCAGGATCAGGAAGGTCGGGGAAAGGCAGGGTCGGAACCGGGTAGCAATCTGGTAACAAACGCGTGAAAGACTATGAAGGCAAACTGGCAACGGGCGTGTGTCTGGTGAGGGTTTAAATACTGGCAGTGAAGCTAATGGGTGCAGAAGAGAGAGTGAGCAAAAACGTGGGTGTGGTTAACAGGTGAGACAGGTGAATGGAAAACTACTGGTGAGAGATGGAGCAGACTGTGACAAAATAAAGTTAACATTGAAAAATAAAACATTTCAGGCTTTTCACCTATCTTACTAATGTCAGACATGGCATCATGAACATCTGTGACTACTTTAATCTGTAATTGAAAATATATTTAACATCTTAATTAAGAATATAACAATTTAAAGCTATGGACAGGTGATTATTAATCATTACTTCAGTCGCCCAACATCTTTAGTAAAGCTTTTTTCTGGATTTTTGTTTGTTTTGTACAAAATGCAGCTTTCATTTTGCCGATTTCAAATCACTGGCTGGGCTGGATTTTCCCCCACATGCCGTTTGTAAGCGCACTACTTCTACTCTGGTAGTAGTTGAAACTACCAGCCTTACCTCACCTATAGCCTCTTTAGTTTGGGAGAATACGCAAACCACAATCCCACGCGGTATCTTTTTTGGGTATTCGTGCAGCAGTCATTCCGAGGCACTGCGTGTGAAACCATCTCCCACAGGTTTCACAATGAATCTACATGGGGATAAATACAACAAAGATATTGAGAAAATGTAAAGTGTAGGACACTTGTAAAGCAGGCATATTCATTTATATTTTATAGAGATTATACTTTTTGTTATTCAGGTTTATCTGTACTGAGCTAAAACTTTAACAAATTATAAGAAAAACAAAAGGAAACCTGTAATGCATAAAAATATACAAAATGTCATTACTTTTATGTTATTCCTGAAATCTAACTCCAGATAATCTATATATTATCTACTATTCAGATTATCTTCTGGAGTTTCAAAACAATTCATCATTTAGCCTCACCCAAACAGCATCAACAGCAGTTGGGGGCAGGTCCTCAATTCCAGAAGGAACAGAAGTCATCCTTTGAAACTGAAAAAATAACCGGTGTATTACTGTTGAATTTACAGGAAGCCATCCATATATTCATTTCATATTTTTGGCTAATACCTGATCCTTTGAGAATTTCTTCTGCCATGTCTCTTAGTAGATTTTGAAGAGATTGTTTTGATGACTTGAAGTGAATTGTCTGTGGGTTTTTCGGAAATTCCTTCACTGTCATCTTGGCAATCTGGACAGATGGTCAAATAACATGACGTTATGACGTGTTTTGGAATTTCCCTTTAAAATAAAATGCTTTATTATTAATGAAAACAACATGTTGCATTAAATCACCTGCATGACAAAGGCTCCACAACTGGTGGCATCTTTCTGGAAGGTGTGGGTTTTCTTTCCAGGCCGCCATTTGATGTCAACCCAGTCGTCTTTACCCAGTCTGTTCCGGCGCATCTTGAAATGTTCTCTATAGAACAATAGGACAAAATATATAATTGGCGCTTACTCTTTGCCTTTACCAAATGTGCGTTTAACCAATGTATTTCCTGTAATATATTTTATATTACCCAAATTTGTAACCAGCCTTTCTGGAGTCCTCAACTTCATTTGACCCTTGCAGAGGATCAACCACATAAATGTGGTTTGAAAGGGCATGGAGGTACGGTTTTAAAAAGTAGCATACCGTATAATTAAACCAAACCTTTTTCAATATGTCAGCAGCAACAATAATGTATCAGCTTTTCTTCAAAAATGAAAACCACAGTTAACTAATAGATTGACATTATTAAAATCACTTTAACTGTTAAAAAAGCTATTTAAAATAATACTAAAATAATAACTACCCATTTTAAATGGGTATAATCGAGACTTAAAAGTATTGAAATAATTAAAGATGTCAGATCAGATGAAAGAAAGTTGCACAATTTGGGGACAGAAGACCCAAATCTTTAGTGGAGCAGTAGCAACCACCAATGAGAAATGTTTGAATGAGTACTTATTTTGGACTTCATTTTATATTGTTTCCCTATGATATAGATGAAGAACATGAAGACATTAAAACTAAAAGAAGAATTTTTAAATCAATCCTGAGGCAAAGATGCATTTACAAAATGGGGCTGCATGAGATACACATTTTAGTCTTAACTCTGTCACAGTATATGAGTAATGTATTACAATATTTTTTAATAGCAATGTATATTTAGTTGTATGCATTTGAATAAATGTAATCATTAGGGCCGGGACTCGATTAAAAAAATTAATCTAATTAATTACAGGCTTTGTAATTAATTAATCGAAATTAATCGCATTTTTAATCACATATAAATATTTGACCTGAGAACAGTGAGAAGCAATTTTTTTCACATGGATTTTAGTATACCATTGAATAATGACTGAATACATAAGCTTAAGCAACAAAACATTGTTTATTTTTTTCAAGGTGGTCCTTAACCAAGACCAACAGAAAAGTGCAATTTTTGCCATAAAGTGTAGCAATAGCATATTTAGGAATATAGTACATTTCAGAGATTCAGGTAGCCTATAGGTAGGTAGACCTTCTGTAAACTATAACACTTTGTTTTTTCAGTATAACACAATACTTTCAAGTACATTCAGAACATTGGAAACCCTGACTATTAGAAAACATCTCTCTGTTGCTTCAGAGGCCATAACAGACTTTGTTGATTTAGCAACAGTTGGTTTAAAAAATCTAATACATTTCAGTCCAACTCTCTCAATAACCTTGGCCAAAACAATAAACAGTTCAACATAAAGTGCCAGTTGCACCAACAACATAATAAATAGTTCAACATAAAGTGTACCATTTCAAATAAAATAAAAAAGTGCCAGTGATTGACCTCAATCCCTCCTATTCTTCAAATATCCTGATGAAAAATAAAATCTCTCTGAGGCCACTGTTTGATCAACGCGAATTGGGTGTGGGTCCTTGTACTCCGAGTCGGGCTAACGTCCACGCTAGCCTCCACGCTAGCTGCTATATGTTTTTGCATTGAGGTGATACTTGAGGCTTGATGTTCTGCGGTGATATCAAAATTCCTTTTTGCATGATTTGCAAACAACCGTGCTCTTATCGACGCTTCCATCCGTCCGTTTTTTAAAACAAAATGTCCCATCCACGGGGCCAACCAAAGCGGTCTCATCAGCTTCTTCGTTCATGTTTGACTATTGTTCACTGTGGTTTGTTGTTGTCTGAAGTCATGAACGTTAGTTGGTGCTCCAGTATAATCGGTACCCCTGAAACTCATCCAGTGAGAAACGTTCCGCGGTGCGATTAAAATGCGTTAATTTTTTTAACTCGTTAATTTTTGTGTAATTAATTAATCTTAATTAACGCGTTAAAGTCCCGGCCCTAGTAATCATACATCTTCAAAGTAATAGTTGATTAACTTGAAATGTGCAAACCCTGAGCAAAGCATACATGCTGTAAAAGCAGCGAGAGTATTACTACACGAGTAGCTGTATACTCACCACAAACTTCCAGTGCACATTTCTTATATTCACAAATCCAATGGCTCCATCATATAGATCAAAAGTGACCTGAAAAAAATAGGGAATATGTAAACATAAGTGTTACATATTCTAAAATAAACTCTTCACCCTTTTGCCATGGACCAATTTTTTTTCTTTTTAAGTGTGGCAGCTGATCTTTAGAGGAGAAATCAAAAGTAAAGTATATTATCGTGTACATCACCTGCACCTGAAGATGTTTTCACGATTTGGCTTAATTTCTAGTCCTAATTTCTTGCACTAAGAAGTACTTGCACTAATGTCCAATTTATGTTTCTTGTTGATTGTGTTTTTTATATATATTCATTACTTACTTTTATACCCTTGTTTAGCTAGAACTTTCTTAATTTGTTTATATATATATATATAGTTTTTGTTCCCGCTGTGGGACTGTAAGAAACGGTATTTCAATGTTTCTGTATGTATAACACATGTGGAACATTTGACACTAAAGTTGACTTTAACTTCAACTTTGGCTAAATCTGTAATAAACCTTTAGTTTTGTTCACAAAAATATTTATACAAATGTGTCGGTGGAGTATAACAAACAGGAGACTATACCGATTGTAAGTTGCTTTGGATGAAAGCGTCAGCTAAATGTAATGTAATGTAATATTAATGTGTGTAGTGAGTTTGGTAGT
Source organism: Notothenia rossii (assembly GCF_949606895.1). NCBI lineage: Eukaryota > Metazoa > Chordata > Actinopteri > Perciformes > Nototheniidae > Notothenia > Notothenia rossii. Next base: position 5,939,480 of record NC_136908.1, on the reverse strand, counting down.
AATAAACTGTATAATAGTAAAAATGATTGAAGATGAGGCCATGTTTATTGAAGATTTTACACTATAAATATTCCCCAAAATTATTCCAACCCATATTCTTCCAAACTATCTGCTGTAGTCTGACCACCAGGAGACTATTGATGTTTGTAGTGAGTTTGGTAGAAATATACTGTATAATAGTGAAGTTATTGAATATTATTGTATTCTCTTTTTTCGGAGTTGCACTTTGCAGACGGTCCCTGAGCACTTGTTTCTTCCCCGGCTGCTGAAAGAGACAAATTTATTGTGTCCAGCTCGAAGGACGGCGCCTATTGGCTTTTATGGATCAACATGTGATTGTAGTTCGTTGTCAACCTTACCACGGTACATAGGAGAAGTAATTTTTGTCTGAATATAGTTTTTTTTCTCATGAGTTATTGATCCGTGAAATCCGAATCTGCCAATATCGTTCTAACTTTACTCAACTCAGAACTAGCAAGCAGTGGGAATTCCCCTCAAGAAGCAACAATTGCCAAGGGCGTTGCAACACTCGCCAATATAGCACGTTTGTTTATTTTAGCAAACCATGCTCCAAGTAAAATTGTTAAAATAGAAAGGATAATGTATAATCTTTTTGAAAGATAGAGATTGCACATCAGTCCTGTGTACAGATCAGTTCGATAAAGTCATGCCTAAACAGCGACATTTTACACGATAAATACGGGTTTAAACAGCAGCGTTTGCCACGGAAGGCGAGTGGCAGCTACCGTAAACCTTCTCTTACGCTGGCATCTTGTGGCAATTCCCGTTGAGCCGCGGCAGATGCCTCGACAAGTTGTGGCATCTGTGGCATATGCCTGCAGATGCCACGAAATGAGCCAGGCCCTACTGCATTTTGTAGCTAATTTGAACTTCTATTGCAGGATTGGCTCCAGGTCGCCCTTTTTATTTACTACAAGACAAATGTGCCTTTTTATTTCATACAGTTCAATTTGGATTCTAGAAAGTTGATGACCATCATCAGTTTAAACTTGTTTGAAAAGCATAGGGGAGAGCGGGGTAATGTGGGACACCGGGTAATGTGAGACACCCGCTGTAACTAGGCAAAGAAACAAATTTGCGGTCATGTGACCATAATGTTTTCAAGCCCCTCCCACCCCCCACTTGGTATGAAGGAGAAGTTGGTGCTGGTTCTGTGGTAAGTATTTTTTTTCACAAAAATGTGTTTGTTGCATGTAAAAGTAAATTTTCTTACTGCGAACGTAATCAACTGTAATATCAAAGCAAATTGATTCAGGTTGAAAAACTTATATCATACATGTTGATGAACTTCCAACATATAAAACCATGTGATTGATGCTAGTTAAAGATTAGCCTGAATTGCCTAGAGATGTTGTTTTTTCTAAAATGGTGGCTGTGGGGTAAAGTGAGACAGATGCTGTGGGGTAAAGTGAGACGCTGACTCACTTTACCCCGACATGAAGCACAAGTTAAGTTTAGTCTTATATATATTTTAGTGTAATATTACAATACATATGTTTTAATTTTAATGTCATAAACATTGTAGAAAAGTCATCATGCCAAGACGATACATCAGGAAGACAGCTTGGGGCCAAACACCCCTCACAGAGATGGAGAGTGCAGCTGCAGAGGTCATGCAAGGAAAGAAGTCCTTAAGACAAGCAGGAAAGGAAAGAAATATCGACAAGACAACCCTCCAAAGATTCATTAAGAAAATAGAGAAAGGGAGAGTTAAATCAGTAGCCTGGGGTGCAGTAGCTGAGGCAAAAAGAATACTGACAGATGAGATGGAGGAGGAGCTTGCCCAACATTTAAAACAACTGGCTGACCAGTTCCATGGCCTTGCTCCAGTTAAGTGCCGTGAACTGGCATTTGAATATGCAGACAAAAACCATATCCCTGTCCCTGCCAATTGGATGGAGGAACAATGTGCAGGTAGGCTAGGGTGCGCAAGAGATCACATGATTCTGTAGGTCAACTTAGGCCAACTGATCTTGCCACAAAGCTTATCTTATAATAACGAATTGTCCACTCTTTAGGAGTAGAGTGGTTTGGCAGCTTTCTAGCCCGTCGCCATCTCTTTGTCCGAACTCCGGAGGCAACATCCCTGGGAAGGGCTACAGCCTTCAATAAGACTACAGTGGGGGAGTTCTTTACAAATCTGGCTGTAGTGATGGACAGGTGACAGAATTAATTCTTTAGTTGCAAATGTTTTATGGAGGTTTTACCTGTAAGATTTGGTTTTGATTCTGATAAGGTTCTTCCCTTGCCTCTCTTCTTTAACAGACACACATTTCCTCCACACATGATTTACAATGTGGATGAAACAGGCGTCTTTACAGTACAAAAGCCACGGCAGGTAAGCTACTAGAGAGCAGCAGACTGATACTGAGTGGCTTGTGATAATGACCAGCTAGCTATTGGCAGAATGCTGAAACTAATGCTATTAGTAATGTTGTGAGCCTGTGAACTAGAAAAAAATGAATGGACTGCAACAAAATAAAATGTACCTTTAGACCAATAGTAGCCTACTGATTGCACATGCCATTGATTCTAAACTTTCTACTTGATTCAGGTTGTGACAGAGAAAGGGAAAAAGCAAGTTGGTTCTATCACATCAGCTGAGAGAGGAGAACTGGTGACTGTGGTGTGTGCAGTGAATGCTGCTGGGAATGCCATACCTCCCATGTTTGTCTTCCCCAGAGTTAGGTTTAAGGACGACTTCATGATAGGAGCACCTCCAGGAGCCAAAGGTGCCTCCACCAGAACAGGATGGATGAACGAAGACACCTGGCCTGAGTTCCTCGATCACTTGATAAAGCACACTAAGTGCACTCCTGACCATCCCATGCTGCTAATCCTGGATAATCTGAGAGCTCACATCTCACTCAAGGCAGTGGAGAAAGCAAAGAGTAATGGTATTGTTCTGCTCACCCTCCCACCCCACACATCCCATCGCTTGCAGCCTCTCGACGTGACAGTGTATGGCCCGTTCAAGACCCTATACAGCCGAGCTCTTGATGGGTGGATGAGATCTAACCCTGGTAAAACAGTCTCCATCTATCAGATTGCAGGATTTGTGAACGAGGCCTTCTTGTCAGCAGTGACACCACGCAATATCACCTCTGGCTTCAAGTCCACTGGGATCTTCCCATATAACAGAGATATTTTCCCTGAGGAGGCGTTTGCACCATCCATGGTGTCAGACCGGCCAAACCCTGAGCTGCGGCCTGCATCCACTGGTCCATCCACTTCAGATGATCCGGATGGTCCACGGCCTGCAGATGATCCACCCCCTGCAGATGAACCACCTGCTGCAGATGCTATTCCACTCGCTGATGCTATTCCATCCACTTTGCATGGTCCACATGGATGTGCCTCGCCAGCTGTCTCACGACCTGGATATGTGTCTCCTCAGGAAATCATACCACTTCCAAAATGTCCCCCCAGAGGACAAACAAAACGAAAGCGTGTGAAGACAGCCATCTTAACAGATACTCCAGAGAAGCAAATCATAGAACAGGCTTATGAAGAGAGACAAAAGAAACTGGCAGGGAAAAAGCAAAATAGCAAAGAAAAGGGAAAACCGAAAAAGAAGGCACCCAAGAAGAAAATCATAGATAGCAGCTCGGAGGAGAGTGATGACCCTGTCCCATTTGAGGATGATTTTGAGAGCTCTGAAGATGAGAGGAGTGACCCCGGAAACAAAGATCTGTCCGTGGGTGACTTCGTCCTCGTCAATTTTGCCACAAAACACCGAAGTATCCGTTATGTTGGCATGGTTGAGAAGGTTGAGGGGGACGAAATACTAACCCAATTCCTCAGAAAAATCCAGGGAAACAACAGAGAGTGGGAGAGACCCACGTTTGCTATGAAAGAAAAGGATGTGGCACATGTTCCTAAAGGTGATGTGGTGAAGAAGCTGCCTCAACCTAATAGGCCTGGAGGAACAACACGGAGAGAGCAACTCTTCACCTTTCCCTGTAACCTTCAGGGCTGGAATGTAGAGTAGGCCTTGTTTAAATATGCGGCTGATGTTCATATCATATCGTGTTCTAATCTAACTGGTTAAATGGTTAATTGAATGTTTATTAAAGCACTTTGAAATATATTATGTTGTATTTGACTTTGTTTGGAGTTACTTTGTTTAAAAAATGTGCTAAATTGACCAATCCCCATGATTATGTTGCGCATCCGACATTATTTTTGGAATGTGTGGTTGTCAATCTATCTGTCAGGATTCTAACTGTTACAACATGTGTTGTTTTTGTAGTTTAAAAGTGGAAAAGGTAAGTGGTTCACTTTACCCCCTTGATTTCTCTAGTCTGTCTCAGTTCACCCCTTAGCTGGGGTAAAGTGAGACACAAGACCACTTTTTAAAAAACAATCATATTTTCACTGCCCTTTGTCCTGAAGACATTCTGATCATTTCCAGTGCTAGGAAACATCCTGAATTAATGGGAAATGTGTACATTTTACTGATATATCATTTTAGCTCGCCTACAGGAGAGCAAATGTAAAAAATGTCTCACATTACCCCGCTCTCCCCTACTGTAGTTCTGTGACGGGATATAATATGCCTTGCATGGCACAAACAATGTTGAGGATGTGGGTTTATTCCCATGGACTACATTTGCTGAAAATGTATGCACTGCACTTCACTTTACTTAAAAGTGGATGCTGAGAAGCATATTACTGCACTTTTTATTGGTATTATATCTTTGGGTAGCGATTTATTGACGAAGGAAAAAAGTGGGTCCTGAAGCAGACCAGTTGAGAAACACTGGTTTAACTCACACCTGTTGCTCTTGATGTAATTTGTCTGAAAAAAGGAGACAGGGAAATAATCTAAACCTCACGCATGGCGTTTGACTGTCAAGGGGGGCGATATAGCGTGTATGTAATTACATTGCAAATACTGACTTGAGCCCCACCACTGTAGGTTAGCCCTACCATAGATTACCCAACAAAAACACTCTGGAGCCGCCGTGGGTACATGGGTCAGACCATGGATGTATAATGGGTCAGACACACCCAAACCTTCTTCTATTTTTTTCTTCCGGTTTTATGGCGGGTGGCCGCCACCTACCGTATTGGAGTGTGGACCAGAATGATGTATCCCAAAAAAGAGAAGAAAGACAAATTAAATGTTAAATTCTCATTTATTAATTCAGTTCGTCTTAGATCATTTAAAAGTCTCCCTGACCAAATGTCTAATATCTCTTTGAGTGTTGGCTGTTCCACTCCAAGCTTCCTGATTTCTGTCTTTTATAGTTCGTCTTGCTTGCCTGTATCTGTAATACAGAATAACATGTTCTACCGTTTCTTCGACCAGGCAATGTTCACATAATCCGTATGGAGGTTTTCCTACTAAATAATAGTAATGATTTGTTCAGTCTTGTATGTCCTATTTTAGTCTTGTTAATACATTTTCTTCCTTGGTGCTTCTTTTGACTGTCCTGCCTTTGTGGATTATTTACACCCAATCCCGTGATAAAAACAACCTTTAATACCTGTGCCATAAGGAATCGTACAGCGGCACCCTCTGGCACAAACAGTGAATAACACCCAATTGTGACAGCTTAAAACCCAAACAGGAACTCTCATTAAAATGGCTCTTACAATAGTAGTTAGTCAATGTGGCGCAAATTTCAATAAAAAACGGTGGAGTTTACTAATGCCGTACTGTATTATACCATATCATATCACAGGTGTATATATATATATATGCGATACATTGCAAAGTGGAACAACATCACTATTATGTGAATGTACAGCGCAGACTCATACTACAATGAACTGCTGTTTCTCAACAGGGTGTATGATCTTTGTGGCTTCAGGCTCCTGTCTTTCTAAGGAATATTCTACAAGAGCTGGGCGATGTTGTCCGATGTGCAAAATAGGTAAGGTAACATTTAACAAGTATTCAAACATCAGAAGTAAGTATAAGAGCATTTTAAAATATGAATTGAACTGGGATGTCCGAAGCTGAAGTTGGCTTTGCTCCCTGAAGTGCTCCATCAGAGACCTGAAACGGGATACACTTATTGTTACTGACTCTAATCCTCGTTTTGTAATTGTAATTTGCCTTCATGTCTTGATGTTGAGATGCTGACAGAGTGTTTGTGTGTTGAACAGGTACCGTTGTACAGATGGACTGCACGCCACATACAGGCACACTCTGCAGTCGCTGCAAGAACGGGACTTTTATGAACCAATCCAACAGACTCGATAAATGTTTCACATGCACCTCCTGTGACTCAGGTATGTCTTTAATGTGTTATTATGATTATGTCTTTGTAATCTTTTATGACAGTAACCGTGGATATCTTGGTGTCTTTGGACTTTGTTACATTAAAAGTCATATTCAATATAGACCAATAATAATAAATGTAGACTTCATCTAAATATTTTTTTCTAAAACTCCAAGTCCATTGAACGCATTATTATTTTCTAACGAACTGTCGCTCGATGACAAATGATTGGACTGAAATATAACAGGCTATTTAACTTTTTTGGAAGTGCATTTAATAAGACGTCTATTATATTCCATCCACAATTCTCTTATTTCCTGCTTTAACATTTCATTAAACATTTTTTATATATATATCAACATTTTTTAAATGAAGTCAAGATGTGTGAGTTGAATTTTAAATATTTGTTAGGTTTGTATACATTGACTGTTTCAATCTGTTTGTTTCTTTAGGCCCCGGTCTCTTCGTCCTGCAGGGCTGTTCAGAAACAACTGGCACAGTCTGTGAAGTTAAAGATGGGTATTACTGCAAAGATTTAGATGTGACAGGATGCAGTGCGGCACAAAAACATACACAATGTGTACCTGGTGAGAAGATACAAGAACCTGGTAAGTCAAATGCAGGTCACACTCTCCTGACAGTTTACATGCACACTGAATTCCTGGCCTGAGGCTTATCCTGGTTTTACTCATGGGGTGGCTCAGTCTGTAGGGACTTGGCTTGAGAAGCCAAAGAGTCGCCGGTTCAAGTCCTTCATGGACCAAAAAGATGGAGTGTATTTGGAGAGTAGCTGGAGAGGTCCCAGCAGCCTCCTGGGCACTGCAGAGGTGTCCTCGAGCCCCCATGGGAACCTGGAACACAGGTTGTAAGCCCCTTGGTTCTGCCCGCCCTTCATTAGTGCCTGTCTTTAGGTGTGTGTGTATATCGGGTGTGTGTGTTCATAAACGCAATACTAAACTTCCCCTCAGGGGTTACTCAAAGTTGATCTTGATGTAAATCTTAATTTTTACATTACACAAAGTATCAGATAATAATTACATAGAATACATCACTTTAGATCAAACTTTTCACTGGACTATAACCTGAGGTGCAGAAGCTCCCATGACAGGCAGTAAACAGGAACCCCTCCTAGTTTCTTTATGAGTCCTGCAGCTATCACCTGAGGGTTTCTGAGACAGACATGATGACCTCCTCGTACGTCTCAGTAACCATCCTGAAAGATAACCCTCAAATCACTCTCATCTTAAAATGATGACTGGAGATGTACTGTTTTCATTTCCTGAATGAACTTTTAGACAGTGTGAACATAAAAACACTAAATGAAGACACTGATGTGATGATGGATCATTACTGGATGTTGGCTGCTGTGTGACTAATCTCTCCTGTGTCCCTGTCTCTAAGGAACCGGCAGAGAGGATGTAGAGTGTGAACCCTGTCAGTCTGGCTTCTTTTCAGAGCATGGTGTGAATTGCACGGACTGGACAACGTAAGGCTTTGTTTGTTATGGCATTACTAAAACAGGTAGGGCTCTTCCTGCCCTGCAACATGAAATGAACACTTTGTTTCTGTAATAATTGCTCCAATGAAGTTGTGATTTGTGGCTTTATTTGTATGTGTGATGGACCAATCTTTCCCATCCACAGGGGATTCAAACATTGCCAATCCTCCAGTTTTATTTGATTTGGTCACAAAACATAACTCTCAAGAGACCTTTTCCATTTTAATATTGATTTGTGACCAAATCACAATATCAATATTGCGATTTTACATTCACAAATATTAAATATCGATATTCAGTGTCGTTCTCTGTACTTTTAACATCATTATAAAATATGAAGTACCGTGTCAACGTTTTAGGCAGGTGTGAAAAAAACTGGTAGGTTGCTCCAAACATCTTGGAGAACTAACCGCAGATCTTTTGTGGATAGGCTTCCTCAAATCCCTCTGTCCCTTCATGTAGTCCCAGACAGACTCGATGATGTTGAGATCGGGCTCTGTGGAGGCCATACCACCACTTCCGGGACTTTTTGTTCTTCTTCATGCTGAAGATAGTTCTTAATGACATTGGCTGTATGTTTTGGGTCGTTGTCCTGCGGCAGAATACATTTTCGCCGGCCCTTTTGTGAACAAACTGCCTTCTTCTGTTGACAATTATTTCAATCAGTCGAGAGCACAAGCTGCCATTGATCTGCATCACAGTTCCTTTGTTTTCCAGCATAGTTGAGTCGCTTGGCCTTGTTTCCATGTCGGAGGTATGTCTTTTTGGCTATCTTCCACAAACTCACCTTGGTAGCAGAGTTTGGATGTTTCTCACCCAGTTGTAAGCCTCCTACAAAGCTGTTTCAGTGAATGACTGTGTTTAAGGCTGCAGCCACACAAAGACGAAACGGGTCGTATCCGCTACAGTTCTCTCTCTTATAGGCGGTTCGGCCACACGAGGCCGACAGGGAAACGCAGATAACGATAACGGGTCCCAAGGTCGGTAGATCTGCGGACGGAACGCTCTGGGGGGCCAAACGGCTCCGTGTGTACGCCCTGCCTATACGATCATTTCCTGACAACGATTAAGCCACAGCCCCCCCTCTCCCAACCTCTGCTGCTCACTGTTGTAGCATGGTCAACATGTAACATGTTGCTGAATCCACCATGGAGAATAAACAGAAGGGCAAACAGGCAACCATGCTCGGGGTTCTTCTTCGCTGCTTTTGGTGTATTTTGTGGCAGAAGTACAGCACCACTTAAAGGCCCGGCATATGTACTACAGCGTCTCCAGCGGGTCGAGCTGTCTCGTGTGGACGGAAGACTTTTTAGATATTGAATTCGGTTAGTTTTCGTTATCGTCTCCGTTGTGGCTCCAGCCTAAACCTACATGTAAAACTGATGATCATTAGCGCCTGTTCGGTATAATTGGTTGATCATACCCCTGACTGTAATCCTACAAAATCCATGACTTTGTGCAAGTGTACCTGTAGGAATTGATGCCGGTTTGAAAGCACATATTGATTTGATTTAGATTTGTCTTTAGTTCGTTCACTTTGCATTTTGTGAATTGATAACAAATAAAGATTCATAATTTATATTTTTGAAAGCATTCTTAGTTTACAGCATTTTTTCACACCTGCCTAAAAATAATGTCTATATTTTTCAAGTTTCATTTTAAACACAAAGTACTGAATCTCTTTTTCATTTCTCTTTTCCCAGGTGCACAGGAACCCAGTTAAAGGTAAAAGAAGGATCCAGGAGCAGCGATGTTGTGTGTGGAGGTTCTTCAAGGAGTCATTACATTGTCATGTTACCAACATTATTATTAAATTTAACAGTTGTTGCGCTCTTCATCAGAGGTTAGTGCTTGTTTTCCACCCCCCATACTCATTTCAAACATCATTCCCTACCATTTTGTGCTCCCGCTACTTTGAGTGAATGGATATTAACTTTTTTTCAACTGACCCTTTCAGCTGTATCTCTGGCAAGGGACAGCGGCTGCATCTCCAGATCAGATGGGTCTCTGAAAAGCAATGGCTAAATGTACTTTGCAATATAAAAGACACACACAAACACATTAAAAATTGTGCACGCTTACTTTTGATTGTTTTAAATTATATATTGCGGTTTGATAATATTTCTGTATTTTCTTTTTCATAGCATGTGCTTCCATGTCACACTACGGGATGTCCCTCCGACGGTATTCCTCAGAAGCTTGATGCAGTTACCGCCGCCTATATGCCAACCCCAGCCTAACCTAAATTGTTCTAACATCTTACTAATCAGAAGACCAAACCCCAAAAGATCGAATACATTCCATATTTTGTTTATAATGTATTTAGTTAATGTTTGTATGTACCACACACTAATCTTTGTATTTGTTAAACCACTTGTAAATAATAACAATATTGTATACAGTGTTTTGTCTTTTGATTGCCCTCATAATGTTACTTAAAGAAATGTAAGGTTCAGCTGTAGCATAATATACAATGTGATCAAGTCAAGTTGTCTCAATGTGCTGTTAACGTGTGCTTTAGCTAAGACCTGGCTAAGACGAAGTGAGAACACTTGATATACCATCTCTTACTCCTCATAGGTAGTGTAGGTCACCCCAGTGTTTGGTTAGTGTTCTGCACAATTATTACATACATATGGAAATCACCTATAGAAAATTGTATTTCTTCCATAGCACAGATCCCAGGCTACCTTAAACTAATATAGCAGCAGATAAAGTTTCAGTCAGTGCAGGTTGCACAGATTGCACCCAAATACCCATTTTTTACTTGTTTCTAATTTAAAAGTAAAAACTTTCTTCAGTGCAAAACAGCCTAAGGAAAATACGTATCCTCAGAGCATAACAAGGATTGTATTCTGCTTGATGTTCAGACAGCTAATAAGAAAGCAATGTTGTTATTAGATAATCTGCACTCAGATCAGAACAGATATTTGCTCACACAAGGAAGACCTTTTAAAGCTTTGATCAGAATGTCCGGCTTCTGTGATTCTGGTTTCCCTGGCGTCTGCCCCTTAATGTCCCATAATGTCCCATAATGTCCCATAATGTCCCTTAATGTCCCATAATGCACCATAATGTCCCATAATGTCCCTTAATGTCCGATAATGCCCCACAATGGAACACTTCATCATTTAGTTTATCACAGACATAAAACCACCCAATTAGAAATATACTGCACATTGATTTAACTGGATTGGCACTAAAGTATCAAAGCTGTCAGAAATGTAGTGTAGTAAAAGGTATGTTCCCCTTTATGATGTAGTTAAGTAGAAATATAAATGAAAAGGCACATGAGTACAGTACTGACTGATTATTACACTAAGTGAAATGGTTAAAAGCAAGCCTGAGGAGCATGATGAGGACCTGTTGAAATTACCCTTTGCACTAATATTGACAGTGGTAGAAAGGGCTTGTACTCCATTGCATTCTGAAGACGACATTATACTTTTTAGAGCAGTACCTTCATTTGACAACTTTAGTTACTAGTTACTTCAGATTATCAGATAATACAAAGTAAAACAAAAAAAATACATGCATATAATATAGTTTAAGAGCAGTAGTATACAAAGTAATTCAAATGAACTCAACCTTTAACGGCTATGATAGAACTGTTAATGCATTAATAATCATAATTCATAATACAAGAATTTAAAATGGACCATTACTCATAACAAGTACTTTCACTTGTGATGCCCTTATCATTTTATTTAGATGTCAATGTTTTTGTACTTGAATAACATTGGAAAGGAGGACTTTTACTTGTAACAGTGTTTACGCAATTTCGTACTGCTTCTTCGCGGTCTTAAAATCCCCACAATGCTTTGCGCACTGACCAATTTCCAAATCTTTGGCGGAAATCGCGCTCCATTTGAGGCGGGGCCTCGCATATGACGCATACCTGCACACCTGTTGGCCCGTTCCACAATTCTTCGTTTTCCGAGGCTAGGAAGGATTCTTGCCTCGCTTCTGAAGGAAGTGACTCGGAAGACATGTCCTACCAAGGAAGTGTCCTCGACATTCAGAAACACCCACTGTCTAAACCAGGGGTCGGCAACCCGAATAAGTGGAATCAGTGTGCAAAATATTTAAATTGTATTTTCGGATCCTGAAGGAGAACGCCGCCAGAGCGCGTCTCCCCGTTGCCTGCAGAAGCAAGTATGGAAAGCCAAAAGTGCCATAATACGGGGGTGAAAAAACGCGCGAACATACGGGGAGGTCCGTTTTTTCGCGCGAAAAAACGCGCGAACATACGGGGAGGTCCGTTTTTTCGCGTGAAAAAACGGGCCAATATACGGGCGAATGTTCGCGCGGTTTTTTATATGATAATGAGCCCCTCCTTCTGATTTCCTTAGCCAATAAGTTAAAAGTGTCTGTAACCAATCAGTGAAGGGTAAAGCCAGACCAAAACAATCTGTAGATGAAAAGTTCCTGACATGGTGAGGCTGTGCTGTAAATTGTGCATTATTCCAGATTCAGGGGACTAAGTATTAATTTGCCTTTGAATATAATAAATATATCAATCAATATATCAATATAACCTGCCTTCATTGTTTTTTTTAAATAAAATGGCATTACCCTTTTCCTTAAACCTTTGGAGTGTGAAGTGAAGGTATTTTCTCAATTTTTAGATGTCTCCTTAAATCCACTTTTAAATGTACTTCTTATAACATGGCATGGTGTTACATGTCAAAATGTTCAGTAGTCTCTGGTGTTGCTAGAAATGCAAATTCACTCACCTTAGAGCGCTGTCTTATGAGAAACCTAGCTTAGAAATCCGATTTTTGGAAAACTTCAAAACTGTTGTGAAACACATATGTACTCATGTCATCCATTTTTTTTGGTGTTTCAGATTTTGTTCACCAAAGTCTTTGGTTCACAAAAGTAGTGAAATATATCAATTACACTATAAGCCTATATAAAAGTGTTGTTCATGTCTAAAATGAAAATGTGTAAATTATAATTTAGAGTAAAATATTTCCATCCCTCTACTTTCACCACAGAAAAGTTACATCAGGACTGAATAATGACTTCATATTCCATACCAAGGTTTATGTGATGTGTACAAATACAAATTCAGCATTTCAACTTTATTTTTCAACCAACTATTTATGTTAACATATGAAACTGTAAAATCTCAATATGTCCAATATCAGAACTTTTTCAACCAACTATTCATTATAAATGTAAAGACAGGGGGTCTTTGTCCATGGTCTTTGTCTGTCTTCCAAGACAGTGGGTCTGGCTGCTGTGTAGGTGGGGCTGATGGTGCATGGCCTGCTGGTGGCTGTGTCGGAGGGAGGTAGGTGGGATTGTCCCGGGTTGATGCTGGGATTGTCCCGGGTTGATGCTGGTGGCTGGATGGGAGGTACGTGTGCTAGGCGAGACTTCTTTGCTGGCTGGGTTGATCGTGATGGCTGTGGTGGAGACCTTTGTATCGAGGTGTATCTTAATCTTGTGGCAGGCACAGATGGAGGTGGAGGCCGCTGTAGGGATGCTGGTCCTCTGGTCCTCGGGTCCTTGGTGGTGATGGCTGTGGTGGACGCCTTTGTACCGAGGTGTATCTTAATCTTGTGGCAGGCACAGATGGAGGTGGAGGCCGCTGTAGGGATGCTGGTCCTCTGGTCATTGGTGGTGATGGCTGTGGTAGAGGTCTTTGAGCCACGGTAGATTTTGACCTGGGGGCCGGCACAGATGAAGGTTCTGGCTGCTGGATAAACGCCACCTCTGGGCCACTAGGCCCAGGCAGCTGTGAAATCTGAAGGAAAAAAAACATACCTTTACATTTAGCAAATCAAAATAACTGTATGACGTATTTTTCTCTAATCAAAAATGGAAATAAATCCACATGCCATATTATGACTTTTATGAAGGATTAAAGCCTTCTTCATTTCCAGTATATAATACAGTGATAACACACACAACCCGGTTGACTGTACTCACTTTAACCTGGCTCTGTTGTCCACTGATAGGCATAGTGCTGTGTACCTGGACTCACATTCAGGTTCAGGTCCGGACTCAAGTCCAGAGGTTCAGGTTCAGGTCCGGACTTATAAGTCCGGACTTGGGTCAAGTTGTGTGAGTAACTAAAGTGAACTTATTGTGAGCTAATTATCAATTGAAAATAAACTCATAATCAACTCAAATTCAAACTCGTCAGGTTTATTGTGCCCCCTTCCAACTTGTGTCTACACCATGTATTTTCTATAACTCTACATGTGTTACTAACTACACAACACAACTACATACATAGTGATGTACATACAAGACTCAATCTGCAAGAGTACAAGTCTATGTGTTCTTGTTCAAGAACAACAGCATATTGACATTGTTTGGGTGAAGTGTTGCTCTTTCGGCAGACACTATATCACCATACATGCAAAGGAGTTAGCTTAGCTACACTACCAAATATGGCAACCAGCATCCCACGCTGTCAGTGTCCACTATGTCTAAGCCAGCTTCCCTTGACGTCACACAGATCTCGCGAGCAGTTGCGATATTTTGCGAGACTTCGTGAGTTCAGTAATGGCCGCCATATCAGAAGCCAAAACAATGTTTTTCGTCTTTTCTCAGCGCAAATTTCTCGATCTATGGAAGGTTTTAGATGGTTTAGAACAAAAAGGAGAATATACGTAAGTACCGGTTCCCGACGTTCCGGTTTTAACCGGACTTGAACCGAAACTTTTTACAAGTCCAGTACCGGTTCGGCGTACCGGTACGCAGCACATCATAGGCACAATATTAGCATAGCATTAGCGCGCTATTAGAATTTCAATAATATGAACAATTATGAACTCAGACCAGCATTTCACATATTTATACAAGCAGAATACACTTGAAATGTAAGCCAAACTACTGCACGGGAGTCATACACCTAGTAACATAGAAGAACAAAGAAGCTAGCGGACGCCATTAGCCACTGTAGTGGAGCCGAACTAGCTGACAGAATGACATTAAACTACACATAAAGAACAGTTTCAAAAACACTTCTTAGATCGAAATATGACATAATCTTTGTACACACTACTAACCTGTTGAACAGGAGAAATGAATGAAGCAGAGGGAACGTTGTTGCCGTTCCAGCCAGAATGCCAAGTCTGCGGCAGACACATAATAACAACACTTACTTTACGGCATGCGCTCAGCAACACATTCCCTTTTACGGCATGCCCACTGAGGCCTTTCCGTGTCCTATACTGCCCTCTGCTGTTTGTAATGATATACAATATTTAACATAAACATGCCTTCGAGAGTATAACTTAATTTATACAAGACAATATACATTGAAAATGTGCCCACATATTTATGCGGTTATCTGAATCATATTTTCTACCCCTTATATTCGAAAATATATGATTAAATATCTAAAATATGCGCACTTCGACGCTGCGTGGGTGGACTCCAGTTATATCTTTCAAACTAAATCTATCCACTATCTGCTTGTAGACTAACGGTCAAAGGGTCTAATATCCGGGAGGGCCGGGCTCGAGTCTCGGAAAGGAAACGTTTTTTTGTGTTATCTCTTTTCATTCACTTACAATCTTTGTATAAATGCAAAGTATTCCAAGGTCTGCTTCACCTTAATTGTCCCAACTGCTTGGCAACAGCTGTCTGTTCTCCAGTTGTTTAAGGTGGTAGCCTGTCGCCTGCGTTCATGTTTCAAATAAATGGGAATTGATCAGCCTCAGATGTATTAATTTATAAAAAAAAATTTTTTTTAATTCGAATGTTTCTCTTCAGTGCAATTGCAATTGCACATTGCATCATTTTTGTGTTCTTTGTTCTGTTTTAGAAAGGAAGGATTGTTTACTTTTTTCGTTGTCTACAAAACCGGAAAAACAACATAATTGTGCTTTTCCAGACACTGAAGAAAGAAAAATACCATGACTTTTCGGTATCAGGGCTGTTAGGGAAAAGATCAGGCAATATATCTTGAGAGAAAACTTATCTTTTGATCCCGTTTGAATTGTGCCACGAATTACACTTATGATGTTTGTCATCTTAAACAATCACTTCCATGTCAAAAAACTCAGTTTGTCGTAAAACTGTTGAAATATAAGACTATGAAAAATACGCAACTAGAAATAAGTGAAATGTGCCAACGTGACGGCCGTCTTGGTGTGTGGTGCGCGACGGGAGATGTAGGTCATTGACTGGTTTCAGGCAAAAAAAAAGTGTTACTTCACAGTTTTACGACACATTTACATTTTTTTGACTTGCAAAATTATCTTTTAAATTGACAAAAATCATATGTGTAATTTGTGGTTCAATTCAAACGGGATCGAAAGATAATCTTTCTCTCTCCATTTACTTCAATACATACCTTTTCCGAAATAAGGTCCCATGGAGCTCAACCGGAAAGGGAGGGACTTCGCCTCTCTATAAGCATGCAGCAGCAGTAGCAGCAGCCGGAAAAATGTCCACGAGAAACTTCATCTTGCGTTGCAAAAGGACAATAAATGACTGCACAAGACTTCTCCAAACAGATGATGCCGGTCATGCCGTGTTACAATCCACAGTAACGAGGTAAGGGCCAAGCCTATTGCTACTGTTAGAAATTAAAATCAATGTTTTAATGGGGAAATGTAGTTTAAACATGCCGTCAGTTTTAATGCTCTTTTATACTGAAAAACCAGAAATTCTTGTGCACAAGCAGTTAAGCTTTTATTCTGAAAATCCTTCATCTCCGGTTAGCATTTAGCATGTGGCTAATATACGATTTCCTGAAGAGGTGAATTTAGTAGCGAAATGAGAGAGTGGTGCAAACCGAAGCCTACTGACTTAACACTACAACTATAGATGTCGAGATACTACCATGCTGAATATTAAATGAAGGTACAGTTTATTTGAATACATTATTTACAGACGAGAGTAGCATGTGACAACATCCGGAATGACCGGAAACCAAACGAGCCGAGAAGTATTGTTTAGAGTATTGATTACAGCGTTTAGAATGTGTTAAATGAAGAGTGATGAAAGAGAATATGAGGAGAAACTGCGTGTTAAGCATATATTGAATGTGAAAAGAACCTATCCTCTGTTTAAATGCAATAACGGACATTAGAGACGAGGCGAGCCGGCTGGCGGGGAGGAGCCAGCAGACGATATATAAACAGCACCGGAGGAGAGATCCGGGCTCTTCTCTTCCCTATCGAGGAGAGCCAGATCACAGCTGTTTGTCTGACTGAACAATATTCTGTCTGTAACACTACCGCGCCTCTTTTAATTAAAGTACCCAATTGAACTTTCACAGAGACTCCATTTAGTCTCCTATTTTAAAGCTTCTCTCCTGGTCGGGAGAATAACGTACACAGTTAACACTACTACCAACACAAAGGAATGTAGTTTGTTTTTGCATGTAACCTAAACTGAGGTTGTGTGAGATCTTTCACACTTACAAATTCTGTCTTCTCCCCTATTTCACCAAACCGTTTACTGGCAGGTTAGAAACCATGGAAAGGAGCCTCGAGTGGTCACGGGGCAGGCTAATTAACGTCCCTACAGCTGATCTTTTACTTCAGGACCTTCGGGAATATATACTTGAAGTCCGGAGATCTTGGCCTACCACACCCGCACAACAAGGTAGGTCGATGTGATAATTGTTCACTTTAGCATAGGCTTTCGTTGATAAACCAGTGCTAGTATTGTTGAGTACTAAGTGTCCAACAGGCCAATACATTTTAAAGTAATTATTTGTTTTAAATATGGGTAATACCAATATAAACACCTTTTTTAATCTGTAGTTGCCAGCTATTAATTACAACATTCTGGTGAGACGCTCTGAGTCTCGAGTTGTCCACTTAAAACTGTACTCCAAATTCCACCTTTATATCCTGCCACAGTAGAGGAGACGCTATTCCCCCTCCCCCGTCGAGGGCAGTCTGGCCATCTGTAGTACACCACGTATCATCAAACGTGTGAATGAGGACATTGAAAGGGTGCCAGAGGGGGAGTCTCTGTCTTCAGGGTTGGAAGACACAGACTGCAACTATGTATCTCTATGCCCATACACATTTATGCTTTTGTTCTTACTGTATACTACAACTATAGTGTATTGCATGTCCACTGGTTTAATGCCAAACTGCATTTCATTTTTTTTTAAAGTATCTTTAGGCTGGGCAATGACAATAAAATAGACGCATTGTGTGCGTTTCTGGCACAACGGCATAAATGCGTTGCTTTTACAACAATGACAATAAATGTAATCTAATGTTTTGCTGTTGTTGCAGGTCATTCTGGCTACCACGCCCCACTCATTTTGTTGGGTGGTCGAGGTCCCCCACAATTCAGCATTTCCAGAGAGCAAATCTCTTTTTTGAGGAGCTGTGGTTTTACAGCAACAAAGATGGCACAGATATTAAAAGTATCTCTGCGCACAGTGAGACGGCGATTGAGGTATGTAGCAATGTCTTCAACATTGGAAGTGCCATCTTGTCTCAATTTATTGTAAACATCCCAAGGAGGGGTTGTAGCCATGTTACACTATGCATGTTGTAAAGTAAATCTGAATACCGTAGGTCTCATATATTTAAAACATGTTTATTTTTCAGGCAGTTCCACATGCTGCGCTCTGGGACATACTCCACCATCTCAGATGCTACACTAGACGACCTCATCAAGGAGATAGTGGCTGGGAATAACCAGATTGGCCCTGAATCTGTCAGGGCACAGCTGCAGGCCCAGCAGATGTGGATACAGAGACGCAGAGTGCGGGACAGCATGAGGCGGATAGACCCAGAAGCAGCTTCACTGGACATGTCCTCTCAAGCTGCAGAAGACAACTCCAAAACAGTGGAGGATCTGCAGAAGCAACTGCAGGAGTTAAGAGTCCAGCGAGAGTTTTGCTAACAGAGGTTTGCTGGCTCCGACGACAACATCCGATTCTATACAAGGTAATGTTTTGGCTAAATTCTATCCAAGTTTTTGAGATGGGTTAGCTTATAAAGAATCCTGTTTACCTGCCGTGTGACCGCTGACTATATGCATGCAGTGTTGGAATAAGTACTCAACTTAACTGAAGTATAAGTACAAATACTATGGTTTTAAAATACTCCTGAACTGAACATGTAGAATCATAAATCCTGTGTTTTCATATATAAAAAGTAACTAGAAACTATGAAGGTTAACTAAATGTGGTGGAGTAAAACATATTAATACTAACAACATACTGATAATATTTTACTACAAGTGGAAATCTTCAAAACCTTACCAAAGTAAAAGTATGTCAATATCCACTGCGTTTCCCCCAGTTGCACACGTAAGAATGAAGAGTAAACGTAGTCATTGTGTGTAAAATGTTCCCTGTATGTTTTAGATTATTATTACTGCTGCTAATGTAGTTGCTACATTTTACTGCTGTAGATTACTATACCTGCACCTAGTGCCTTCTTACTCAGTCTATTTGAATTGTAATGTATTATAGCAAACAAGAGGAAAGCATTAGCCCATGTGTTACAGTTAACACGATTGTATTTACTGTCAATTAATGACTGACATGTGTCTTTTGTGTACAGATTCCCGAGCTATAACCACCTGATGGCCTTCTGGTTTTTAATTGAGCCTTCAATTCATTAAATGGTTTGTGTTACTAGAGCGATATCAACTGCCAAGAGTAATGAAGAAGTGGTTACACACGCACGTCCATCAACGGTAGGTTATGTTTCTTTTAACACACAATCTAAACACAAACTGAAGGGAAAATGTCTCTCCGACATTTCATTGCTTTTGTGTAGGCTAAAAGGCTAAAGTACTCAATCCTTTTTGAATACATCAGAGAACTAAAACAACTTAATGTTTTTCCCATAGTGTGCTACACTCATGACATTAATATAGTAACCTTTTTTTGTTTTTATCTTCCAGAGACAGCTGCTTCAGCCAATTGACGAGTTCTTCCTTTTTCTATGCTTCCTGTCGGTGGGTTTGAAAGAGAGGGACCTTGCAAACCGCTTCAACGTACACCAGTCCTCTGTGAGCCGCATCATTGCAACATGGACAAGTTTTCTTACAACTTTATTGGGGTCACAGTGCATCTGGCTTACACCTGCAGAAGTTCAAGCCCACCTCCCAGAGGCATTCAAAGATTTCCCAGACACACAGGTGATCCTGGATTGCACAGAGCTGAGGTGTCAAACACCATCCTCACTCCTCCTCCAAAGTGAAATGTATTCTACATAGAAATCTCACTGCACCATGAAAGCCCTGGTTGGCATAGCCCCACATGGTGCAGTGACATTTGTTTCCAGTCTGTATGGTGGTTCTGTCAGCGACAAGGAGATTTTCAAACAATCTGGAATAGCTGCGTTGTTGACTGAAAACATAGCAGTGATGGTAGATAAGAGCTTCCTGATCAGCGATTGCTGCAAATGCAAGGTGTACTGCCCACCTTTTCTGTCAAAGCAGAAGCAAATGCCAGCCTATGAGGTGAGGGAGACACAGGCCATTGCCAGACTGAGGGTTCATGTAGAGCGTGTCATTAGGAGGATAAAAGAGAACAAACTTTTTGATGGTGAATCCCACATAGGTATTGTTTGTATTCTTATCGATAGTCATGAACTTTCTCTTGTGACAAAATAGACTCTCCGTTAGTAAACGTTTACTCTGTGTAAAAGTGATTTCTGTGTGTAAAAGTGAGGTAACATGTGTAGATGAATAACATCAACTTGTATTCGTCCCACACATACACACCTATAGATGTAGTTATATTTGTGTCTGTGACTTTATATTGAATGGGAAATAACTGGAAAATACCTGTGTAAGAGAGAGACTCCTGTCCCGCCTCTCCATTTTATTTTTAGTTGTGCATTGTTATTTGTGCTTTAGAAACATTCCACTTGAACTTTATTTGAATGAACTTAGTAGTAATTATTGTCCTATATTTCTTTCAGATTTCACAGCTGCCTGGGCCTAGGAGAAAGAACCTCCATCTGTGCCTGCACCAAGGTCAAGATCTACCGTTGCTCAAGGGCCTTCACCAGAGCCATCACCACCGAGGACCAAAGGACCAGCATCACTACAGCGGCCTCCATCTGTCCCTGCCACAAGATCAAGATACACCTCGGTACAAAGGCCTCCACCACAGCCATCGCGATCAACCCAGCCAGCAAAGAAGTCTCGCCTAGCAGACGTACCTCCAATCCAGCCACCAGCATCAACCCGGGACAATCCCACCTACCTCCCTCCGACACAGCCACCAGCAGGCCATGCACCATCAGCCCCACCTACACAGCAGCCAGACCCACTGTCTTGGAAGACAGACAAAGACCATGGACAAAGACCCCCTGTCTTTACATTTATAATGAATAGTTGGTTGAAAAAGTTCTGATATTGGACATATTGAGATTTTACAGTTTCATATGTTAACATAAATAGTTGGTTGAAAAATAAAGTTGAAATGCTGAATTTGTATTTGTACACATCACATAAACCTTGGTATGGAATATGAAGTCATTATTCAGTCCTGATGTAACTTTTCTGTGGTGAAAGTAGAGGGATGGAAATATTTTACTCTAAATTATAATTTACACATTTTCATTTTAGACATGAACAACACTTTTATATAGGCTTATAGTGTAATTGATATATTTCACTACTTTTGTGAACCAAAGACTTTGGTGAACAAAATCTGAAACACCAAAAAAAATGGATGACATGAGTACATATGTGTTTCACAACAGTTTTGAAGTTTTCCAAAAATCGGATTTCTAAGCTAGGTTTCTCATAAGACAGCGCTCTAAGGTGAGTGAATTTGCATTTCTAGCAACACCAGAGACTACTGAACATTTTGACATGTAACACCATGCCATGTTATAAGAAGTACATTTAAAAGTGGATTTAAGGAGACATCTAAAAATTGAGAAAATACCTTCACTTCACACTCCAAAGGTTTAAGGAAAAGGGTAATGCCATTTTATTTAAAAAAAACAATGAAGGCAGGTTATATTGATATATTGATTGATATATTTATTATATTCAAAGGCAAATTAATACTTAGTCCCCTGAATCTGGAATAATGCACAATTTACAGCACAGCCTCACCATGTCAGGAACTTTTCATCTACAGATTGTTTTGGTCTGGCTTTACCCTTCACTGATTGGTTACAGACACTTTTAACTTATTGGCTAAGGAAATCAGAAGGAGGGGCTCATTATCATATAAAAAACCGCGCGAACATTCGCCCGTATATTGGCCCGTTTTTTCACGCGAAAAAACGGACCTCCCCGTATGTTCGCGCGTTTTTTCGCGCGAAAAAACGGACCTCCCCGTATGTTCGCGCGTTTTTTCACCCCCGTATTATGGCACTTTTGGCTTTCCATAAGCAAGCCATGCACGCAACGCAGCCCCGCTCTCTTTAACTCCAGGTGACTTTCTGCCGCTTTCCTCCGTGGTGCAGTGCTGATCGTTTCACCACGGAGGAAAGCACTTCACTAATTGCAGTACCCATAAGGAGCTGTGCAAATGCGGCAGTTTTTGCGTGGCTGTGTCTTTAGTTGAAAGCCCAGTGGCGATCTGCTCATCTCTCATCGACATAATATGCTACAAAGGGGCGGACTGGCCATCTGTGTGCTCTGGAGAATCACAGAACGGACGATCGTCCTTATTCTTATGCCGCTTAAACCAATTATTTTAATTAGTTTGTTAAATTCGGCATCATGTAAGTTGCGCTGACAGGTCCACACACTGATTCCCCGCAGCGAGGCTCCCCCACCCTCCTGTTGACAGTTCACGAGCATCGAGCTCCTCATCTCCCCCCGCCCCCTACATTTCCGATATTACGTCATATCGGACGCAAATCTGGATCAGCTCCGTTGTAGCCCCGTTTTTAGAGATTTGAAAGAGAGAGAGGGTTTTGTTTTCTGTCGCTGAGTGAGTTCCCTGACACACGGGGGACACATACTGTATTTATGTATAAAATACCTCAAAAAGTGCATTTTGCATGATAGGTCCCCTTTAAATATGTGAGAAAGTTGTCCTCCGGTGCAGCAGGTGTCGACACGCACCTTCAACGTTGGTTACTAGTCCACCATTAAACAAAAGAAGAGGACGTCACTTCCGGGATGGGATACAATCCGAACCGAAAACTTCCACGCTGCGACCTAAGTTGCCTCTTATGGTGCCTGCCTCGTAAACCTTAACATTAACCCTCTGGAATAAAATTGCAAAACACTTATGGTGCAACAAGCCTCCAACACTTATTTTCAAAAGTTATTCAATAAAATACTTCCAGACAGCACCTGGGTTAAGACCCATCTGAGGGCTTAACCCTAACCCTAGCTTCAAAGTGAACTGAAGCACCAGTAACATTTCAGACATCAGTAATGGGGTATGCCTAATGCTAAACTTGGCCTGACAATTAACCCTGCCTAGTATTTTATAAGAGTGGCTTGCAGCTACTAATGCAACACCTAACTGTTTCTTTCATGATGCCACAGCACTTTTTGGTTCAGCATGAGCAATAAAGGTTTGTCAAGCCTCCTAATGCTTGTTTCCAAGTCAATTGAATGATCAAAAACAAAGTACATGTCCTAACAATAATGTACAGTTTAGACCCAGCAGCTAGCTGAGGGCTTGTACACTTCAAGGTTCTTATTCATGTCACATTTCATTTGACGATGTGAGATTTAAATAGGTTGGTTTTATTCATTGTATCAGGAGATGTCCACCTTTCTACTTTTTATTCTAATTAATTTCACTAATGTGGCAGCTGTAAAATGATCAAACTGAGGAACCAGTGATTAATGTTTGGGTCAGAAGTCATTTGGTATTTGACCAAATATACTACATTTAAACTCTACAGCCGTGGTCAAAAGTTTTGAGAATGACACAAGATTTGGTTTTCACAAAGTTTGCCGCTTCAGTGTTTGTAGATCTTTTTGTCAGATGTTATGGTATCCTGAAGTATATTCACATGCAGTTCACAACTGTCAAAGTATTTTATTGACAGTAACATGAAATGTATGCAAAGTGTCAATATTTGCAGTGTTGGCCCTTCATTTTCAAGACCTCTGTAATTCGCCCTGACATTAACTTCTGGGCCACATCCTGACTGATGGCAGCCCATTCTTGCACTATCAGTGCTTGGAGTTTGTCAGAATTTGTATGTTTTGGTTTGCCCACCCGCCACTTGAGGATTGACCACAAGTTCTCAAAAGGGATTCAGGTCTGGGCAGTTTCCTGGCCATGGACCCAGAATGTAGATGTTTTGTTCCCTGAGCCACTTAGTTATCACTTTTGCCTAGCTACAAAACTGTCAAACTGAAGGAGGCGACGGTGAGATCATAATGGCAATCTGAAGTTAATGCACTTTCCGGGTAAAAACAAAACGCATTTCACTCCTGAATTTAACAACAGACTCACCACATGATACTTTGAGTCTGGTCGAATTCAGTGGAGTTGTCGTCTAAGAAGTCATGAAATCAGTTTTTTATAAAAGCAATGAATGATAAGATAAGGTAAGTATTAATGACTGTCGACATATTTCTTTCCCAATTTATAAAGCAGTTTGAAAATGCTTATTATTCTAAGAAGCAAAAGCTCAAGTGTCTTCATATTGTTTAAATAAATGGACTTCATTTTATCAACAAGGCCCAGGACCCCCACTGACAGTGACTGTTATCCACCCCATAGTAACATTACATTAATGCACATCATGTGAACAACATCTTGTTTTAATACTTTGAGCCATGTTCAGGCTAAGCTCTCTGCATTTTGCACACATGTCTGCACAGCTCTCCATTTTAAAATATAATTCAATTGAGATTTTCATATATTCATTGTCTTAAATGTGGTGACTATTGCCACTCCATATCACAGAGGGATTTGCCAAACTGGGTAATCTAGTAGGACGAGTGGGATCTCCATTGACGTCGACGAAGTGCTTTTAATACCATTTTATTTTGTCCCACACACCTGAACCAGGGACATCAATGATATGATGTTGCCCCACTGCGACATCTAGTGTTCAAAATATAACCAATAACAGACAACCGAACCCTCGAGGAACCCACTGAGGACAGAGGAGACACACAGGTGATGGTAATAATCTTGATACGTTATTGAAAACAGCCTCGTGGTATTTCACCGGCTCCAGATTGGCTGAGTCGATGTTCTGAGGAGGAAAACACCGTCATGTGATTGGCTGTTAGTTTAGCTTCAAGCTGTATGACTCTATATGTTGAGCTTCATTGTTTTACATTCTATCTCAATGGACAGGACCCTCCCTTCAGTCTCTTTCTGCGTCAAGCCTTCCGAAGGACAAAGAAGAGCATAACCTCCGGTAAACTTAAAATAATCTTATTTAATGTCACAAAAGTGTATAGTTGCGATATTTAGCTAATAGTGAACTAAAAATAAGTATTTTTTCATGTCAATTACTGGCTGACATGCTGAAACCAACGCGCTAACGTGAGCTTATGTAGCTAGTAGCTGCTATCACGTGGTTCAGTTAACTTACGTTAATAGCTATAATGGCATGTTAATGTAGTTGTATTTTACCAAACATTGCGCTGCCTTTATTATGCAATGAAATACCTGAAGCTATGATGATGCTAGGGTATAATTGCTAAGTTTAAGGTTAGCTTAACGCGAGAACCACGTGATCGGTATTCTGCTGCCTCAGGTCAGAGCCCTAGAGAGATAAGAGTTACGACACTCTTTGAGGTCGCCGCCTGCCGGTCACGTGGTTTATGTATGCCGGGATAGTTCCAAACGCACTTCCGTGGCAATGCTTCTCTATGGCAAAAACAGCACGAACATGGTCACTATAGTCATAGATTAAACCAACGCTGTTATTTTTTAAAGATTGCTTTCATATTTACATGATGGGGTTACACTTTCTATGGATTGGCACTATTTCCAAGTTTCGTTATTTAACGATATTTTGAGGGGAAAGTGTGGGAGCACAAGCAGGCTATGTGGATGTCACTGCCAGGGCAGTCACGTCCGTAGTATAGTTGCGCTGTCATGTTCTATGGGACAGACAGAATGGTAAATATATATATCAAAAACACACACACCCAAGTACTTTTTCACTTTAATTGCATTATGTCATACTTTTTATTGACAGTTTTGCATTTGGAAAGGCAGGGTGACAACGGAAAGCTTGGTAGTCTATTACTTAGATACGTTTTACATTTTTGGAGGGAAACGCTTGTGTTCATGTTAGCATTGGTAGCATGATCATGTTAAGACTATGAATATCATTTTACCACAACAGTGGATGAACAATTGATATATGTGAACAAGAACAACAGGAAGAACAAGTAAAAGGGACGAACAAATGTGAACAAGTATTAAGAACAGTGTATGGAAAAAGTGGTGTGTGTTAGAACAAAGTAAAATGAATGAGAAGGAGAACAAAGAGGGTAAGGTTTAAACAGAAAAATATTAATTCAGCCAAAAAACACTTTGATTCATCTAAAGTGTAAAACAATCTTCAACACAGACCAAATTAGTGCCCTTGGACAACAAAACATATGGTGGGGCAAAGAAACGATAAATTAAATTAAGACAGTGGGAGATTGAAAATGATTACTATGATAAATATTAAAACTATTTACAAAACTATTTACAAAAGCTCTTGTTGAACCATGGTTCAACAGAGAAACAAAAACAGGTTTGTCAACAATACAAATAAAAATGACAGGCCACTTTGCCAGGGGGAGGTGATCCAGCAACGAGACAATAAAAAAAAAAAAAAAAGAGAAACTGAAAAAAGCAATTCATATTAGGTTCTGTTGTGGCATTACAGGATATAAAACCTTCCAAGCCATGACCTCTGCCTGAAATCAGGACCACTCAGAGGAGAATGCAGCACATCAAGCTGGAGTCAGGAGTGTGAATAACACATTTTGGCCAAAACAAATAGTTGCTTACCAATACAGTGGCTGAACAATGGACACCAAAAAGTGAAAAACAGAAGCATAATTGTGCGAACAACAATTGTGGGGGCGGGGTGCATTTTATAAATATTTACAAAAAAGGGTTAGGGTAAGCAACTATTTACAAAAAAGCAATACAGAACTCTAGGGCATCCAGGAGCCTAACCATTTTGAAAAAAACAAAAAGGTTCCTTTTGTGAAAGGGACATCCTCTTCATCAGTTTCCTGGGCCCTAAAAAGCAGAGCAAGAATAAGGGGAGAGAATACAGTTGGGAGCAGACTGAACAGAGGACATAGCAATATTCATGTTAAAATGTTTGCACAACAAATATTATGGCACTTTCGTTTATATTGCATTTTAATAGATCAGTTGTCATACCATGGTTGGATGTACAGCATTTGGATGCTCTAATCGATCCGAGAAGGGGTTCCGGATGTATGGCTTCCCTAAGGACGTAGAGCGAAGGAAGAGATGGATGGCAATGGTCAACAGACAAAACCCGTGTCTGACAGAGGACAACAACAGCAGAAAACTCTGTCATGTAAGTAATGTTCAGAGGTGACATGACTTGTTAACATTTTAAAGAGCATCATATTTCCAAGTGTAGAGAATTATGACTAGGGATGTCCCGATCACCTTTTTTTGCTTCCGATCATTTGATTTTGACAGTTTGCCGATACCGATTTTTCCCGATCTTTATGCAATGCATTAAGAGAAGAAAAAAAAAAGCATTCAAGTTGTCCCTTAAGGTTATTTTTTTTTATTTCAATTGGATATCCTATCCAACATGGATATAGCTTCTTTTTTCACAGCAGCATTGGATCAGTTCAGTTGTGCAGCATTGGATCAAAACAAAATAAAGCTTATCAGTACTCGTTAGCTTACTGCTACAATTAGACACTGCGCCCTGCCCACTCTGTTGCCAGATTTGAGAGAAATAAGCAACCAGGTCTATGAAAACAAGCCCCAAAGAAGCAACACATACATGATTTGTAATTTGAAACCAAACTAAGGCCTCAGGATGACTTGAAGACTTGAACATGGTCATTTTTGTTTTTTAACATTGAATACAAAATAAAAAAATCCCGATCCCCGATTTTTTTTTTTTTCGATCTTTTGAAAATCACATGATCGGATCGGGACATCTCTAATTATGACTCTTCAATAACATTTGAAGTGCGCAGTGGAAACTGATCAAACCTACCTACCTACAGGTACACTTTGAAGACGAACAATATATTGGCAACAAATCAGGAGGAAATTTGAGGTTGAGGCCAGATGCTGTTCCAACAGTATTTATACTTCGGCCTAAGCCGAAAAGGAGGAAATCCGCGTCAAGGAGTATGCCTCCAGCTGTTAATGTCAAGAATGATGACCACACCTATTATGGCACATCAAACATTGGTATGATATATGAAGCTAACAATGTTTCCCATGTTATATAATTCAAGGATAGACAACACTCCTAATGCAACCTTCAGATTATACAGCTTCAAAACTACCAGGGTTCAGGGATTCTCTGAAGATTCATATACCACATGTAGATAATCTACAGATTTCTTCATACTTTAACATTGCCAATAGACGAACTTGGATGAATGTCACTATAGGAATGTAGTGTACCCTTAAATGACAATGGGTGCACATGTAAAGGCAGCATACACATAACAGCAAGATTGCCGCCTTGTTATTGTTACAGAGATTCAGGGAGATATTGAAGTGGAGTTCCAAGGGAATGAAAGGGACATAACAGAGAGTGAGACAGATTTCAGCAGACTGCCAGGGGCCAGTATGTCAGGGGCCGACAATCAAGAGGCCACCCTACCAGAGATCAGTGTGCCAGGAGCCAGTCAGTCAGGGGTCAGCTATGAAGAGGCCAGTTTGCCAAGGTCAGGTGCTC
This sequence comes from Notothenia rossii, assembly GCF_949606895.1. Classification (NCBI taxonomy): domain Eukaryota; kingdom Metazoa; phylum Chordata; class Actinopteri; order Perciformes; family Nototheniidae; genus Notothenia; species Notothenia rossii. The sequence goes on along the minus strand of NC_136908.1, from coordinate 5,910,954 downwards.
CAGGGACCAGAGTGCCAAGGGACAACAAATTGAGGCTTAAAAATATGAGATAATCCATAATCTTCAGTGGTTAGTTATGAATCTTCCAAAACTGTGCAACAGTACAGTATGCCTACACAAACTGCAGAACACTGGTGCTTTGGGAACACTCAAATTATTTAATTCCCATTTAAAAGTGTGTGGTTTCCACTTGGACTTAATACCGCTACACCATTGTTTGGTTTCCATGCTAGCGCGTCTCTTAAGCAGCGCGCGCAACTCAAAGTCTGAGAGGGTGATGAAGATGAAAACTGAAGAAGAATTGACAACTCGACCCTCTGATCACTCCTTTCCTGTAAAATACAGGTCCAGCCCACACACATGCTCCATGGTGCTACAGGCCTTGCCCTTACAACTACAATGAGCATGTCAATGTTAATCTACAGCTCCGGCGATCCACTAGCACCGGAGTCTCCACCTGCAGACGCAGCCATCCTCGACAACTACTGAAGCGTCACCTTGGATACGAGTCTATACAACTCACAGACACGCAGGCCAGGGCGCTGACAGGGTGCCTTTTGAGCATCAGATCTGACGATGCTGATTGGCTGAAATTATGTTTCGCCGTCGTAGTTTACAGATAGCAACAGTCAGCTTGTTGGCTGCAGCTGCTCTGGCTGAGGGCTCTTTCTTACTGCCCAGACGAGAGAGGGTAATGATACATGCTGCGGCCAGGCAGGAAACATTTGACTTATCAGTAACTTTAGACATCGTAAAACAATTTTAAACGAGATTTTATTGTAGATTATACATTTTACTGATACCAACTATATAATATTTACCTTGTTCATTAAAAATATTTTATTTTTAATTTTTAATGACAATCAAACATGTGGGAAGAGGGGGGGGGCGGCGCCCCTATGGGCCGGCCGCCACTGCTTGCACGTGTGGCTCATGGTGACCTGAAGTTGTTCCTAGAGACAAACCTGCCCCTCTCTGCGAAGAAGAAAGCCGTGTTGGGGGTTTCAGATTCCAAGGTCGGAGCATCTTTACAAGAAGAGTAAACTCATGAAGGTTCATACTGAAAATCTGAACAGGTGCTGGTCACATGCTGTTCTGCCACTCTTCCACTGAACTCAACACATCTAATCTGTTGTCTGTCCTGTAGGTCTGCACTTCCACTCGCTGGTGAAGGGTCTCACCGGCCTGGCTGCCTCCAAGGCACAGCTGGGTCTGGGCAACAGCTACTCCAGATCTAAAGTTCAATGTCAACAGAGTGGACAACATGATCGTCCCGTCCATTGCTCTGTTGGACCAGCTGGACATGGACCTCAACACTTTCTCCATGCGTGTCCGGTAAGAACATCGGATGAACTAATTAGACAAAAACACAGGAACTAACATTAAACTAATTGAGGAACTGACCTCCAACAATAACATGTAATGTTAAAAGCTCCTTGAGGCAATTTATTTCAAATAAGCAATGCAACTTGACTCTAAGACACTTTGTGTAAAAAAGTGCACTCAATAATTTCTTACGGCTGCATTTGTGTCATCAGTTGTCGTGATCTGTCAATCTGTCAATCCACTGATTTACTGTGCTGACAACCTCCAAGCCGTTCCTAACATAACTCATAACTATCATAGCGCTTTTCTCGTCGCGTGGGCGTAGATATGCCGGATATGGAAGGACTTCCTTTGTTACGTTTAATAGCAGGCTATAACCCAACGTGAAATATGCACTGCACCCCCTATCGTACCTGAATGTTGGCTTACAATATTATGCTAGAGTAGTTGATTAACAGGATGATAAACAGTTTTATTATGCGTTTAATGCACGTCCCATATGTATATTTTAATTGAACAATTAAACTCAACCTAAATGTCATGAAATAATAGTACACTGTCTCTGGTATTTTATGAAATCATTAATACGTTGCTTATTATTTTGTTTTGTTTTTTCAGAATGTCTCTGTCCAAAACCTTTGGAACGGCAACTAAGCCTTATGAAAGGCTCCCACAAATTAAGGTGAAGGTTCTGGCGGTGAAGGTAGTGATGGCAGTTTGACGCTAAAGCTTCGAACGGAGCTTCAACCCTGGACCTCCTATTCCATAGAAGCAGTGCTTCGAAGCTTGCTTCAAATCACGTGACATGTGACGTCCGAACCAGCAACTGCTTCGTTTCCTGAATGAATCAACTCACTGGTTCGCTCTCCAATCAGGTGATTCAATGCACTGCCTCGTCTCAATTCTGACAGGTGACAGGTTGAAACAGTTTCAAATTTGAGCGCTTCAACACTTTATAACCGCTCTAAACAATGCGCAATGTGTGGGTTGTTGTCGTAGTTTGCGTTGTTGCTGTTGAGTTGTTGTTGGTATTGCATTTGAATTGAATCATTATAGAGCAAGCCAGGAAGGAAAATAGGTCGTTCTGGCTCGTGAAACACTTCGATGGTCTAAGGAATTGATAGCCCAGTGGATTGTGCCGGCGTCCAAGATGCGGCGATATCCTCCGCGCAGCTGGTTCAAAGCACGGAATAGTTAAACTTTTAATCATTGCTTTTCAACTTTAATACTTTAATAACTGATAAAAGGCCCTCTCCGCCCAAAACAATGTCCAGCACTCTCTAGTCTCTTCTCAACAACCCAATACACACAATTATCTATCTTTAATTGCAAATAGAACATGATATTCAGTCTTAGTGTGTGTGTGTGTGTCGAATATTTTTCAAGGCAAAGATATGTTAAACCCACTGCAGCCTTGCACTTCGCCAGGAGAGGTCGCTGTAACTGAAGCTTCGAGAAATGAACCTATTTCCGACACAATTGTCCAAGTGGTTCGAAGCTTCATTTTGCCATCACTAGGTGAAGGACACCACAAAGGTGGGAGTTTGATGGAGAGGGTGCCAAGGCCACACAGGTTTATCAAAACCAGACAGCTGCAGTCACAGACGGGCAGACTGTACAGACATTTGTTTTTTTTAAAGATTTGCTCAGCAAATAAACGAGGGCCAAACTTACATCGTAAGGAATTATGGCATGAGCAAATTTGGTCATACCATATCCATACTCAGCAGAAAAACACAGCCATATACATGTGTACCCCGCTCCAGGCCATTTGGAGGGTGGTGTCAGTTCTGGATCTGACTACAGGCATTGAGCAATTGGTTACAGTTCAAGGGTTCATAACGAGGTACGTTGAAAACATTGATATAATGTAACTTACCATGAAGTGCTTTGAAAATATCATCCTATGTTGCACAGACAACTGTGAAACAAAAGGTTGAGTTTTGATTGCACACAAAGCCCTGAGGCCTACATACTCAACTAGAATATAGTGTATTAAGGTGTACATAGAAACATGCATGTTATTACACCAAAGAAACATTGTATAAGTTACAATTCCAGAGTCGTGCATAATATATATGTGTTCCCCCTTTACCTGCAACATTTAGATGAGCCAATTCTAAAACATCAGATGGGGTCAGAACTACCAGTCCCACTCAGGAATGTGACACTAATGGCGCGTTTCATAAATAAATAAACCAGCGACTGTATTCTCCATGACACAGACAGTCTGTGGTTTGTACTTTAACTTTTTTGTCTAGTTTCTGAATAGATATGAGGAGCATGAGTGCTAACGGCTGATGTTGTTTTTTCTGGGTGCTCATTGATTTCATGGCTCTGCCTACACTGCGTTACTATAGTTACTGCCCCAGCTCCTAAACTGTAATGGAAGCGCAGCATTAAAGTGAGCCGGGCCTAATAAGGCCTAACCAAACCGAGCGAGGCCTGCGGTGGAAACGCGCCATAAAACAGGTAGAGGTATTTTATCACGCCAGTGCAATTGAAATGCTCTGGGAAGTGTCTGCCTAAATCACGTTGTACCTGTGGCTAAGCACTACTTATGTAGCCCGTCCTGTTTTTGCAGGATGAGGGGGAGATCCAGGTTTGCCTCTGGAGGGATTCCGATCTGGTTCCCATAACAGATGTTCATTCAGGTGAGCCATCACGAGTTTCTCCTTCCACTCCACAGCCTTCACGGAGGTGGAGGTGAGTAAAGTACTCAATGTGTTTTACTCATGCGCCCTATATGGCTAGTATTTTACTAAACATCTGGCAGCACCATGCAACAATGACTAAATGGTATGTTTATGTTCTGTAGCTTCTTTCCATGACAAAAGAAATCAAGGTGGAGGGACTCCGTGTTTTGGAATGTGGAGACGTGGAGCTGCTACAGGAGAACGGGACCAGGATCGCAGTAGATCGAGTCATTTGGTTGAAGTACGAACTTCCAATAGTCGCCATGACAGGGTTTAATTTCATCTTTACTACGTTGGCATCTGTGCACGTCACATGCATTTAAAACTTAAACACACACCATGCCCCTATTTGCCCACCCTGGACTAATAAATGTCCTTGGTGATTAACACAGGGGGCAAATTGAATCTCTCATAAACCCGTAGTGAAGGAACACCGTCCTCTCTGCGGATCCTGTCGAGAGAAACAAACAGAAATGCGATGACTTGTCAGTGAAATCTCTTTGGTTGTGTTCAACCTACTGCACAACATGGTTCATGCAATGGTAGTAAACTTCTGCTTAACACCTTTTCTTAATCTTTCATTCAGGTATGGACATCTCACCCATTGATCTGATCAACATTGAGAGATTCTCCACTCACGTGGTGGCTCTGGCTGAATATGGACTCGAGCCACAGGAGTACCTGCGTTGCAAGGTGGCCCGAGCTTTAATCTGAGGAGTGGTGAGTTAAAGAGCAATGTGTTCACTGTATATCAATTACTCTGGGACCAATGATGTTTTTACCAAATCCGAGCAGGGTGACTGGAGAGGACTCCAGAGTGATTCCTCTCTCCCACAGTCTGAGGTAGAACATCTGAGTTATATTTCAACTATAAAAAGTGGCTGTGATGACAAACTTGCCCTCACTGATATGATCTGATTGAGATAACTTAGATAACTAAGCCACTTTAAATAAAAGGTGTTTCATTTAAACTCAGTTTCTGTATCTTTCTTAAAGTGACCATGATGGCTGAGCACTGATCCTGATGCTGCCGTGACTTCATGAGGATGTCTCACTTCAAGATAATTTAAAATATCTTGTATAAAATGAGCTATTCGCAGCATGCTATCCTAAGGACCGGGGCTTGTCTGTAGCTCTAGGGTTCTCCAAGTGCATGCCAGATAAAAGGTCGGTCTTTGACTGTTCTGGCCTCTTATGCCATCAGCAGCCACTCAACTGTCCAACAGATCCTCACGTCATTATGTAGAAATGCTTACCGTGCAACAACAGTTATTTATTTTATTGCTGTTCTCTTCCTGCAGGCATCAATCTGCCCATGAGATCTAATCCGATGTCCTTGGGATGCAGAGGCTCCATGTAACATGAGGTACAGTGGGCAAAAAAAGTATTTAGTCAGCCACCAATTGTTCAAGTTCTCCCACTTAAAAAGATTAGAGAGGCCTGTAATTTTCATCATAGGTATACCTCAACTATGAGACAAAATGAGAAAAAGAAGTCTGATTTTTAAAGAATTTATTTGCAAATTATGCTGGAAAATAAGTATTTGGTCAATAACAAACAGATTTCTGGCTCTCACAGACCTGTAACTTCTTCTTTAAGAGCCTCCCCTGTCTCCACTTAACTGTATTAATGGCACCTGTTTGAGGTTGTGGACAAGTGTCTTTTATTCTGATAACGAGTTCAAACGGTCACACTCCAAACTCCACTATGGCCAAGACCAAAGAGCTGTCAAAGGACACCAGAAACAAAATTGTAGACCTGCACCAGGCTGGGAAGACTGAATCTGCAATAGGTAAGCAGCTTGGTGTGAAGAAATCAACTGTGGGAGCAATTATTAGAAAATGGAAGACATACAAGACCACTGATAATCTCCCTCGATCTGGGGCTCCACGCAAGATCTCACCCCGTGGGGTCAAAATGATCACAAGAACGGTGAGCAAAAATCCCAGAACCACACGGGGGGACCTAGTCAATGACCTGCAGAGAGCTGGGACCAAAGTAACAAAGGCTACCATCAGTAACACACTACGCCGCCAGGGACTCAAATCCTGCAGTGCCAGACGTGTCCCCCTGCTTAAGCCAGTACATGTCCAGGCCCGTCTGAAGTTTGCTAGAGAGCATTTAGATGATCCAGAAGAGGATTGGGAGAATGTCATATGGTCAGTTGAAACCAAAATAGAACGTTTTGGTAAAAACTCAACTAGACGTGTTTGGAGGAGAAGGAGTTGCATCCAAAGAACACCTACTGTGAAACATGGGGGTGGAAACATCATGCTTTGGGGCTGTTTTTCTGCAAAGGGACCAGGACGACTGATCCGTGTAAAGGAAAGAATGAATGGGGCCATGTATCGTGAGATTGAGTGACAAACTCCTTCCATCAGTATGAAAACCTTGTGAAGACTTACAGAAAACGTTTGACCTGTCATTGCCAACAAAGGGTATATAACAAAGTATTGAGATGAACTTTTGTTATTGACCAAATACTTATTTTCCACCATCATTTTCAAATAAATTCTTTAAAAATCAGACAATGAGATTTTCTGTTTTTTTTTTTTTCTTATTTTGTCCCTCATTTCATAAATTCCTGATCTATGATTTAAAAACAAGAGGACTGTTGGATGAAACTCGCGGATATGGGACTGAGATCAGATCTTAAATAATGACCTCAGAAAAAGTGTTTGAATTTCACTAAAAGTAGTTTCTTTGTATTCTCAGGTGCAGTGCGTTGAAGGCAGCAGGAAGATGGTGAAGGAGGACGGGAGGATGTAGCGACTGGACAAAGTGCTATAGAAGTACCGTCTGAGTTCTCTGTAAAAAAATTCTTACAAACTGACCAGCTGAACGGTTTCTCTCCGAAACAACAATTGTTGAAATAAACATCTTACAAGGAACCATTTTGAGAATCCCTTTATTGACATTCTTGTATTTACACATGTGAAGGACATTCGGAGTTTGTGATGAATACGTTGAACAACACTTGTGGTGCGACAAGCATCCAATGTTTAGTTCAACAAGTTAATACATAATGTTAAAAATGATCATATACTTCCAGACACAGCACATACCGAGGGCTTGATTTTAATAAAAGAATGTATGGGTTATTTTGAAAATCAGGTTGAAATTGTCCTTTATATCCCACTATCATCATGTCAAGCTTAAATATCAAACTGAAGCACAGGTGACCTGTTTCAGATGTCAGTAATGTGGTCTTTGACTAATACTAAACTTTTAAGAGTGATTTCCTGCTACTTTGTCACTGCAATGCCAAATAGATTTAAATACAGTGGCAACCCCATGAATGGTTTCAGGATGCTTACTGTTGGAATGACACAGGAGTGATGGTGGTGTTAACTTTAGTTCTCTGGACAAGCTTTTTTTTTGGACTTCCCACATAATCTGAAAGGGGATTCGTCACACAAAATGACGTTACCCCAGTCCTCAGCTGTCCAAACCCTGTACCTTTTGCAGAATATCAGTCTGTCTCTGGTGTTTTTCCTGGAGATAAGAGGCTTCGTTGTTCCCCTTCTTGAAACTAGGCCACCCTCCAAAGTCTTCTCCTCACTGTGTGCAGATGCTCTCACACCGGCTGCTATTCCTGATCAAACTGCTCTGCTGGTGCTCTGATCCTGCTCCTGATCAACTAGAGGCGCATTCACACCGCAGTACTTTTCCCACAAAGGTTCATCAGAACTCTTTAGTTCTGATGAACTAAGTACAGATCGCGTTCACACCGGAATAAGTCCCTGGGGGTGGATTAGGCAAATGAAGCCGCTGACGTCACTTCTTCTTCTTCTGCTTTGGGTTTACTGGAAGGCCGCAAACAACTTCACGGCGTATACAGGACTGTCTCAGAAAATTAGAATATTGTGATAAAGTTCTTTATTTTCTGTAATGCAATTAAAAAAACAAATGTCATACATTCTGGATTCATTACAAATCAACTGAAATATTGCAAGCCTTTTATTATTTTAATATTGCTGATTATGGCATACAGCTTAAGAAAACTCAAGAATCCTATCTCTAAATATTAGAATATCATGAAAAAGTATACTAGTAGGGTGTTCAACGAATCACTTGAATCGTCTAATTAACTCGAAACACCTGCAAGGGTTTCCTGAGCCTTGAAAAACACTCAGCTTGGTTCAGTCAACTAAATCACAAGTATGGGGAAGACTGCTGATCTGACTGCTGTCCAGAGGACCGTCATTGACACCCTCCATCAGGAGGGTAAGACACAAAAAGAAATTTCTCAAAGAGCAAGCTGTTCACAGAGTGCAGTTTCAAAGCACATCCACAAAAAGTCTGTTGGAAGGGGGAAATGTGGCAGGAAACGCTGCACAACCAAGAGAGATGACCGCAGCCTTAACAGCATTGTGAAGAAGAGTCGCTTCCAGAATTTGGGGGAGCTTCAAAGACAGTGGACTGAAGCTGGAGTCCAGGTATCAAAAGTCACTGTTCACAGACGTGTCCGGGAAATGGGCTACAATAGCCGTATTCCCATGGTCAAGCCACTTCTGAACTCAAGACAACGGAAGAGGCGTCTGACTTGGGCTAAGGAAAAGAAGCACTGGACAGTTGCACAGTGGTCCAAAGTCCTCTTTTCAGACGAAAGCAAGTTTTGTATTTCATTTGGAAGTCAAGGCGCCAGAGTCTGGAGAAAGGCTGGAGAGGAGCAAAATCCAAGTTGCTTGAAATCCAGTGTGAAGTTCCCACAGTCAGCGATGGTTTGGGGAGCCATGTCAGCTGCTGGTGTTGGTCCACTGTGTTTCATCAAGCCCAGAGTAAATGCAGCTGTGTACCAAGAGATTTTAGAGCACTACACGCTTCCGTCTGCTGAAAAGCTCTATGGAGATGAGGAATTCATTTTCCAGCATGATCTGGCACCTGCCCACAGTGCCAAAACCACCAGTAACTGGTGTACTGACCATGGCATTACTGTCCTCGATTGGCCTGCAAATTCCCCTGACCTGAACCCCATAGAGAATATGTGGGGTATTGTGAAGAAGAAGCTGAAAGACACCAGACCCAACAATGCTAATGAGCTAAAGGCCGCTATTGAAGCATCCTGGGCATCCATAACACCTCAGCAATGCCACAGGCTGATTGCCTCCATGCCACGCCGCATTGATGCAGTAATCCGTGCAAAAGGATTCCCAACCAAGTACTGAGTGCATTAATGGACATTTTCAAATGTTTGATTGTGTTTTGCTGTTATAAATCTTTTTTTTTTACTTGGTCTGAGGAACTATTCTAATTTTTTGAGATAGGATTTTTGAGTTTTCTTAAGCTGTATGCCATAATCAGCAATATTAAAATAATAAAAGGCTTGCAATATTTCAGTTGATTTGTAATGAATCCAGAATGTATGACATTTTTGTTTTTTTAATTGCATTACAGAAAATAAAGAACTTTATCACAATATTCTAATTTTCTGAGACAGTCCTGTACTGCCGCCCAAAATCCCCGGCCGGAAGTCTCCGGTTGTTGGGGACTGGCTTCAGTAGAAGCTGCTGGGACAGCTTCTACTGAAGCCTTCCGAGTAAATCGCCAGAACGCCGACACCTCATCATCTCCACCGCTCCCATGTTTTATTTTGTGTTGCCATAAGTTAGTCTCTCTGCGTTTCTGCGCTGGGCTAATGCTAATGCTAATAATGCTAATAAAATGGTGGCTTCACAACACTTTTTTTGAGTTTTACGGGGCGTGGTTTGCAATCCGCCCAGCCAATCAGAAATATAGCTCTTTTCTCACAACAGAGCCGCATGAGAGTCCCTGCTCTCTAGCAGGGAGTAAAAAGGTTCTCATGAACTAATTTTAGTTCCGGCTCTTTTTGGTGTGAACGCGACATTTCGGAACTATATCGGAACTAAAGTGGGAAAAGTACTCCAGTGTGAACGCGGCTCTATGGTCCTGGTGCTTGCTGGACTTTCTTGGGCGCCCTGAAACCTGAACCTCCCTCCTTTTTCAGGATTAAGTTCATTTTCATAGCAAAGAGGGATGTTGAAATAAATTGCTGTTCATCTAATCACTCTTCATAACATGCTGCAGTATATGCAAATTGCCACCATAAAAACTGAGACAGCCGACTTTGAGAAAATGTGTATTTGTGTCATTCTCAAAACGATTGGCCACGGCTGTAGATCTCTAACCCATCCTTGTATAAGAGCCGTGTGCAGCTCATAGCTCCAGGGCTTCTACTTTTACCTCAGGGTTTAATTTAAGACATTTCACAAATACCAAAATGTTAGTGCATAATTCAGTTATTTTTATTCCATCAGGTGCACATGTCCTCCTCATAGTAAATAAATATCGCTCTACTGCACATCACTTTATTTCCTTAGTCTCATTTATTCTTCAATTTGCCTATAAAACTGTCAAACTGAATTTAATGCAATTTAGTCATTCTACAGAAAAGGTGGAATCTGGGTGATACAAATCTGCTGAAATATATTCCTTCTAAAAACATCTAAAACTTGTTAAATAGCAATAACTAACTCTTAACTTGATGAATCCACAACAAGTAGAGCTTAAAGTATTTTTATTATTTTTATACATTATACAAAGCTTATTTTTGAATGTCACTGGTTTTACGTGTTAACAGGAAGAAGAGTAACACCAGTGACGATTTGGAGAAAACACAACCATTTTAACAAAATGGCTGCAATGTGTCAGACAAAAATATGGCTTCAGTCAATATCAAAATCGTTTAACTCTACAATACAATACATGTTCCCATTCAAATGTTCACCCCTAGGGCTATGCAATGAGTAACACTAATGACAGACTTGAAAGACGCATGTACAATTTGAAGATAAAATGACACCTTTAACAAAGTAAGAAGTATCTGACTTTCCTTATGTCTTTGTCCACTGCACTGCCTCAAATGATCTCTTGTTAAAGGAGGCACTTCAGAGACAGTACATTATTTCAAAATAAAAGCGTTTTGTGTAGCAGTAACACCAATGACGTCATTTTGGGTGACTGACATTTATTTTATATTATTAATAATAATTTGCGTTTTTTTTTACCATTTCAGTGTTATATTTAATGCTTGTAATGTTATGTAAATATAAATTCAATTTATTTATTGAAAAAAAAATCTTTTAAATTAAAACTATAAGCTCCACTTCCATATATGATCAAAGTGACAAGGCAGTTCCTTGAACTTGGCATTTTAAATAAATTGCAATTTACGTGTAAAACCATTTTTTTTTTTTTTTTAATTTAGTACCATTGCAAAGACAATCTCTATTTATTCAACATATATAATGAATGTGAGTATTAGGTCAACGTCATGTATTTCGGTGTCTGCAAAAGTAAGTGACAGTACTTCCACCTTTTCTGTAGAATGACCCAATTTCCAGGTAAAAATAGAACTTATATCCTCCCTGAAAGTAAAACAGACTCACCACAGGATGCTTTGAGTCTGGGTAGAGTTGGCAACTAAGAAGAAAGCAGAAGAAGTCATGAAATCAGTTTTTTATAAAAGCAATGAATGATAAGATAAAGGTAAGTCTTAATAACTGTCCACATATTTCTTTCCCAATTTATAAACCAGATGGAAAAGCTTATTATTCTAAGGCAAAAGCTCAAGTGTCTTCTTATTGTTTAAATAAATGGACTTCATTTCACCAACAAGGCCAAGGACCCCCACTGACACTGACTGTCATCCACCCGATAATAACATTACATTAATGTACATCATGTGAACAACATCTTGTTTCTTTTTTAATACTGTGAGCCATTTTCAGGCTAAACTCTCTGCATTTTGCACACATATCTGCACAGCTCTCCATTTTAAATAATAATTCAGTGTAGTTTGCCATATATTCATTGTCCTAAATGTGGTGACTATTGCCACTCCATATCACAGAGGGATTTGCCAAACTGGGTAATCTAGTAGGACGAGTGGGATCTCCATTGACGACGAAGGTTTTTGCTTTCAATACCATTTTATTGTATATTTTGTGACCGGCGACACGGTCAGAAAACAGTTTGTTCTTCCAGTCCCAATTCACACACATGTACCAGAGACATCAATGATATGATGTTGCCCGCCCACTGCGCCATCTAGTGTTCAAAATACAACAAATAACAGACAACCGAACCCTCGAGGAACCCACTGAGGACAGAGGAGACACACAGGTGATGGTAATAATCTTGATACTTTATTGAAAACAGCCTCGTGGTATTTCACCTGCTCCAGATTGGCTGAGTCGATGTTCTGGAGGAAAATACCGTCATGTGATTGGCTGTTAGTTTAGCTTCAACCTGTATGACTCTATCTGTTGAGTTTCATTGTTTTTACATTCATCAGATTATATACGAACAAGACCCTCCCTTCTTTCTGCTTCAAGCCTTCCGAAGGAGAAAGAAGAGCATAACCTCCGGTAAACTTAAAAATAATCTTATTTAATGTCTCAAGTGTATATTTGCTATATTTAGCCAATAGTGAACTGGAAATAAGTATTTTATCATGTCAATTACTGGCTGACAGGCTGAAACCAGCTGAAACCAACGAGCTAACGTTAGCTTATGTAGCTAGTAACTGTTATCACGTGGTTCAGTTAGCTTAAGTTAATAGCTATAATGGCATTTTAATGTGGTTGTGCTTACCAAACATTGCGCTGCCTTATTATGTAATGAAACACCTGAAGATAGGATGATGCTAGGGTATAATTGTTAAGTTTAAGGTTAGCTTAACTCGATCACATGAGAACCACGTGTCAATGTAATTTATGTTTCATGCTTTCTGCATTTAGATTGTCTGCAGCAATTCAATTACAGACTGGCTTGACTTAAAAAATAAATTACATTTATGTAGATATGTTGAGTTTCATTGTTTTACATTCATCAGATTATATTCTATCTCAATGGACAGGACCCTCCCTTCTTCAGTGTCTTTCTGCTTCAAGCCTTCCGAAGGACAAAGAAGAGCATAACCTCCGGTAAACTTAAAATAATCTTATTTAATGTCACACAATTGTATAGTTGCTATATTTAGCTTATAGTGAACAGAAAATAACTTGTCAATTACTGGCTGACATGCTGAAACCAACGAGCTAACGTTAGCTTATGTAGCTACTGTAGTAGCTGCTATCACGTGGTTCAGTTAGCTTACATTAATAGCTATAATGGCATGTTAATGTAGTTGTATTTTACCAAACATTGCGCTGCCTTATTATGCTATGAAATACCTGAAGATATGATGATGCTAGGGTATAATTGCTAAATGTAAGGTTAGCTTAACGCGACAACCACGTGATCTGCATTCTGCTGCCTCAGGTATGACTTTCCTCCGCGCCTTTTTAATGTGACAATTGATATTTTCTGACTGGATCACAGGTAGTATGAAGCCAGCGTGCTGAGCATTGCCAAGTTTAACAGCATGGTGAGCCTCACTGCCTTCTTCCCCTTCAAGTCGGTGCAGGGTGCTCTGGAGAACATGAATGCAATTTCTGTAGACAAGATCATTTCCTTTTTTTTGGCTGCATTTCTGTCCTCAGTTGTAATTTCATTTAATTTCAAACCTTTATTTATGCAGGTGAATCCCATTTAAGATCATTGATCTCTTTTTCAAGGTTGACCTGCTGCAAGTAGGTTCCACATGAATACATATAAACATAACAGAAAAACTAAAAGTACATCATATTTACAGTAATGATGCATCAATCTGTCAATCCACTGATTTCCTGTGCTGACAACCTCCATGTAACCCTGAACAACTGAGGAAAGCCTTTTGAAATGCATGTGCTCTGACATGTGTTCCCCCTTTACCTGCAACATTTAGATTTGCTAAACATCTGGCAACACCATGCAACAATGACTCAATTGTATGTTTATGTTCTGTAGCTTCTTTCCATGACAAAAAAAATCAAGGTGGAGGGACTCCGCGTTTTAGAGTGTGGAGACATGGAGCTGCTCCAGGAGAACGGGACCAGGATCGCAGTAGATCAAGCCATTTGGTTGAAGTACAAACTTCCAATAGGCGCCATGCCAGGGTTTCATTTCATCTTTACTACGTTGGCATCGGTGCACGTCCCATGCATTTTAAAACGTAAAGTGAGAAGTGGTGAGTTAAAGTCCAATGTGTTCACTGTATATAAATTACTCAAGGACCAAATATGTTTTTACCAAATCTGTCAATCCCCTGAATCTCTGTGTTGATACATCCGGTCCTGATGGTCCTCCTGAGTATTCCATTCCTCATGGTACCTCCCCCAAAGCTCTGTTGGTCATTGAGCCTAATGCCCTTTTCTTCTTCAGGTTGGAGCTCGTCTGATCTCCCATGCCCTGTTCAGGTACTGGGGGCTAAGGACTCGCCCTCTCCCCCACATCACTGGTCCACTGGCAGGGGACGGGGGGGACAGTCACGACATCAGAGTTCTTCCTGAAGAATGTGAACCATTTCATGAGGCGCACACCCCTCCCTCCTCCCCTCCCCTCCCTTCCCTCCCTCCTCCCCTCCCTGCTGGGGAATACAGTGGCTACAGTGATGGCAGGAACCGAGCAGGGTGACTGGAGAGGGCTAAGGTCTCCTCCAGAGTGATCCCTGTCCCCCAATGCACCCCCACAGCCTGAGGTAGAACATCTGAGTTATATTAACTATAAAAAGTGGCTGTGATGACAAACTTGCCCTCACTGATTAGATCTGATTGAGACAACTTAGATAACTGAGCCACACTAAGGGAAGGACCCTTCAGACTGAATCAAAGTTAATGCATTTCTGCTCTAACTGCTATCTCTCTTTCTTCAGCTGTTGGATAATGTTGATGCAAAGAGGAATAAGAAGATGACTAAATCACCTGCAGGTATGTTTATAAACTACACCTTAAATATTGATTATTTCTGGCTTTGATGACAAACTTGCCCTCACTGATTAGATCTGATTGAGACAACTTAGATAACTGAGCCACTTTTGCTAACAACTAAGCCACTTTAAATAAAAGGTTTTTTCATTTAAACTCAGTTTCTGTATCTTTCTTAAGGTGACCATGATGGCTTTGCAAAAACAAATATCTTCGTCAATGGTAAGATGTCAACCAGGGTATTGATGTAATGCTTGTGTGATGAATTTGCATATGCTAGATATTTATTTTAGATATAGATACAATTATTACTGTCATCATTAACTCTTCTTCCTTTTGAATTTCTATAGGGTTTCATACTTTAATGTTTTTTGGGTGAGTTACTTAATCATTCAACGGTCTGTCACACATATGAATACAATATATATTGTACAACTATGTTATTGACTATTACTTTTTGTATCTGATTCCAATAGAGCAAAACTAAAGAAATATTAACAAAAGACATTGAAACAGCAGTGAAAGCCCTGGAGAAAGACAGGTCTGCAGACACAACATTATTCTGGCGCACTATATGCACCAAACTCGGGATTCCTAACAGCAAAACGAATCGGTACCGAATAAAACATCAATTTAACACGGTAAGTACTTAGTCATTGATTATCAAAAATAAAACTTGATTTAAGAAGTTTAAAGTTTAGATTTCAATTTACTTTCTTAAATTTAACAAGTGTATAAGTGTCCCTTAGCTTGCACAGGAGAGTATAGTTTGTATTTCAAAATATACAAACCTATTACATATTTGCATATATGACAATCATGAGTACATACAATGTTGAAATGAACCAAGGACAACGGCATTTGAAAGCCCAGCCGGACTATGTTTAACTCAGTATAGTGAGCTAAGCCCTCAGTGAAGTTGCTTTGATGAATTAAAAACACCTACAAAATGTATACTAATAACAGTCGCAATATCTGTCAGGTGGAGTTCTGCTTCACTGGCTTCATTTTAAAAACACCTGTTATGACCTAGCATTGGATTGTTTTTAATGCATACTTCAAATAACTGACTTTGTTCAGCATAGTAGCTTGTATAAAATGAGCTATTCGCAGCATGCTATCCTAAGGACCGGGGCTTGTCTGTAGCTCTAGGGTTCTCCAAGTGCATGCCAGATAAAAGGTCGGTCTTACTGGTGATATTAAAAGCCATGTATTCCTTTCTACCAAACGGGATGTGATGACGACTATTGGCCCGTTGTACATGAACAGACAGCACAGTAAAGTGGCGCTCCTAAACAGTGTCCTTGCCTGTCTGTGGACTCTATCCGACCAAGAGTCCTATAGGGGGGGATTTCCCAACACTGTCTGTGCGCTAGATGGATGCCACATTCCCATTGTGAAAACACACTACGAGAACCCAGTAGCATACCTCAACAGAAAACAGTTGTATTCTGTTGTGCTTACTGGGTTCTGTGACAGTGAGCGGTGATTGTGTCACATCAATGTGGGCCACCCTGGTAGCTGGCATGAAGGCACCGCCACCCCCCCCCTCTCACGACCATGTTTTATGGGGAAGATGCCACCGTGGCCAGGAGGTATTGCAGGAGGTGCCAAGATGCTGGAAACAAAAGGGTGAAGACACCCGTGTCCTGCAGTAAGTGCCAGGCCCCTCTGTGCTTCACTGTCAAAAATAACTGTTGCAAGGAGTGGCATGACTAAATACTGTAACATTCAGGATGTATAAAGTTTTGCGAGTGTTTATTACAAAAACAATGCTTGTTTTTTTACCTACCTAGAGTGTGGTTTTATTGTATAGTGTGTTGGTAAAATGTTTGAAATAAATCTGCTCTGGTTGGAGTCAAATGTTTCCTAATTTGTATTGTGTAAGTAAACATGCATCTCATGCAAAGAGGAAACTGCAGTTTTAAGTTAGGTCCAGGCTACAAAGAACATGCTCTACATTCTGTGAATATGTGACACCTATCATTCCTAGAAGTGTCAGTCGGGTGATAAACATGTAAGGAGTTTGGCAAAGTCAACAGAAACAAAACATTTTATTTTTTTAAATACTTGTATTTGGATTGAATGAATACCTATAGTGATAATTCAATGTAATATGATTGTTACAGTCTGGTACCTTTTTTTAAAAAGGTAAAATGGCACTGATGGTATCCAGATGTGGCCAAAGGTTTTTTTTTAAAATGTTTTTTTAAACTGCTCTAAAAAGGTCAAATTTCACTTGTTTTGCTTCAATCTTGATACAGGTTACTTATGTTATGCTTTGGATTCCTAAAGCTTTTAGGCTACTATCCCATCATTCAAGGTTGGTCTTCAGAGGGTCGCTTTCATTGATGCGTTTTGCACCGTTTGCACCCCGAGCCGTTGTTTTGATATTCCGCTGAAGTATACGCTGTGACGTAATAACTTTTTTTTTTTCTTTTCGACGAAAGGGGTTGGGCCAGAGAGCCTAGGTATAAATCACGGCTCGCCGAGTCGCCACTCGCCACTAGACGCCCAGGACCCTCTTCAGTGTCTGTCTGCTTCAAGCCTTCCGAAGGAGAAAGAAGAGCATAACCTCCGGTAAGATGCAAACATTCTAATTTAATGTTACAAAAGTGTATAGTTGCTATATTTAGCTTGTAGTGAACTGAAAAGGAGTATTTTATCATGTCAATGCCTGGCTAACATGCTGAAACCAACGAGCTAACGTTAGCGTATGTAGCTTAGTAACTGTTATCACGTGGTTCAATTCGATTTAGCTAATAGCTATAATGTCCCACCGCCTGCAAGGACGATACACGGATTACAGGTACTGAGGGGCTACAGGTACTGGGGGGGCTACAGGTGGAGGTGCTGCAGACAGTTATCCCCCCCTGCGCTGCCGTGCTCTCGGGGGGAGTCGCTCTGCTACAGAATCTCTCAGCTCGGAGCGACTCAGTCAGCTGATGCTGCGCTGATGCTCTCTGAGGACACACTATAATGTTTATTAAATGATATCTTTAACTCCATTATCCTCTTAGATTTTAAAACTAAAAAAGTTAATTTAAGTTTAAGAGACAATATTTGCAGTGTTGACCCTCATTTCAATTACTGGCTGAAATGCTGAAACCAACGAGCTAACGTTAGCGTATGTAGCTTAGTAACTGTTATCACGTGGTTCAGTTAGCTTAAGCTAATAGCTATAATGTCATGTTAATGTAGTTGTGTTTTACCAAACATTGCGCTGCCTTTTTTTGTAATATAACAACTCAAGATATGATGATGCTAGGCTATACTTGCTTAGCTTGAGGTTAGCTTAACGCTATCACATGTGAACCACGTGTCAATGTTCTGCTCAATTTATACTGCAAAGGCTTTCTGCATTATGTTTTTCTGCGGCAGTTCAACACACTGGCTTGACTGAACAAACATTTTGTATTAGCAAAAACCTATTTTAGTAAATATGGAACGATACTCTTAAATCTGGCTTTTTGTTTTGCACAAAAGCTACTGTGACAATGTGCTACAATGCACGCTAGAGCTGTGTCCCAATTCAGCGGCCGCATCCTCCTGAGGATGCATTTGGAGACCGCATACGTCACTTCCGCCAAACGAAGGCTGTCCCAATTCAAAAAAAGACAAGACTCCTCCGAATGCGGCCCGCAAATGCAGCCTTCTTTCCCCAGATTTAGAGGGTACACTCCGCGGTGTACCATATCCCAGGATGCAACGGGTGACTGTGACGAATGAGTTTAAAAAAAAATATATGGCTTGTAACGTCCCATCACCGGCTACAACGGTTTCAGCTGGATTCGTTTTTAAATGTACTCACCCAAATAGTAAACGACATGAAAGAAAAGTAAACCTATTTAATTTGTGTATTTAAATATACGGGCAATTGGAGATGTCGTCTTTATATTACATACATAAAATAATATGAAGTGAAAATATTTCTAAACCCTGTTTGGTTTTCATATTGCTGGGATTCATTATAAAGCTAATTATTTATTTAACTGCTTTTGTTATACAAATCTTACTGCAAAAATTTTGTTTTGATAGGGAGCAAGGAGCGGACTGCGCAATTTATCCAGATGCGCAGGGAGAATGAAGCCCTCTTCACGGGGGCCTGTTGCGACCTCAAAATAATGTATACATATTATATAACACCAAAATAAGTACAGCTAGATCTGACTCCATATTGAACAGTTTTGAAAACAGTTTGAAAATATTTTGCCGATTGTCAGAAATTACCGGCACTTGTGACTGCAGCTGGTTGCTAGGTGACGGGGGCGGCAAAAAGTAGGGGTAACTGCCGGTGACGTACAAGGACATGCTCCGTAGACGTCTCATTTCACAGCCTCTGAATTGGGACACAGCTCAGTACTCTTGAGTATTTCCCTTACAGCACAGAGCAGGCACTGACTTTCTCATCTGCTTGCTACAGGTTGAACCTGAAATAGGAGCTCTACCTCCTGGGCTCTTCAACCATGGATGACTGCGCAGAAAGCAGGTATGTTTTTATTCCTGTCTAGACTAAATAGTATACATCAGGCTCCTATCGAAGCCGTTCAGGCTCTATTGTAGCTTAGAGCGGTCAACTGGATGCCGAAAAAAATACTTCCACCGACGGTCGCTGATCAGTTTAAATATTAACTGTTTCAGCAACATTAAGGGGAAGGACATTTGGGACTAAATCATAAGCTTTATGTGTTTAAAATCTTTTCTGTGCTAATTGCTGTGCTCCATCTTTCGGCAGGTCTGTAGTAACATTGAAGATGAAAAGGCGAAACATGAAGAAGTCACATGCAGGTGCTTCGTGAGTTATATTTCAATGGCTATGATCACAATAACTATTATATATATAATAACCTATACAGAGGAGGCTGGGTGAGATTATAAAATGAATGGGCGATCAGCGGCGTCAGACCAACCTCAAATAATATTTCATATAATATTAATGGTGACGGCATTAATTTGGGCTGGGCCCCAAGGTACGATCTGTTTCCTCTACCTGTTCTGTGGTTTTAAAGTTCTGTGTTAATAGAAGTTATTATTTCCCTGATCAGGCGAGTCAGAAGATGATGATCCAGAAAGGACTACTCGACAAACACGGGAAAGCCAACAGCAGCACGCCCACCGCCTGCAAGGACGATACACGGATTACAGGTACTGGGGGGCTACAGGTACTGGGGGGCTACAGGTGGAGGTGCTGCAGACAGTTATCCCCCCCTGCGCTGCCGTGCTCTCGGGGGGAGTCGCTCTGCTACAGAATCTCTCAGCTCGGAGCGACTCAGTCAGCTGATGCTGCGCTGATGCTCTCTGAGTACACAATATAATGTTTATACAGTTTATTAAATGATATCTTTAACTCCATTATCCTCTTAGATTTTAAAACTTTTATTCACAGTTAATTTAAGTTTAAGAGACAATATTTGCAGTGTTGACCCTCATTTCAATTACTGGCTGAAATGCTGAAGCTAACGTTAGCTTATGTAGCTTAGTAACTGTTATCACGTGGTTCAGTTAGCTTAAGCTAATAGCTATAATGTCATGTTAATGTAGTTGTGTTTTCCCAAACATGGCGCTGCCTTTTTTTGTAATATAACTCAAGATATGATGATGCTAGGGTATACTTGCTTAGCTTGAGGTTAGCTTAACGCTATCACATGTGAACCACGTGTCAATGTTCTGCTCAATTTATACTGCAAAGGCTTTCTGCATTATGTTTTTCTGCGGCAGTTCAACAAACTGGCTTGACTGAACAAACATTTTGTATTAGCAAAAACCTAATTTAGTAAATATGGAACGATACTCTTAAATCCGGCTTTTTGTTTTGCGCAAAAGCTACTGACCATGTGCTACAATGCACACTAGTATTTCCCTTACAGCACAGAGCAGGCACTGACTTTCTCATCTGTCTTTCTACAGGTTGAACCTGAAATAGGAGCTCTACCTCCTGGGCTCTTCAACCATGGATGTCTGCGCAGAAAGCAGGTATGTTTCTATTCCTGTCTAGACTAAACATTATACATCAGGCTCCTATCGAAGCCGTTCAGGCTCTTCTGTAGCTTAGAGCGGTTAACTGGATGCCGAGAAGAAGACTTCCACCGACGGTCGCTGATCAGTTTAAATATTAACTGTTTCACCAACATTAAGGGGAAGGACATTTGGGACTAAATCATAAGCTTCATGTGTTTAAAATCTCTTCTGTGCTAATTGCTGTGCTCCATCTTTCTGCAGGTCTTTAGTAACATTGAAGATGAAAAGGCGAAACATGAAGAAGTCACTTGCAGGTACTTTCTGAGTAATATTTCAATGGCTATGATCACAATAACTATTATATATATATATAACTATACAGCGTGTGAGTGTGTGAGCCACATGATGACATATAGATGCCGCAGCCTCCGGGCCGTGAGGACCTCTCATCTATCACCCTAGTCTGATGGCTAAGAAAGCCCAAAATTATATATTTTGGGCTTTTTGTTTTTGCCATAATTGCGGTCTTGTGTGTGTGCGGACTGTCACTCCTGTTGACACGGCAGCAAAATAGTTCCCACTGCCCACCAGCCATGCCCCGACACATGGGGTGAGGCCTGCCAATCACAAAGCTTTGATGCGTTCAAGTGCATTATTCTGGCACAGGAAGATTATGTTATAGGACATTAAAAATAGAACAACAATATTCTGTTTTATCGTGAGACACATCTCGCGTAATTAGCAACGCCAGAAATAATTATATATATATTTTTTCCAGTTGTGTATTTTAAAATTCTAGCTCACTCGAGCTGGTTTTCCAAAATTACCTACCCTACTTTTTTTTTTTATATGTCAGATTCCTCCACGTACCACTAGCGGGAGCTGGCGTACCACCAATGGTACGCGTACCACAGGTTGAGAACCACTGGTCTAGATTGTATTCAAAATGCAAGCTGTAAAATAAGTCAAAAATATATTTCTCCATGAATTTCAGATATGTCTGTTGACAGTCAGACAGCAACCACCTCCAACCATTTGCAGTACGGCATGGAAACAGTGAAACAGTAGGCACAACAAAACATTTAAAAGCTTAAATAATGGACATGGGATTTCATTCTGATAAGGCAAAAGTGTTATTATAAATATAATACAAATATATATATACACATTATGTACAAAAATCTGTTTTTTCTGTCTTTATCTGTGCCACGCTTCAAAGCAGTTTCTGTGAACTACGACACAGAGGGCTCCTCCTCCATGTCAAAAAACAAGCTCATAGCTTGACTCACGTTCAGAGTTCACTTCATCATAGTTGAATCTTCAAAACTCTAAATCTAACTATCTAAATTCTCAATGTGTGTCTGTCACTTTACTTCAATCCCGCCGGCTCTCTTTGTCTCCCGCCGCCTGTCTTCGTATATCTTCGTCCCTCTCCATTTCCCGCCGCCTCTCTTTGGTTCCCGCCATCCCTCTTCGTTTCGCTTCGTATCACTCCGTTTACCTGATTACCTCACCCCCTCCCTGGTAAATACATCCTGTTGAGCAGAATCTACAGTTTCCAGTATTTTCCGTTTCGTAAAATGATCAAATACGGCGAAGATATTAAAATATGTGCTTCCATTTTTCATACTTTTGAAATGTATTAACTTTATATCATCGTATCTCCGTGTTTACTGGGTCTTTTTGCATGAAACAAAGACTGGGATATAGTTTCAAGCCAGTACTTTCGACAGAAACACACGGCAATGTTATCCGGACTGTTGTTTTTATGCGGCACCGGCTTGAACAGGTCATGTGATCTGATCACGCCGGCGTGACGGTCGACTCCAAAGGCTTAAATACGATTATTCATTGACTTTGAAAACATCCATTGATTGAACTTTAAAATAAATTATTTGAACAGTATCTTTTTAGCTGTTGATTACCCTGAATGTATAATTCAACTGAGAAACAAATACAAAAATAAATTAAATAAATGATATATTTAAATAAATAATATCAAAGTAATAAACACCAATAAACAAGATCAACAAATATTTTGGAGCGCAATTCCACAAGCTACTAAACATATATAAATATGATAAATAAATATAAATTAGACTAAAATTAATTAGATAAAATATGTTGTAGTGCACTGTCACAACCTAGCAAAGCTAAATAATATTTTTTTTCGATTATGTTGTTTTTGTAATTGTGGCAGGCCAAAATCGTAATTGCGACTTTTTGGCACAGTTCTGTACTGTTATGCTGTTATGCTCAGTCATCGTTCTTATGTTGAACATGAATACATTTACTTTGTAAGTAATTATGGGATGTATTTCTTCTTTCATAGCAATTTTCCTTCATACTTTCTTGCTGTGAAATAGGTCTTACATTCTATTCAAAGTGGTCTTAAAAAGGTCTTAAAGTCTTAAATTTGGGTTGGCGAAGCCTGCAGGAACCCTGCACAATGCACTCCAGTATTCTGACTATTCCCTTTTCAGCACAGAGCAGGCACTGACTTTCTCATCCGTCTTGCTACAGGTTGAACCTGAAATAGGAGCTCTACCTCCTGGGCTCTGCAACCATGGATGAAATAAGAAGATGACTAAATCACCTGCAGGTATGTTTTTAAACTACACCTTAAATATTGATTATTTCTGGCTGTGATGACAAACTTGCCCTCACTGATATGATCTGATTGAGACAACTTAGATAACTGAGCCACTTTTGCTAACAACTAAGCCACTTTAAATAAAAGGTGTTTCATTTAAACTCAGTTTCTGTATCTTTCTTAAGGTGACCATGATGGCTGAGCACTAGGCACTGATCCTGATGCTGCCGTGACTTCATGAGGATGTCTCACTTCAAGGTAATTTAAAACATCTTGTATAAAATGAGCTATTCACAGCATGCTATCCTAAGGACCGGGGCTTGTCTGTAGCTCTAGGGTTCTCCAAGTGCATGCCAGATAAAAGGTCGGTCTTTGACTGTTCTGGCCTCTTATGCCATCAGCAGCCACTCAACTGTCCAACAGATCCTCACGTCATTATGTAGAAATGCTTACTGCGCAACAACAGTTATTTATTTTAATGCTATTCTCTTCCTGCAGGCATCAATCTGCCCATGAGATCTAATCCGATGTCTTTGGGATGCAGAGGCTCCATGTTCCTGTTGTGAGGTATGTAACAGCCCGTCCACACGGCAGCGTGCGTTGAAGCTTCAACGCAGATTCCCATTCACTTTGAATGGGGTGACGTTTGCCGAACTACATTTTGGTTCCGACGCTTCGCTTCGAAAGTTGAGAGAAGTTCAACTTTTCAAGCTTCTGAGGAAGCGTCAGCCAATCAAATCATATAATCAAACCGCATGCTTGTGTGTCCGGGGCGGGAGATTCATGTGATTGGTTGCTGGTCGAGTTTCAGACACGCCCACCGGCAAGCTCCAACGCACGCTGCCGTGTGGACGCTGCGTACGGAGATTTGTCTGCGTAATTTGATCTGTGAAATGATGAAGCTGTTTATCCATTCGCTGAGCGGCCATCTTGTTGCAGTCACCCCCCCGCTCTCGTTCTGGGGGCGGGGCCTCTCCTCGTGGTGATGTCATCGACTCTGCGTTCTGCCGGGTCGACCCAGATCCACGAGGAGAGACGACTCGACCCGAGCGCCGCGAAGACGAGTTGACTGCGCTGATCACAGCTGAGACTCATCAATAACAGCATAGAGGGGATATATATGAGGGAGGGGGGGGGGGGGGGGGGGCTTCTGGTGTAGGCATGTGATCCTGAATAAACAATCACTGGTAGGTCTCACCTGCAGAGGCTCTTTTTAAACTCTGATGATTGTCTCCTGCAGAACTTTGAGAAGCTGAACATCTGGACCGCTCACTAGGAACATCCAGGACTACGTCAGGTAATGCTAAGCTAACAAGCTAACCTCATGCTAATCTTTTTAATATAAAGTCCAAAAATCATTATTTGGAAATATTTGAAAACCTCCCCTGAGTTTCAAGTCTTTATCATCATGTCTTCAGCAGCTTCAGATATGGCAAGAGCAACATATATGTGTGAGCCACATGATGACATATAGATGCCGCAGCCTCCGGGCCGTGAGGACCTCTCATCTATCACCCTAGTCTGATGGCTGCTCGTTAATGAGGACTCTAATTACCTCACCTGCCTAGGTGTATAATAATAACAGCGTCTGTGCAGGCGTGGCTCTGATGATCACGGCGTGGTCGCTCAGATCAAGATGTGACTTAGCAAGTGATATACAATAATATTAAGTAGCAGGACCCATGTCATGGCCATTTCCACTGATCATAATTCCATTGTTGAGGTATACTAAAATAGAAAAGAAATGTGCAATTTTCCAAACTCACATTGGTTTCACATACTGTAAAGTATGTGTATTCACTTTCTCCACTAAACGGCTCGCTGCAGCTTCCCCCCCCCCCCCTCCCTGTGAGCCCAGTGTGCTCTGATTGGTCGGTACGAATCGCGCTGAGCTCCGTGGAGGTGTGATTTCCTTGTTTAGCGATACACAGCCAAACTCAACCTGAACACAAACAAAGTCACAGCTGAAATAAAAACAATAAGTGTGGCTTGATATTGAGTAAGAAAAAGGTTTATAGGTTGATAAACGCTGTGAGAATGGGTCTGCAGAGAGAATTTTGCCGCGATCCCAACTGTCTGTTATCAGCCTGCAGCCAGGGAGGAGAGATCAGCAGAGCTGCATGCACTGAGTGTGTGTGGATTGGTCAATTTGGACCAATCAGCGGGGGCTTAACGTAACGGCGCCACGGATTGGCCCATTTAGTTTGCTTTCGTAAGCACGTACCCGGAAGAATCAAATGGATGATGACGTTTCACCAACGAGGCGTTTTGGGGAGGTATTTTCTGTGTTAGAGTTTTACTCGCTACAAGGTGTACTTTGAGGGTTTTGACTCTGCAGACCGTTTACATGCAGAAAAACCTTCATAACACACAAGGGGACGGGTGATAACCAGAAAAGTATGACATGGGACTTTTAAGTAGCAAAGTAATGGGTGTAAAACAAAAGTCTTATGTCTGCTTTTTTTTGCACTCTTAAAACAAGCGTCTGACTCAATGTGCTACAATGCACACTATCACTCTGAGTATTTCCCTTACAGCACAGAGCAGGCACTGACTTTCTCATCTGTCTTTCTACAGGTTGAACCTGAAATAGGAGCTCTACCTCCTGGGCTCTTCAACCATGGATGTCTGCACAGAAAGCAGGTATGTTTTTATTTCTGTCTAGACTAAATAGTATACATCAGGCTCCTCCGCAGGGCCGTTCAGGCTCTTCTGTAGCTTAGAGCGGTTAGCTGGATGCCGAGAAGAAGACTTCCACCGACGGTCGCTGATCAGTTTAAATATTAACTGTTTCAGCAACATTAAGGGGAAGTACATTTGGGACGACATCGTAAGTTTTATGTGTTTAAAATCTCTTCTGTGCTAATTGCTGTGCGCCATCTTTCTGCCGGTTTTTTGTAACATTAGCCGCGTTCACACCAAGTACTTGCCGTACTTGGTGCCGGCACTTAGTGCCCCGGCACTTATTACTCCAGGGCACTAAGTACAGATCGCGTTCACACCGGAATAAGTTCCCTGGCGGAAGATTACGCAAATGAGCCGCTGACGTCACTTCGTCTTCTTCTGCTTTGGGTTTACTAGCAGGCTGCAAACCACTTCACGGCGTGTACTGCCACCCGAAGTCCCCGGCGTTGGGGACTGGCTTCAGTAGAAGCTGCTGGGACTCCCAGCAGCTTCTACTGAAGCCTTCAGAGTAAATCGCTAGAATGCCGACGCCTCATCTCCACCGCTCCCATGTTTTATTTTGTGTTGCCATAAGTTAGTCTCTGCGTTAGTGCGCTGTGCGAATGCTAATAATGCTAATGCGAGTATAATAAAAATGGTGGCTCTACAAAACATTTCAGTTTTACGGGGCGTGGTTTGCAAACGCCCAGCAACTGGGGCACTTTTTTCCCCCCAGGAAAGTACCAGCTCTCAGCAGGCACTAGAAATGGGGGTTAAAGTTCCCGGGAGTAAGTACTCTTTTTGGTGTGAATGCCACATAAGGGGCACTAACGGAACTAAACGGGGAAAAGTACTCCGGTGTGAACGCGGCTAATGAACATGAAAAGACGAAACATGAAGAAGTCACATGCAGGTGCCCCGGAGATATATTTCAAATATATAAAAGTGGCTGTGATGACAAACTTGCCCTCACTGATTTAGATCTGATTGAGACAACTTGGACAACTGAGCCACACTAAGGGAAGGACCCCTCAGACTGAATCACAGGGCTAATAAAGCAATGCATTTCTGCTCTAACTGCTGTCTCTCTTTCTTCAGCTGTTGGATAATGCTGATGCAGAGAGGAATAAGGAGATGACTAAATAGGCCCCATGTTCCTGCTGTGAGGTATGTAAGGAGATTTGTCTGCATCATTTCATACATTCCTGATCTAGGATGAATTTAAAACAAGAGGACTGTTGGATGAAACTCGCGGATATGGGACTGAGATCAGATCTTAAATAATGACCTTAGAACAAGTGTTTGAATTTCACTAAAAGTAGTTTCTTTGTATTCTCAGGTGCAGTGCGTTGAAGGCAGCAGGAAGATGGTGAAGGAGGACCGGAGGATGTAGAGACTGGACAAAGTGCTATAAAAGTACCGTCTGAGTTCTCTGTGAAGATTTCTTACAAACTGACCAGCTGAATGTTTTCTCTCTGAAAAAAATTGTTGAAATAAACATCTTACAAGGAACAATTTTGAGAATCCCTTTATTGATATTCTTGTATCTACACATGTGAAGGACATTCGGAGACTCGTTTAAAGCACTGCAAACAGTTAATAAACCTATTATTCACAGTAAGGCCAAGGGGAGAGTTGTACTGGAGCTGCATGTCGTTCCTGAGCCAGTTTAGCAGCTTTCTCAGTAAAGAAGTTCATCTGAGGAACATGCATCTCAGCAGCTGAAGAGTCCTTGCTGTCGGGAGAAAACTAGAGGGTTGGTAGGGTTGGGTACCGATATCTGGTTCCAACATTTCGATTCCATCGGTATCGTTTAGAAATCTTAGTTTTGGTTCTGCTTATTGATTCCTAAGGAAATGCATCTCACCGCTTTCTGTACTGTCAGACGGGGCGTGTAACGAGCACAGTGGCAGGTATGGGAAGCAAAACCAGGTACAGAGTAAGAACATAACAATTGGCCAGTACCCGGATTTATAAGGGTTGTGAGGACAGGAGGACCGCAGCTCTCTCTGCTCCGGATCAGCTGATTGCTGAACGGTGCAGCTCAGCGTCTCTCTTTCTACACACAGCGGATCTGCTGCCCGTTTAACAGCCTCATCTTTCTCAACCTTTCTTATGTTCTTTCTCCAACACGTAATGAAGGTTATTAAGCGTTTTAGCTCCTATGTTAATATTGACCGCCATTTCCTTTATGAAGTGAAGCAGCCTCCCTGTCTGTCCTCGCGCTGTCCTCACATCCCCGGACTGTGAGACAGACTCGGAGGAGCACAGGGATGTCACTATTGTTTATAAAGCATGGTATAGAAAGTACTTTATTGAAATGAAAATACAATTTATGAACTTTTCCTAGCGGCACTTTTGATGCTGCAATGATCTCAAGGCAATGAAGGCTATTGATGAAAAGCAGTATAATAGGGGACCTTTAAATACTTTCAGACACAGCACGTACTGAGGGCTTGTTTTCAATTCATGGTTATTTTTGAAAAAGGTGGAAATTGTCCAGGGATCATGTCTAGCTTGAATATCAAACTGAAGCATGGGTAACCTGTTTCAGATGTCAGTGCAATGCCAAATTGTATTTAATACAGTAAAGTCTTCAAGTTTCAGCACGTGCAATGAATGCTAGACAAAACTCCAAATACTTCCAAGTTACCAAAATGACTCATCCAAAAACAAAGTACCTTTCCGAACACTGGTGTACAGTCTAGACCCAGCAGCTAGGAGGGGGCTTGTACACTTCATGGTTCATATTCATGTCACATTTAAAGCGGACCTATCATGCTATATTTGAATAATATAGTGTAGGACCATACCTACTGTATATAAGGCATATTTATACTTTTTATTTTTCAAAATACCAAACAGATCATGCATTTTAGCCATTCCTCATTTCGCTCTATTCAACAGTCTTTGCATCATGGGCTGATTCTGTGAGAACAGCACCATCTACAGGCCTGGCATATGTACTACAGCGTCTCCAGCGCTTTCCAACGGCAATGCCCGTGGCTGTCTCCTCCTGATTGGTGGAGTTGGCCCAATAGCCGTAACGCCACTTCTGTGACGTCACAGAAGTGTTCAAATCTGGATCAGTCTGTATCAGATCCGTTGCAGCCCCTTTTTAAGAGATTTGGGTATGGAGGAAAATAGAGAGGGTTGTGTTTTCTGACACTTGGTGAGTTCCCTGGAACACCGGGGACATATTCATGTATAAAAGACGTACAAAAGTGCATTTTGCATGATAGGTCACCTTTCATTTGAGGATGTGAGATTTAAAAAGGTTGCTTTTATTCATTGCATCAGGAAATATCCACCTTTCAACTTCATTTTATTCTCATTTATCTCACTGTGCCAGCTGCAAACTGAGGAACAAGTGACCAATGTTTCGGTCAGAAGTCATGTGGTGTTGCAAACCCAGTCTCACGGCATTTCGTGTTATAGTCACGAAATATAATCTATTGATTCGTGTTCACCAACACGATTTCCCCGTTTTTTTCCGTGTCACACAGAACGATTTTAAAAGCAATGTAAATAACACATTAGAAGGAAAAAAATACAGATTTCAGTATTCTGACTGAACTATTTTAGAAGCAATGTATTTCTATTGGTAGAATGTTTCGTGCCCGCACCAAATAATAACAAATGAGATGTTTCAGTATTCTGAGGCTCTGAGCCCCATTTCTTTTCCTCACGGACGGACATTATACGATTTGTCCGTCCGTCCGAAATTATACAATTTAAAATAAAAATAATAATCGTGGCTTGATATTGAGTAAAAATGTTTTTATGAACCACACAGTTTCTGGTCATCCAAGACCCGATCGGACAAAAAGACGTGTTGCAGGCACGAAACATACCAATAGAAATACATTGCTTTTAAAATCGTTGTGTGACACGAAAAAAAGGGGGAAATGGTGTAGGTGAACACGAAACAATAGATTCCATTACATGACTATAACACGAAATGCCTGGGTTGGGTATTTGACCAAATATACTAAATGTAAACTCTACATCCATTCTTACAGAAGAGCCGTGTGCAGCTCCTATAGCTTCAGGGCTTATACGTTTACCTTTAATTCAAGACATTTCACAAATACCAACATTTGCGCATAATTCAGTTATCTTTATTACATCAGGTGCACATGTCCTCATAGTAAAGAAATATTGCTCATCACTTTATTGTCATTCATTCTTCAATGTGCCCATACCTGCAAAACTGTCTAACTGAAGGAGGCAGCGGTGAGGTTTGAAAACGTGTTGATATGAAACAAAAAACTGTAACAGGCGTGAAACCATCTTTGGTGTCATTTGTCCAACTGAAGATATAAAGTGTTTGTTCAAACTGAAAATGTGGTTTCCTCAAACCATCTGTAGGTCAATTAAGACACTTGCATCTGAAAACACAAACATTTTATTTTGTAGCTCAAAGTCATTCGTTAGAGAGTGAAGGCATTTTGAGTTCTGAGATCTCTGAGTCTGGACTGCTGCTGCCGCTGCGGTCGCTGTACGTGTCGCTGCGGGAAACACAAACAACAGGCATTAATCACCGTTGATCAGAAAAACTGGGTTTAATTATCCACAAACTCCAAAAACAAAATACCCATTTGGAGTACTGCGTGTTAAAGCTTACAGAAAAAAAGAGCCCATTAGTATATTACTGGTACGATTTTAAACATTATATCTTTGTTATGGAAATAATCTTTTTCTCCATTAGGCTTCAAGAGAATACAGTAGTAGTAGTAGCATTGTACCGTGGTGATAGCCGGCAGCCCTTCACTAAATACCCCGGCAGCTTCCCGGCGGCAGCCAGCAGCAGCCCCAGGTACGGGGGGGAGGGCTTGATGGGGCGGGAGGTGAACTCTGGGTGGTACTGAACCCCCACGAAGTACGGATGATCTGAAAACAGAAACACAGTCCAGTCAAAAACACCATCAGTATAGAAACAGAGTGGCGACAGGTCGAGTCCTCAAACCCTGAAATGACTTCGCTTTAACCGCTTCTTGTCCCCTAGTCTGGAAGTCAATGGTTTTCTGAGTGTGTTTTTGGTTGTCATCCTTTAATAAGGTCTGTGACACAAGCTGAAGAGATGTAACGTTTAGTTCTCAAACATTGAATCAGGGAGATGCTGCCTTCAGGGAACATCACAGAAACGACATCCCCTGCACCACTCAGGGTTTTAAAGTAGAGCTGCACGATTTTTGCATTTGACTGAGACATTTGATTTGAGTTCCTTCCTCTCACCGTCGAGCTCGATGACCTCCATCCTCTCTCCCTCCACGTCCTGACCCACGAAGCGGAAACCTTTCTCCTCAAAGTGGCTCTTCAGCTCTGGGTTCACCTGCACGGGACAACAACGTAATGAAATAAAAACATACACGCACACAACTGTCAGTGAGGTGGGATGTAACCTAACACATTTAATGCACATCTGTTTAAATAACCTCTGATACGCGGCACATAAATGTGACCCGCTCTATCGAAGTCAGTCTGAAGAAAGCTAGGAGTCTCCTCTTTCCATCAGTGGATATAACTCAGTGTATATAACTCAGTGTATATAACTCAGTGAATCAGTGGATATAACTCAGTGTATATAAATCAGTGTATATAACTCAGTGTATATAAATCAGTGTATATAAATCAGTGTATATAACTCAGTGTATATAACTCAGTGGATATAACTCAGTGTATATATAACTCAGTGGATATAACTCAGTGTGTATAACTCAGTGGATATAACTCAGTGGATATAACTCAGTGTATATAAATCAAAATGTGTCTTCGGGTTAATGTGACTGATTTCGATGGAGCGGGTCACATGTGTATTTCGTCGTATTCCAATCCAACTTTTATTTATATAGCACTTTAAAAACTTTGAGATCAAAGTGCTGTACAGAGATATAAGCTCACAAAACATTAAATAAACACATTTAAAATAAAAGATGCAAACACAAAACAAACCAGATTAAACGTAATGATTAAAAAATAACAATATTGTATATAATGTATTGCGTCACTTCAGTAAAGGATCCAAGTGTTGTCAAACTCTGCAGGTGAACGTACCTCAAAGCGGTGTCTGTGCCTCTCGTCCACGTATTCTGCGTCTCCGTAGAGTTTTCCTGGAACACAGAGAGGCTGTTAGCAGCAGGTAAACAACAACAAAAACAACAACACATTAGGTCTCAGTATAAAGCGTCTCTCACGCAGCACGCTGTTGTTGGTCATGAAGATGGTGCGTCTCTTCCCGAGCCGCATGGTGCCGCCCATCTGACCCGGGTTGTGTTCGGGCATGTCGATCACCTGCAGGGGTCACGGGGAGAATCTGAATTTAACACACTTTCCAGGCAAAAACAAAACGTATGTCACTCCTGAATTTAGCAACGGACTCACCACAGGATGCTTTGTGTCGGGGTCGAATTCAGTGGAGTTGGCGCCTAAGGAGAAACAGAAGAAGTCAGTTTTTTAACTTAGTAATGAATGATAAGATACGGGTAAGTATTAATGACTGTTGACATTTTTATTTCCCCATTTATAAAGCAGTTTGAAAATGCTAATTATTCTAAGTGTCTTCATGTTGTTTCAATAAATGCCCCACTACGCCATCTAGTGTTCAAAATATAACATAAGCATTGTAACGGGTGGAACACTAAATGATTTCGTTTTCTAGCTTTCAAGGATCCTTGTATATTTAAAGTAGGTGTTAATGCTTGTCTTGAGGATTATTATTTTTACCTTGAATTGCAACTTCTTTTCTTATATTATTTATGTTCACACCTCCAGACACCAAAGCAAACTCCTTGTATGTGTAAATGTAATAAACCTGATTCCGACACCATAGCTTGCTCTTCAGTGTCTCTAGATTTCAGTGATTTCGGACAAATACAAAACGCCACGCCCATAAAAATGAGAACCCCAGGAGAGTTTGATTACCTGCCCAGCCGAGTGTGTTCCTGGCGAACTCGCACACAGCTAACTGCATCCCGAGACACACACCTGCAGAACCAGAGGTACACGTCAGACATTTTAAAACATCTCATCTGTAAGTATAGCAGCAGGTCGGTAAGATATCTCTGTCCTGACCTAGAAAGGGTTTCTTCTGTTTCCTCGCCCAGTTGATGGCGTGAATCTTTCCTTCAGTTCCTCTGACCCCGAACCCTCCAGGAACCAGGATCCCACTGAAGATACAGAGGGGTGTTAATACACATTTAAAGGTCCCCTATTATTCTGTTCTTCATCAATATATCATAGGTCTCAGATATATACAGAACATGTCCCTGATTGGCTGAAACACCACACAGATCATTGCAGCATTACCCATAATCCCCTCTGTTTCAGCCCTGTTTCCAAAGTGCTGATTCTCTGTCTGTTACTTTAGATGAAAATAAGGAGCCCCTCCCCACGCCCCTCTGAGAGAGATCTGGTTACAAAGAACTCAATGGTGCTCTAGGAGGAGATTCAGGTGATAATGGGGGGGGGGGGGGGGTTACCTTGGTTGCTGATTGGCTAATGGTTACACAAGACAAAACATCGTTATGACATCATTAAGTGGCCAAAATCTGGTCAGCTCATTTTCAGACAGGTTTTTATAGAAATGGATCAAAAAGAGAGAGAATCTTTGTTCCTGAAACTTTCAGAGTCTCTTTCCACAGAGGGGACACATGTTGATGTAGAAGAGACATGGAGAAGAGGGGACACATGTTGATGTAGAAGAGACATGGAGAAGAGGGGACACATGTTGATGTAGAAGAGACATGGAGAAGAAGGGACACATGTTGATGTAGAAGAGACATGGAGAAGAAGGGACACATGTTGATGAAGAAGAGACATGAAGAAGAGGGGACACATGTTGATGTAGAGGAGACATGGAGAAGAGGGGACACATGTTGATGTAGAAGAGACATGGAGAAGAAGGGACACATGTTGATGTAGAAGAGACATGAAGAAGAGGGGACACATGTTGATGTAGAAGAGACATGAAGAAGAGGGGAAAGATGTTGATGTAGAAGAGACATGGAGAAGAGGGGACACATGTTGATGTAGAAGAGACATGGAGAAGAGGGGACACATGTTGATGTAGAAGAGACATGAAGAAGAGGGGACACATGTTGATGTAGAAGAGACATGAAGAAGAGGGGACACATGCTGATGTAGAAGAGACATGAAGAAGAGGGGACACATGCTGATGTAGAAGAGACATGAAGAAGAGGGGACACATGTTGATGTAGAAGAGACATGAAGAAGAGGGGACACATGTTGATGTAGAAGAGGGGACACATGTTGATGTAGAAGAGACATGAAGAAGAGGGGACACATGTTGATGTAGAAGAGACATGAAGAAGAGGGGACACATGTTGATGTAGAAGAGGGGACACATGTTGATGTAGAAGAGACATGAAGAAGAGGGGACACATGTTGATGTAGAAGAGACATGAAGAAGAGGGGACACATGTTGATGTAGGAGAGACATGAAGAAGAGGGGACACATGTTGATGTAGAAGAGACATGAAGAAGAGGGGACACATGTTGATGTAGGAGAGACATGAAGAAGAGGGGACACATGTTGATGTAGAAGAGACATGAAGAAGAGGGGACACATGTTGATGTAGAAGAGACATGGAGAAGAGGGGACACATGTTGATGTAGAAGAGACATGAAGAAGAGGGGACACATGTTGATGTAGAAGAGACATGAAGAAGAGGGGACACATGTTGATGTAGAAGAGGGGACACATGTTGATGTAGAAGAGACATGAAGAAGAGGGGACACATGTTGATGTAGAAGAGACATGAAGAAGAGGGGACACATGTTGATGTAGAAGAGGGGACACATGTTGATGTAGAAGAGACATGAAGAAGAGGGGACACATGTTGATGTAGAAGAGACATGGAGAAGAGGGCTTTGCATAATAAGAGAGCTTTAAAGTCCATGAGTTATAAATACAGATGAATAAATTGAGCACTGACTCGGCGCTGCAGAGTTTCTGCCAGGCCTCGTGGTATTTCACCGGCTCCTCCTGCAGCGTGGACAGCTCCAGGTTGGCTGAGTCGATGTACTGAGGAGGAAAACACCGTCATGTGATTGGTTGTTAGCTTAGATTGAAACTGTATGACTTTATTTGGTGAGCTTCATTGTCTTACAGATGTCTTTAATGCAGTTTTGCTGGTAAAGCTATTTCTATTTAATTAAATATAAATTCAAGACATTCTGTTTTAATAGAAATCTTGTCTCCCTTAAATGCACTGCTTTGGCAACATTTAAATGACCAGTATTGATGATAAATGTGCCTTTTCACTGGATGTTTGGTTCACTGCTGGAGTCGAAATGAGGCTTTTGAATGTTTGATATTACCAAAGCAGAATCAGACAAAGTTTAATGAATGAATGTTTCATCATAATGTTCGTCCTCATACTGGAGTTGGTGCCTAAATGGTGTGTGGCTGTGATTTATGAAGGGATTAAAAGCTAGACATGATTGAGAAGCGATCGTGGTGTTTACCTTGACCTCCAGTTTGTGGCTGATGGCGAGCGCAGAATGTTCCAGAGCTTTGATCACCGAGGCGTACGAGTCGGAGAACTTTGTGTATTTCCCAACCAGAGCGATGGAGCAGTGCTCGAGCAGCCGGTCGGACCTGAGCACAGAGGGGGGGTCAATAGTACAGAATGGATCATTAAACAAACTGAACTGTTATCAACTCCTATTATACTCAATTTGATATTATTAACTTGCACGATCATCAGGTTTATTGTGTTGCACTGTTGGAGGAGCCTGTGACCGAAGCTCTCCAGTGTCATAAGTACACTAGCTATGTGCTTATTACAATGATGGCTCATTTACCCTGCAGGCCTCGCTCGGTTTGGTTAGGCCCGGCTCACTTTGATGCTGCGCTCACATTACAGTTTAGGAACTGGGGTAGTTACTATAGTAACGCAGTGTAGGCGGCAGGGCCGTATCCAGGATTTCCTAAATACCGAGGTCCAAACATGCTAGGGGGGTTCGGGAGACACCCCCCTAGATTTTTGGGATTTTCATGATCTAGTTAGGTGCTTTTTAAGTCCTGGGGGGGGTCAAACATTGGATAATATATTGATTTCAAACCATGTCAGTGGGCTGCATGTCAGAATCAATTATTTTTGAAAGTGTAATGCATAAGAATCAGTTGATTGTTGCTATTAATGATCTGGACATGCAGAAGAGGCTAAAATGATCACAACACATTGTCAACATTCATTTTCTATGTCTCTCTCCTTTCCATAACCTGCAGCCTCTCTTCCATCTTCTTCAGTCTCTCTGTCTTCCTCCTGTTCATTACTCTCTCTGTCCTCTACTCTTTCTCTTTGTTCAATCTCTCCCTCGTTGTTCACTGTTTGCTCATCCTCACTTGTCGCTCCTGCCAGTGAATTAAAAGCAATTCAGCAATTTAGTTCATTTCACTTGTTTGTTTTCATTCTTTTTGTTATATCTGAGTCAGTGTAAAAAGTGAACAATACAATGTTATATCTCCATTGTTTTACTCAAATTGAAATGAAAAAAAGCATTACAACGTTTGTTAAAAGGTAATCCTTCTGACATTGATTCACTTTAGCTCTCTAGCTAGTTTATTCACGCAATTTAAACCAAAGTATAGCTACAATATAAGTTAGTGTGCATGTTGTCGGACGTCCACAGACTAACGTAGAGCGTTAACACAGGACCTGCTGGTCATATGATGTCCTGATGAACAGAAACACAAGCAGCCCACTGGACTCAGATCTCTAGATACCTCATCTCTCCTCCTCTGGACTCAGATCTCTAGATACCTCATCTCTCCTCTGGACTCAGATCTCTAGATACCTCATCTCTCCTCCTCTGGACTCAGATCTCTAGATACCTCATCTCTCCTCCTCTGGACTCAGATCTCTAGATACCTCATCTCTCCTCTGGACTCAGATCTCTAGATACCTCATCTCTCCTCCTCTGGACTCAGATCTCTAGATACCTCATCTCTCCTCCTCTGGACTCAGATCTCTAGATACCTCATCACTCCTCCTCTGGACTCAGATCTCTAGATACCTCATCTCTCCTCTGGACTCAGATCTCTAGATACATCTCTCCTCCTCTGGACTCAGATCTCTAGATACCTCATCACTCCTCCTCTGGACTCAGATCTCTAGATACCTCATCTCTCCTCTGGACTCAGATCTCTAGATACCTCATCACTCCTCCTCTGGACTCAGATCTCTAGATACCTCATCTCTCCTCCTCTGGACTCAGATCTCTAGATACCTCATCTCTCCTCTGGACTCAGATCTCTAGATACCTCATCTCTCCTCTGGACTCAGATCTCTAGATACCTCATCTCTCCTCCTCTGGACTCTGGACTCAGATCTCTAGATACCTCATCTCTCCTCCTCTGGACTCAGATCTCTAGATACCTCATCACCCCTCCGCTGCTCCGATACAAGTCCGTGCTGCGGTGGTTTGTTGATACATGTCGTCTTCTTCTGTTTGCTTTAATCGAGGCGACGCAGTTATGCAGCGCCCCCATCGGCAGTAAATGGAAGTACTACAAAGAACCTCGTTTAGTGCACTTATTTCACAAGTTTTATACACAGCTCGAAAAATATCACCGAGTCTCAATGGTGGATACGGCCCGTGGTAGGCGGGGCGATCGGCTTTTGGCGGCGGAGCGACGCTGCATACGTCATCTTCAATGCAACACAACTCACAAAACACACAACAACAATGGAGGATGAGGAAGCATCGTGTCCTTGCTTCTTGGTATGTGGTTTTTCTTCTTAGGTTCACTGTTTCAAAAATGCTGCAAGCGTCCCTTAATATACGCGACACGAGGGATTAAGACACGCGAGAATTGTGACGATTCTCTCTGACCAATCGGCAGTCGTCACTAGTTTAGCATATCCGGCCGGTTGTTGGCCCGCTTGTTGGCCTCGATAGAACCACGATTTAGTCGGGACCAGAAAAAGGTGAAAAAGTAGTCCCGGGCCAAAACCAGGCCAAGTGGAAGCGCAAACAGAAACGGGCCCCGCACGGCTCGGCACGCTTAAAGCGAGCTCCGCCCTGAAGTGTGAATACACCATTAAAGGCTTGAATCTCCAGTGATCTATTTCCTGTTAGAAGGTATTGTATAATCAGAATAATTGTTAACTACAATATGTGTCGGGACATATTCCTACACTGTTGGTCAAGGTAATACATGATTGGGTTTTTGTTAAACCTTTAATAAAAATAAGGTATACTGTCTTTTTTATTTTGTCTTTTCAGAAAAAAATATTATTGGTTATTTAATTAAATGTTCCATCCTTCAAAGTGCATGTTTTATTACACTATTACAGTATTTGTTTTACTATTACAATTTCAATAAGGTTACATATTACATCTTTTGCACTGCCAATAAGGTTAAGTGAACATATATATTGAGGAAATAATCACATTTAAAATTCAACTTTTGATCAGGTTAATTTCAATTTTCAAGATGTGATTTGATTTCTGGGTGGCTCACCTGTCGGACATCTCTTTCCACTTGGTGAGCATGCGTCGCGGCCGGGTCTCCATCGGCATGTTGAGTCTCCGGGTCAGAAAGCCACAGACGCCCTGCTGCTCCAACAGCAGAGGGACTTTGTAGATGGAGGAGACGTCGTGCACACAGATCACCTGAGGACAGGACACGCGTTCAGAAAGAGTCTGATGGGTTTTTATAAAAGATCCCCTATTCTACTGTCTTTCATCAATATATCACAGGTCTCAGATATATACAGGGCCTGTCTCTGATTGGCTGAAACACCAAACAGATCATTGCAGCATTACCCATAATCCCCTCTGTTTCAGCCCTGTTTCAAAAGTGCTGATTCCCTGTCTGTTACTTTAGATGAAAATAAGGAGCCCCTCCCCACCAGCCCTCTGAGAGAAATTTGGTTAAAAAGAACACAATGGTGCTCTAGGAGGAGATTCAGGTGATAAGGTGGGGGGGGGGGGGGGTTACCTTGGTTGCTGATTGGCTAATGGTTACACAAGACAAAACAAAAATCTGATCAGCTTGTTTTCAGACAGGTTTTTATAGAAATGGACAGAGGGGACACATGTTGATGTAGAAGAGACATGAAGAAGAGGGGACACATGTTGATGTAGAAGAGACATGAAGACGAGGGGACACATGTTGATTGTAGAAGAGACATGAAGAAGAGGGGACACATGTTGATGTAGAAGAGACATGGAGAAGAGGGGACACATGTTGATGTAGAGAGACATGAAGAAGAGGGGACACATGTTGAGGTAGAAAGACATGAAGAAGAGGCTTTGCCTAATAGGTGACCTTTAAAGGTTCTGCAGGGAGAGACGTACCTGCTCAGGTTCTACGTGACAGAACATGGAGATCTTGTCTTTCACAAGTTCTCCAGAGCCGTGGCGCAGCGGCACATGATCTGCAGAGAGAGGAAACATCAGGAACCCAGAGACACCGGCAGGAGGCAAACTGAACACACGTGCATCATTGAACACACACACACACACACACACACACACACACACACACACACACACACACACACACACACACACACACACACACACACACACACACACACACACACACACACACACACACACACACACACACACACACACACACACACACACACACACACACACACACACACACACACACACACACACACACACACACACAGCGAGCCTCACCAGATCGGGGGACAGTCGAGTCCTCTGAGTTCTCTGACCGTGTTCTGTGTGGGTTTGGTTTCTGCTCTCCTGTCGCATTGGCTGCACACAACAACACACACACACATCATTATTATTAGTCTGCATGTTTGTTAACTGCAACCTCCAACATGACACACGTAGACAAAACAGGCCCTTTGATAAAATACTAGATAAAAACACTTTGGGCAGATAGTAGATATCGCTAGTTCACTCAACCTGTTGAGCCCCGATCCTGTTTTTCAGGCCTCAGGCTCGAAAATGACATTCCCAGAACAAAGGACCATATCTTCACTTCTAAAAGGGGTAAATTAATAATCTTATTTCTCAAAGCAATGATAAACCTGTGAGTTGGATGTAGAAGAATCAAAATCAATATAGCATTTTTTTATTTAAAGTAAATTCAGATTTGAACATAGTAAAAAAATGTAAATTATAGTTTCTGTCCAAAAAGAACCCATTACTTATAGTGAAAACCACCCTTGAATGATTGGATAGTAGACTAAAAGCTTTAGAATCCAAACTATAACATATAATAAGTACTCTGTATCAAGATTGATGCAAAACAAGTGACATTTGACCTTTTAGAGATTTCGAAATAAGAGTTCCTCAGCTATGCTTTGTACCTCAACATGATCCGACTCACTCTGTGCTCCAGGCTGAATGGTTGTTGGTACTTGCAGGTGCACACTTCACATAGAAACCTGTAAAACAGCATGTCTCTCACCTGAGGGATGAGGCTGACGTGGATGTTGCAGAAGTTGTCTCTCTTCACTTTGAACTGGAACTGCCTGAATGCCTCGATGAACGGCATGCTCTCGATGTCTCCCACCGTTCCGCCCAGCTGCAAGCAGACGCACGATAACATAAGTAACACATCATTAGCAAAGGCCTGAAATAAGCTTCATTAACAACATGTAGCCTAGTGGTCCACGCTATGGAGCATTCATACCTCTATTACACAGACTTCAGGTTCTACCCCGTCATCTTCCACGGGAACCTTGGCCTGCTTCACCACCCACTCCTGGATGGCATCTGTGATGTGTGGCACCACTGGAAGAGACAGAAGCATATTATTATTTATGTTAGTTAAATATTTCTCTGTATCGAGAAACCCTTTACGAAGCTTAGTCCACATCACAGTAATCACAACACCGTATTGTGACTACAGAGAATAAACGACAGTGCTTGCTGCAAAATTAATAATGTAGTTTAACTTGACTTTTGTCGACACACAAACAGTGATTTAGTGAAACCCCTCGCGGCGGAGGATTATCAGAGCTTTTCAGTGTTCACATGTAGACAGGGAACGTTTTAGGCTCCGTTATCTCCTTGGTGATGCGTCACTAGAGAAGCAACATTTTGTGCAACGGCGGAAACGGACTGATTCATTTGCAAAACCTAAAAATAAAAACATGAATGAAATGCAAAGCAAGGAAGGCAGGAACGTGTTGGGTGGAGTTTACACTTCTACCTAAATCTTATCATCTAACATTTCCTGTTATATAACTAAAGCATGTTAGTGATCATGCTAGCAGCACTATAGCATGTTAAATTAACCACTACATGGCGTCAGCTGTGAGCTTTTGAATTAATGTCCCATGATGTTTTGTAAATGCAGTTTACTGTAGGTGCTGCCGCCTGCATACACACACACCATTTTTTTTTAGATAATCAATTAAACATGGTATAATTATTGATTATTCCAAGGTATAACCGAGAGACTTTTATATCAATGGTCTCGACAAAGCTTCAATTGAGTCTCTCAGTGTCCATTTAAACAAACAGAGAACTAATCTGGAGGAACAAAACTAAAAACAAGTTTCAAAAATCCCTGTGTACATTAGAATTAGTCGTCAAACAGAATGTTGTTACCCTGCACAGTCTTGCCCAGGTAGTCCCCCCTCCTCTCCTTGTTGATGACTGACTGGTAGATCTTCCCGGTGGTCAGGTTGTTGTCTTTGGTCAGCCGGATGTCCAGGAAGCGCTCGTAGTTCCCCAGATCCAGATCCACCTCGCCGCCGTCGTCCAGCACGAACACCTCCCCTGCTCGACAAACACTACACGTTTACAACATGCTGCGGTTTAATCACACATGTGCTGAATCATCATCTCCTGGGACGTACCGTGCTCATAGGGGGAAAACGTGCCGGCGTCTATGTTGATGTACGGGTCGATCTTGATGGCGGTCACATGCAGACCGCACGACTTCAGGATCGTCCCCACGCTGCTCGCTATGATGCCTTTACCGATGCCTGAGATCACTCCTCCAGTAACCAGGATGTACTTCATCGTGCCACTCTGGTGTCTGCAGATCGGAGAAGACCTGTGGAAAAGGATCCAATGAAAGGAAAAATATCCATTATCAATATTGGAATTGAACAGAAAGAAAGACATTTCAATTATACTGAGCAGAAAAATTGAAATCATTAAAATAATTTATAAACAACTATATTCTACTAAGGTTAATTAGTACTTGTAGTTTTTAATATTTTCTATGAAACAGGTGGTTGATCTTAACAGCTAATGATGGCAACAATACGTCACTGACAATAAGGCTATTGTACTAGTCAAATAATAAATAAGACATTTAAAAAAGGCTTAAGGGGTCATTTAAAAGCAAAAAGTAAAGCATTCTGAATTGCATGGGAAACAAATCATTATAAGACAAAGAAAAACTTTAACAACAGATTAAGAACAATATTCTACGAAGATTCAAGGATGATATCTACTAGTATTGGAGTTTATAGTATCTGCTTCATCAGTAGTATTATCATTTGTAAGGCTTTTGTACTCGATAAAACATTACTGTACAAGGTATTTTAAATGTAGAAAATATACATATAGAAATAACTTTTGACATAAAGGTTAAACATTATACTTGCATTTATATGAAGATATCTGACAAAGTAATGAGTGTTGTAGCTCACATGAGGCCAAGTTAAAAAGCATGTCTATGAAGGACAAGCTAGCTAGTCATAACAATGGCTAAACCTCGATGTCCTTGTTCTACAACGTGGCTCTTTCTACCAGAACATATCAATTAGATCATCATATCAACAATGTACATTTACCTCTTAAAACCACCGTTTGATAATAATCTAATGAAGTTAAAAGATAGAAGTTTTTTCATCCTTCACAAAACAGATCGTCACGCATGGTACATAAGGAGTATTTGATTTAATACACAGAGTGGGCCGAGCAGGTGGGGACTTCCTCATTCCGTTGTGTTATAGAGGGAACAGAGAGTAACCGCCCGCACAGGATACTCGCGTGAATAAATCCAGCCACAGTACCACAGTATTACCGCCCGCGCGATTAGCTTCGGGCTAACTGTTAGGGATAATACGATAATTACAATAAGACACCCAAAATAAATGCTTCTGAAGTGTCGGTGGGTAGAAAACGGACACGGTCAACAGTAACTGACTTCAATAATTGAGTTCAAATATAAAAAAACCGTCTGCATTTCGAAAAACCCACATCAAGCCCGACTAAAATATCCAGCATCGCCTTCAAAATAAAAGCGGTGTAGATTTGTATTTACTTTTATACAAAGAGAAGAGCAACCAAACTGCAAAATAGTTGAAATAAACATATATAATAGGGTTTTGTATAACAGTGTTATGTTACGAGTCTGTTGTTAAAGTTAAATCGGTCGTTATATAACAGTGTTATTTTATTTTGAAAATGTGTACCGGCAACCATGCTTATGTGTTATGTTCAGCTTTTATGCAAGTGTTTCACAGCATCAAACATCAACTTACCAAAATATTCTTCTCTTCAAAAAAAAAATATCGACGAGGAAAAAAAGCTCACAAAACCTTTTACCAAAAACAAAGTATCGATCCAAATAGAAACGCTTTTTAAATGCTCCCTAGAAGAGCCATGTATCCTGCAGCTGATTCTACACGTGTCTGCAGCAGATCATCATTCATGAGTTCATTACACACCAACATGTTCTTCCTCTTCTTCTTCTGTGGGGTTTTACTGCTCTGCTGCCACCTCATGGAGCCAATGCATCACTCAGCATCATTTTTACCAGAGGTGGAACAAGCATTCAGATCCTTTAAAACACCAATTTAAAAATACTTTATTTACAAGTACAAGTTATTTATCCTATAAACATCCTACTTAATAAGAGGCAGAAGTGGAAAAGGTGCTTGGATTAGGTAGGTAGGTAGGTGTATAGCAAAAATAAACTTTAATTATGAAGAATACAACACTTTAGACACATATTTACATCAACTAGTTGTTAATTAACATGCATATTAGAGCAAA
Organism: Notothenia rossii; assembly: GCF_949606895.1. Taxonomy (NCBI): domain Eukaryota; kingdom Metazoa; phylum Chordata; class Actinopteri; order Perciformes; family Nototheniidae; genus Notothenia; species Notothenia rossii. The sequence goes on along the minus strand of NC_136908.1, from coordinate 5,866,924 downwards.
ACTACTATCTTATTAGTGAAGATATGAATACTTTTTCCACCCCTGCTCAAACTGTACTACACTGCAGTACTTAAATATATATAATGAGTACATTTCTACTGGAGGTGGACAAAGTACTCAGACGTTTTTCAGGCAGCAGGGGGAGCTCATGTTTCACATTTCACGATGTATTTCTTTCTTTATATCCCTCATGTAGAAAGTCCTTCAGCCAGCTGTTTATCTCCACATATTATACAAGGTATTTATCAGCATTACAGTTAAAGCTCCTTGCATTATTCATTACTTATATTATATTATAACGGCAGCAAATCAAAACACCACAAGCTTTGCACACTTTATCTTGTACTTCATTGAATCCATGATATTAATACTGTGATATAATAAGAATAAGCATCAGTGTGACACAGACGCAAGGGTGTAACTTTGGTTTGAGAAGAACAAGGGGTCCTCCGCAATGAACATTTTTCTCAATTTAATTCAATTTCCTGCCTTTCTACCAATATATTAGGGACTATAGTGTTAACAAATCCAAGAAAGATGTGTAGTGTATATAATGAGCGTCGTGGCTTCCTTCCTTGTCTTTCCATCAAGCCACGAGACGCCTAAACAGGTAGTTCTAACTCGTTTCTTTCCTTTAAATTACTCACAGTTTGAAGTGTTGCTTGGCCTACGATGGTTTAGATGATGTTGCGATGTGTTTCCTCAAAATAAAATAACAAACTTTTGCAGATGCAACAAAGAAAATAGGCCTTTACAATATTCAAAAGAAATAGGCAAAACTCAAATAAAATAACAAACAACTTAGGTATTCTTTCTTTCTTGATAATACTTATATAACTTTCATAAATTAAAGGTTACTTGTACGATTTGTATGTATGTGTACGGTTAAAAACTGTTCCTCGACGGCGTCTCTCAACAGGTTGCCCATCACTGTGGCTTTAGCACAGCGTCGTGGGAAATGTAGTCCTTTATAGTGCGGTTGACTACAGACGTCACAATTAGGTTGCCTTTCTTATAAAATCAAAATACTGCCTCTAACAATGAGTGTGCACACTTATCTATCCTATCCATGTGAACCTGTTGTATTTGTGATGACCTCACATCCTCTAGGGGGGTCCGGGGGCATGCACCCCGGGAAGATTTTTTTCTTTACATTGAAGTTAAAGCCTCAATCTGGTGCACTTTGAGGGCAACATTAAGAGATGTATGGATACAGCTATCAACACTCATATGAAACAGAACTGTATGTATTTCAATGATCAATAAACCATTAGAATATGCTCACAAGAATAAAACATATTTGATCAACTCCTCTCTCCTATCTTATCTTATTCTGCATTCTTTGTTTTTATTTATGGATATTTGACTAATTACTCCCCTTTCAAACTGTGCTTTTTATGTTTTACTGACCTATAATACACATTGGAAGGATTTCTTAACTTATTTTTTATACAACTAATATTACATAGATGGATATATTTGTTTACATCGATGACCAAACCGTTTGAGACCCACTGAGATAACTTAGACTAAAGTTTACAATCTAATCGCTCAGACTCCTTTACCTCCCTGAGCTGACGTTATCTCTCTCAGTCCCAGGAGAGAGCTCTCCCTCTCCTTATTGTTGAAAACAACTTCTAATCTCCGTTAGCTCCGAGTTAGCATCAAATGCTAACAACAACCCCGGTAACTTTCTCTCTCTCTCTCTCTCTCTCTCTCTCTCATCTCTCTCTCTCTCTATCTCTCTCTCTATCTCTCTCTCTCTCTCTCTCTCTCTCTCTCAACAAGTCCGACAGGAAAGAGCTCTCCCTCTATACTTATTGTTGAAACAGCTACTAATCGCCGTTAGCTCCGAGCTAGCACCATATGTTAACAACAACCCCCGTAACTCTCTAAATCTGTCTCTCTCTCTTTCTATCTCTCTCTCACAAAATGCGCTCGTTGCCACACACACAGATGCTCCTCCGTGACGATGACCGCTTGCGAAAAAAAATAAATAATAAACACATTTAAAAAGGGGGGGGGGATACAAATGGGATTTTGAAGAGTGGGGTGGACATGTCCCCCAGTGGAAATTACGCCCATGCACAGACGTAACAAAGCATCAGAGGAGAGGATCTCAGAGCAGGAACACTGGGGATGTTTTCCTGCTGGGTTACAACCTTTATATAAACAGTGTATGGTTACAACACACAGCTTCCTCTTTCTCCGGACACTAAGACCGCACTCTGTGCTCCGTTAATAAAGTGGTTAGTTACAGTCAGTGTTCCTGTGGAAAAGGTCAGTGGATCTGTATATTTCCAGAGGTGAAGTAGCTAAGTATCATTATAAAACATATCATACATATTATTCTGAAATGGACCAATCTGCACAATGACTACTTTGACTGTCGCTACTTTCACTATATTTTGATGATAATACTTTTCTACTTTTACTTGGGAATGAAGGACTTTTACTGTAACAGAGTATTCCTACACTCTGGTACTTCTACTTTGACTCAAGGACAAGATCTGAGTACTTCTACTTTTACTCAAGTACAAGATCTGAGTACTTCTACTTTTACTCAAGTACAAGACCTGAGTACTTCTATTTTTACTCAAGTACAAGATCTGAGTACTTCTACTTTTACTCAAGTACAAGACCTGGGTACTTCTACTTTTACTCAAGTACAAGATCTGAGTAACTTCTACTTTTACTCAAGTACAAGATCTGACTACTTCTACTCAAGTACAAGACCCGAGTACTTCTACGTTTACTCAAGTACAAGATCTGAGTACTTCCACGTTTACTCAAGTACAAGATCTGAGTACTTCTACTTTTACTCAAGTACAATATCTGAGTACTTCTACTTTTACTCAAGTACAAGACCTGAGTACTTCTACTTTTACTCAAGTACAAGATCTGACTACTTCTACTCAAGTACAAGACCCGAGTACTTCTACGTTTACTCAAGTACAAGATCTGAGTACTTCCACGTTTACTCAAGTACAAGATCTGAGTACTTCTACTTTTACTCAAGTACAATATCTGAGTACTTCTACTTTTACTCAAGTACAAGACCTGAGTACTTCTACTTTTACTCAAGTACAAGATCTGAGTACTTCCGCATTTACTCAAGTACAAGATCTGAGTACTTCGAACGTTTACTCAAGTACAAGATCTGAGTACTTCTACTTTTACTCAAGTACAAGATCTGAGTACTTCCACATTTTTTTCTCTAACCTCCCATGTTCAAAATATTAATATTATTAGTATGTATTGTTGTATTTTCTATATCTAACTTCTCCAGGTTTATGTATACATTTATTTGGATGAATTGTATTTTACTCTTATATGGAGCAATTGTAACAGAATAAATATTATTACATATTTATGTATTTAACATAATAAAATGGAGCAACAATTCCCGTTACGAGTTAATAACATTTTTTAGATTGTGAGAAGGTCTTTCATTAAGTCTTTCATCTTAGTTAAATGGCTTTAAAAGGGAAAACAGCAACAAAATATATCAAATAACATGGAAGTCATCTTTCCATTTTCACCCTAGCTAAAAGATGAAGGTCGATTGAGGTAGAAAGTTAAATAACTGGCCTCCTCTTGGTTAAATAAGTAAAATGTCTGTCTTTTTTAAGCTGTTAGTCATTACCAATGATAA
>NC_136908.1:5821520-5863069 GCF_949606895.1 Notothenia rossii | reverse complement strand
GGCATTCATTGTTTCACCAACTATTTCCTTCTTCTTTTATGGCCTCTGGACACATGAAGCAGGCTCCATTCGGCATGCATTCATGAATAGAAATAAAGAGAAAACGGGAGACAGAAAAATGACTGGAGGCCATGTTTCTAATCTAATCCTCTGTTTGTTTTACAGGATCTCTACTTTTAAAGGGCTTGACATTAAATTCAATAGGAAGATCTCATTGGCTTTCAGTCCCTGTTCTGTATCTCCGTCTCTGTACGCTCTGTAACGTTCAATACGGTTGTTTTTTTTGGAGGTCGTAGTGACGAAGGCCTGATTTGAAAGGGCAGCCGTGATCTGATCCTTAATGCCAAAGAAAAATAAATAAGATAAGATATACTTTTATTGATCAAAATTTGGGAAATTATTTATTCACAAATGTATTAATACATATGTACATATCAACAGGGAAAGATGTACAGTATAAAGGGGTGCTCAATTAATCGTAATTTAATCGCAATTACGATTTTGGTCTGGAACGATTATGAAAACAACATGATCGAAATAAAACGATTATTATTTATTTATTATTTATTATTTAATTTTTTTTAAATTTCAATTTAAAATGTCGTTTTTCCGTTGAATTATACTTAAAGTTCAGGGTAATCATCTGTTAAAAACATACTGTTCAACATTTTTTTTTCAATAAATGGATGTTTTCAAAGTAAATAGATAATCGTTTTTAATAATCGTGATATCAATTATTGACCCAAATAATGGAGATTATGATTATGATCGAGCAGCCCTAACAGTATATCTAGAGTATCTCTATTGAATATATCAGAATCAGAGTTCCTTTATATACAATATATACAAATAAGCAGCGGTGTAAAGTAACGTAGTGCATTTCCTCAAGTTCTATATATACTTTAGTGCAATTTTAAGGTACTTTAGTTGAGTATTTCAATTGTGTTGCTACTGTGTACTTCTGCTCCTCTACAGTTCTGAGGTACATGGTGCACTTTTACTCCACTACATGTATTTAATCCCTTTAGTTACTTTACAGATGTGGATGAATGATGTGAAATATAATCAAGTGTTAAATCAGACTTTAGTTCCACCTGGAGTAAATCCACCAGCTACCCTGCAGTATACAAAGTCATTCAGACTAGCTGCACCTTTACCAGCTTTGAGAACACTTTCATGATCAATCATTATAAAACATTTCATATATATTATTCTGCCACCATGTTTGGTCTTTTCTTTCTCTAAATTCATGTCGTTTTCCCCACATTTACTGATGCGAACAGTCCTCCCACGCACCGTCCTTGAGCGTGGTCACCTTCACCATGGTCACATGTCAAAATATAGCCTGGGCTGGAAGAAAGAGGGGGGGAGAAAGAGGGGGAGAGGTGGAGGCATAAAGGACAAAAGGAGACTGAGGGATGGGGAAGGAGGTGGAAATAACAAAGGTGGAGGCGGCATTATGAAAGAAAGCGATTTTGTAGAATATCTCTCGGTGCTGACGGTGATTGGGAGGTTATCTCTTTTTTGTATTGATGCATAATGATTCTTCACACACTGCAGGTCTCCATTGGATCAATAGAGGGGAAAGCGCCTAGAATGAAAATGAATGTGTGAATGTAGAAAATATAAATGTGACTTAAAACTTCAAAGGAGGGTATAACATACTGTAATGCTGTCTTCTTGAGACCAAAGTGTTTCTAACACCAGGGATGTTTTACCGTGTGATTCTTCACGCGTCAATTAATTTTTTTAATGATGAATACTTCAAACAAAGACATTAAAAAGTAAGCAGCAAAAAGCAATTTCTTTCTGTAATAAAGCCACGTTTTCTGAGTGTTAGCAGCCGGATAAAGGCGTCGAACAATCACGTTATTCAGAATAGACCTCACAACGTTCACTGTAGTAGTGAAGCCAAGGGGTTATGGGTTCTGTCTTATTTCTAAACAAGATGGCATACTTTATTAGATGGATGGATAGATGGATGGATGGATGGATGGATGGATGGATGGATGGATGGATGGATGGATGGATAGATAGATGGATGGATAGATGGATGGATGGATGGATGGATGGATGGATAGATGGATGGATGGATGGATGGATGGATGGATGGATGGATGGATGGATAGATAGATAGATAGATAGATGGATGGATGGATGGATGGATGGATGGATGGATGGATGGATGGATGGATGGATGGATGGATAGATGGATGGATAGATGGATGGATGGATGGATGGATGGATGGATGGATGGATGGATAGATGGATGGATGGATGGATGGATGGATGGATAGATGGATGGGTGGATGGATGGATGGATGGATGGATAGATAGATGGATGGATGGATAGATAGATAGATAGATAGATAGATGGGTGGATGGATGGATGGATGGATGGATGGATGGATGGATGGATAAGTAGATGGATGGATGGATGGATAGATGGATGGGTGGATGGATGGATGGATGGAAAGATAGATGGATGGATGGATGGATGGATGGATAGATGGATATATAGATGGATGGATAGATGGATGGATGGATGGATGGATGGATGGATGGATGGATGGATGGATGGATAGATGGATGGATGGATATATGGATAGATAGATAGATAGATAGATAGATTGATGGATAGATGGATAGATAGATTGATGGATAGATGGATAGATAGATAGATAGATAGATAGATAGATAGATAGATAGATAGATTGATGGATAGATGGATAGATAGATAGATGGATAGATAGATAGATGGATGGTTGGATAGATAGATAGATAGATAGATAGATAGATAGATAGATAGATAGATGGATGGATGGATGGATGGATTAGATTCAATTGTATTGTCGTTGCAGTATAACAAAATGCAGTTCAATCCAACCAGAATGTGCAAAGAGTAGTAAAGTGCATGATGTTACAATATATTTACATAACAAACAATGTTGTAGAAATGTACAGAAATGTTTTAATTATAACTCAATTTTCAACAAAGGCACTGCGTAACAAATCTTCTCCTCTGTTGTTACCTTTCACAATAAAAGCCCTTCACATCTAAACCCTACAAACTGTGTTTTTACCAGAGAGGACTTGAAGACTCTATTGTTCTAATCTTAGTTTACAGTGTTAGCATATTGACGTTTGCTAATCACCACACAAAGGACATGAGTTTTGCAGGTCTTAACCAAAGTATTGGACAAATAGACATTTTGAATCAATAATGGCGAAAAAAACGTTTTATTTACTTTGTTACAAATACATTCTCTAGACCACAGTTGTGTACGGACATTGCCTTCAAACATCCCTACCACGGCTAAAACTACAACACACCAACACAAAAGCCTTCACCTAAGGTTTTCTCCAAGGTTGAGGCACAAAGAAATACAGAAAAACAGAACACTCATAAAGTAAAGACAGAATATCCCGACAGAGGGCTGTAGGTACAGACATTTAATCACAGGAATATATAGTTTATGGAACGTTTTAGGGGAAAACAGACTAAAAACTGCCCATTGATTCTTTCCATCCCTCTTGTTAAATATATGTTCTGTGTGTGAAGATGAAAGGGTAAAACGTGTGCATCTGTTACTAATACTTGGGGCGTGAACAGTTATAGGAGGGGGGTACTTGGGGTTTTGGTCATTGGTCCACACTCATTGATTTCCAGGAACTGTGGCCAGCCAGTTTTCTGCTCCTCCTGCAATAAAAGGTCTGTCCTAAACATAATCGATGTTCAGGGAGTCTTGCTTACTTGTTAGAACATTCTTCATCCTGCTCGAGGTCCATGGCCTTATTACACCCGACACATCTGGCAGCAAACACAGCAATCGCCCGAGACACCGTACAATGGATTATAACGGCTTCAGCAATAACACAGCTCTTAGAAAAGAGAAATGTTGTTGGGTAGGCAGACTCAGCCGCCTGCACAGCAGCTGCTGCCAGAGCATCCTGTGTGTGACCAGGAACACAATGTATCAGGAGAAGAGATCAGAGAATCTAAGTGTGCACAATATTTAAGCTTTTTCTGTCCTGCTTTAACTTTGAAACTGAGGGGAATCTGTACTAGAAAGGCTGTAACTCCAGAAGACATCTACTTGATTTTCTATCTGAAACTGCTAAAGTCTCAAGGACACTTAGTTGGACTCCTTCCTCCATCAATTACGTTGGAAACATGTTGGTATCTCTTAATGACCAGTGTGAACAGGAGGAATGAATACAGAGAGTACATCCTAGAATAGACTTGAATAAACATTGTCCAATGTCATCGAGGGATAAAGATGTCCACACTTAGAGGTGGGTAAAGAGATCTTGCTAGAGCATGTTGCCGGTACAGAACAAAAATAGAGACATTTCACTTGAGCAAAGTTCATTTTCTCTCCTTATTTATCCTATCATAATGTTCGGGAGATGTTGTTTACAAGAAATGGGTTCAATATTGACTTGGGTGACCATGGGTCAGAGTTGGAATTAGAAAAGCTTAAGCAATAATAAAGCCTTAAAAAATGCTGAGAAATGTTGTTGGGAAGGCAGAGTCTCTCGTCTGAGCATCCTGCAGAGAAACACTATTACACTGTAATCTGAGTTTTTTTAATTTGAACTGTATTGTCACACTATATCTTAGATATTTTATTTAAGTGTATTTGAAGTGTACTAAGTATGATGTTCGTAACCTGTATTTAAATCAGGCTTTATAATTATTTGAGTGACCGAGATCATGTAAGTGTATTTCAACTATGTATTAATTTATTGAGCTGTACTAAAATCAGGTTTTAAAATTGTTTGACTGATAGAGATCATGCAATGTTATTATTTGTTTATTGATTGTTATGAACCTGCCTGAGGACCACAGATGGAAATTAGCTATTACATGTAGCTATAATCTGGCATATTGCATCTCTTCTCTTTGCTGAGATTAATGTTTTGTATGCACGGTCCTTCTATAAATAAATACAAATACAAAAAAATACAAAAAAAAACATATCGGAGAAGAAATCATACATTCATCACAGCCAGTATGAGAAAAATATATGAACCTGAAATAGCCCGTTTTGACACATTTGTAGCTTTGTTTACAATCTGTGATGGCAGATCTTTCAAAGTTTCTTTTTCTGAAACTGACATCTTCGTCTGATTTGTCCGTTTGAAAAGTGCCAATTCACTGTCATAATGTTTGGACAATATGTGGCTCGTGAAAAATGGATCCAATATTTACTTTGGTGACCATGGGGCATAATAAGTGGCCATAATCTGTGCTTGAGTTCGCTCATCCATTAAAGTGTATAGACCCTCCTGCAGCCAGTCGACAGGGCAGTAGGCAAACCCACTTGAAATAGATACAGAAAAATAGTCTTTTCTAAACTGTCTCTCTGGACTCTTTGGCAAAGCCTTTACTTCCTCCACATTATTCCTCTCCATTCAGGGACTCTAAAGACTGACGTTTTGATCACAAGCTGCCCCTTAATAACCTCCCATTCTCGAGTATCATGACGCGCCATTTATTCTCTGAGCACAGTCCTGTTATCGTGTCAAACTCTCCAAAGTGAATGTACTCACATGCAGTTGTTGTCGTTTGAAGTTTAATTGACTAAAACATAAAGAAAGGGCTTGTTTTCCTGTGAGTGTCCCTCCGATCTATCGGCCTATTGAGTGTGTCCGGACACAGGGAGCAGTGTGGAGCAGATGCTGCTGAATGAGAGCCTGTCAGGACCAGCCGCCTCAGACAGTCTCCTCTTTCTTCTTCAGTGTTTCTGAGAGCCTGAAGCCTTCTTCCTCGTCATCTGTCGCTGGCAGACGTCAGGTCAGAGAGGCAGCAGGTGGTCCGCAGATACAGTCAACCTCTCAGACCCCTTTTCACTGAAATCACTTCTGCTCTAGTTCTGTGCTGGGGCTAGCAGTTTGTTCTAATTCATTATTGAACAATTAGATTACATTTCAATCCATCCATCAAGTCAAATACTTTCATGATGAAGACCCAGGCTCATGGTGAAGACATGATGAAGACATGCTGAAGACTCAGGCTCATGATGAAGACATGATGAAGACCCAGGCTCATGGTGAAGACATGATGAAGACATGATGAAGACTCAGGCTCATGATGAAGACATGATGAAGACCCAGGCTCATGGTGAAGACATGATGAAGACCCAGGCTCATGAGGAAGACATGATGAAGACATGATGAAGACATGAGGAAGACATGATGAAGACATGATGAAGACACGATGAAGACTCAGGCTCATGAGGAAGACATGATGAAGACACGATGAAGACTCAGGCTCATGAGGAAGACATGATGAAGACATGATGAAGACACGATGAAGACTCAGGCTCATGAGGAAGACATGATGAAGACATGATGAAGACATGATGAAGACCCAGGCTCATGAGGAAGACATGATGAAGACATGATGAAGACACGATGAAGACTCAGGCTCATGAGGAAGACATGATGAAGACATGATGAAGACCCAGGCTCATGGTGAAGACACGATGAAGACCCAGGCTCATGGTGAAGACACGATGAAGACCCAGGCTCATGGTGAAGACATGATGAAGACCCAGGCTCATGGTGAAGACACGATGAAGACATGATGAAGACCCAGGCTCATGACGAAGACATGATGAAGACCCAGGCTCATGGTGAAGACATGATGAAGACTCAGGCTCATGACGAAGACATGATGAAGACATGATGAAGACATGATGAAGACATGATGAAGACCCAGGCTCATGACGAAGACATGATGAAGACATGATGAAGACATGATGAAGACCCAGGCTCATGACGAAGACATGATGAAGACATGATGAAGACCCAGGCTCACGACAAAGACATGAGAACATGATGAAGACCCAGGCTCATGATGAAGACATGATGAAGACTCAGGCGCATGACGAAGACATGATGAAGACCCAGGCTCATGATGAAGACATGATGAAGACTCAGGCTCCTGGTGAAGACATGATGAAGACTCAGGCTCATGGTGAAGACATGATGAAGACTCAGGCTCATGACGAAGACATGATGAAGACATGATGAAGACATGATGAAGACATGATGAAGACCCAGGCTCATGGTGAAGACATGATGAAGACTCAGGCTCATGACGAAGACATGATGAAGACTCAGGCTCATGGTGAAGACATGATGAAGACATGATGAAGACTCAGACTCATGACGAAGACATGATGAAGACATGATGATGACCCATTCTCATGGTGAAGACATGATGAAGCCTCAGGCTCATGACGAAGACATGACGAAGACATGATGAAGACATGATGATGACCCATTCTCATGGTGAAGACATGATGAAGACTCAGGCTCATGACGAAGACATGATTAAGACTCAGGCTCATGGTGAAGACATGATGAAGACTCAGGCTCATGACGAAGAAATGATGAAGACTCAGGCTCATGGTGAAGACATGATGAAGACTCAGGCTCATGGTGAAGACATGATGAAGACTCAGGCTCATGACGAAGACATGATGAAGACATGATGAAGACATGATGAAGACATGATGAAGACATGATGAAGACTCAGGCTCATGACGAAGACATGACGAAGACATGATGAAGCTCTCAGTCAAATCCTTGCCGACCCAAAAAGTCCAGATGCAATCAAAAGAGACGTAGAATATGACGTTCATAGCATCACGGTTTAGGTACCGTGAATATCACTAACAACAACAACAACATCATCAACGGCACTGTGCCTCCTCCAACTTGATCCTGTTCTCCAGAGTGACTCAGCTATAGTATGCTACCATGATTCAACCTGTGCGTCCCCTGTTGCATATTTCCCAATGTTTAATGGAAGAAGCAAGCAGACATATGGCATATAGTTAATTCAACATAAATGGTTTGATTGAGTCTTCTTGTTTTAACCACAATAATAGCATACTGGTTGTCTTCAGAGTATGTTAAATAATATCTAATACGTCCCATGTGCTCTAGCCACTTAGCAAACGTAGCTTTATTGCTTCTGAAACTTTATACTGTCGCAATGAACTGTTGTTGATCTGTTAGCCTCTAGTTCGCAACCTGCAGCAGCTTCAAACTGGCACAGGAACCGCCTCAGTGGAAAAGGGCCAAACGTTTCTGACCGGTTGAACTCTGACAAGTATCCGCAGTCAGGAAATCCGTGTCCGTACCTGTTCATCTGCAGCTGCTGATCTCATCTGTCAGAAGAAAGTCCCAAATCTTCTGCTGGGAGCCACAGTTGGGAATAAGGTGCATTCGGTTTTATGTTTCACAAGCTGTGTCTCTTTGTTTTAGTTTTTGGTTCTGTTATTTAATCAAGCATGAAACCTATCCGGTCACAGTCCAGATTGATTTTCCTTTGAGTCATTCTCTGACGAGGAAGAGAAGACAGCTGCTAAGAGGCACACTCAGAACACACAAATAAAATGTGTAAACCTTTAATATATTGAATTTGCTTTGTATTAGGAGCGCAAAAGAACATCAAAACAACAGCCATCCATCTGCGAGACTCCTTGAGTATAAAATAAGACGAAATAATTAGAGGTCATCAGGAGCCGAATTTAAACAGATGAAGCATGTGTCGACCTCTGTCCTGCAGGTAAAAGTGTATATTAACTGTTATGACATTAAGCGTGTCAGTATGGACTGTCTAAATGAGTAACACATCATATCCCATCATTCACTACAAGGACTCAGTGTTTTTGCATAAATGAACAACTGTAGATTATTACTAAAGTGTTGCAAGAACATTCCTGAAGACATGATTAACAGTGTGGCGCGTCTCCTTCTGTTCAATGATTTTCATAAAGCCGTCACATCAAGTTAAAAGTCCAGAGGTTAACACGTTGCGAGACAAACCTGCAGGACACGAGTCGTCAGGACGTTTCTCTCGGGTCAACAAGAGGGTCAAAAACTCTCCAATGTCTTTTCCCAAAGTTCAAGATGCAGAGAGATTCATAGAGATACAGAATAGCTGTTGGATGGGAAATTGTGCCAGAAGGAAATGGGGCAAAGGAATGAAATAGTGCCAGAAGTAGGGCTGCTCAATTAATCGCAATTACGATTTTGAAAACAACATAATCGAAATAAAATGATTATTTGTATTTATTTATTTAATTTTTTATTGGTTTTTCAGTTGAATTATACTTAAAGTTCAGGGTAATCAACTGTTAAAAACATACTGTTCACATTTTTTTTTTCAATAAATTGATGTTTTGAAAGTAAATGGATAATCGTTTTTAATAATCGTGATATCAATTATTGACCCAAATAATCGAGATTATGATTTTTTTTTTTCATAATCGAGCAGCCCTAGCCAGAAGATATAATAACATGCACAAATGAAATAGTGCAGGAATGGTAAATGGACTGGACTGCAAGTCAGCATTCACACATTCAATAAATACAATGTGTCCAAGGAGAAATTGGCTTTAAATTACAAGAATATAATGTACTAGTGGAAAAAGAAAAACAAGTATTAAATTAAATGTCATCAGTATGTAGAAAGGCTCTTTTCACAGTATTATAGAATATCATTATCCTCTTCTTATCAACAACAAATACTTGTCAATTTATAATTGTATTTCTGTAGTTTTTCATTGTTCGGCCAATTGTAGTTACTTTTAAAAATACCGGGTAGATTAGAAGTACAATAAAGAATCATATCATATAAGAATCATGTATTTTTCTATTTACAAAGTAACCACAGTAACTACAATAAATTAAGTGGAGTGCAAAGTATGATATATGCCTCAAAATTTAGTGGAGCAGAAGTAGCTTAAAATGAAAATACTCAAGTACAAGTGTCAAAACAGTGTTTAATACTAGAGTGTTTGTTCCACAACTGCACATGAGTAATGAGCAGCAGTCATTCCTGTAGCATGACACATTTATTTTTCGCAGCCTGATGATTTTTAGGAGTGGATGCTTACTGTATGCAGGGAGCAGCTCCGGCTCACATTACAATGAGAACTCCTCTGTGGTTTACTCAGTCTGACATGGAGCCACACCCGAGCTAAAGTGGTGCCAAAATGTGTTTAGGTTAGATTAGAGAGGGTGGGCAGTACGTTTTTTTAACCTTATAATACTAAGCAAGGCCTTTGTCTTCCTAATTCCATCTAACTCCTGAGAAGAAAGATTCAAAAACGCCCTGTTGTGCTTTTCTGGGTTTTCATTTATGTTCTATAGATTTGTGTGCATGTAAATGTTCTGATTGGACTCCTTTGTTTACTTCAGCGACATAATGACATCACTATGGAACACTCACGCTCCTATTAGCTAGCGCTCCAACACATTGAACGTGATAGGCAAAGGGGCGGGACATCTCTAAGCAGTTGATCAATCACAGCAAAGACTCTGGTTTCAGACAGAGGGTAAAAAGAGCTGCTGCAGCACAGGCAGTATGAGAAAAATAAAGAGGACTCTTTAAAGTACAGACACTACATACTGATATACACCTGAACATCAGCAGGAGAGGACTCTTTAAAGTAGAGACACTACATACTGATATACACCTGAACATCAGCAGGAGAGGACTCTTTAAAGTAGAGACACTACATACTGATATACACCTGAACATCAGCAGGAGAGGACTCTTTAAAGTAGAGACACTACATACTGATATACACCTGAACATCAGCAGGAGAGGACTCTTTAAAGTAGAGACACTACATACTGACATACACCTGGACATCAGCAGGAGAGGACTCTTTAAAGTAGAGACACTACATACTGATATAAACCTGAACATCAGCAGGAGAGGACTCTTTAAAGTAGAGACACTACATACTGATATACACCTGAACATCAGCAGGAGAGGACTCTTTAAAGTAGAGACACTACATACTGATATAAACCTGAACATCAGCAGGAGAGGACTCTTTAAAGTAGAGACACTACATACTGATATACACCTGAACATCAGCAGGAGAGGACTCTTTAAAGTAGAGACACTACATACTGATATACACCTGAACATCAGCAGGAGAGGACTCTTTAAAGTAGAGACTCTAAATACTGATATACAGCTGAACATCAGCAGGAGAGGACTCTTTAAAGTAGAGACTCTAAATACTGATATACAGCTGAACATCAGCAGGAGAGGATTCTTTAAAGTAGAGACACTACATACTGATATACACCTGAACATCAGAAGGAGAGGACTCTTTAAAGTAGAGACACTCCATACTGATTTACACCTGACTTTCGTTGTTTGGACAGACGGTCGATATCAAAGAAGTGTTTCTCAAAGTCAAAGCAGTAAATCATCGTCTGAACCTGCACATCTTTTTCCTTATCATCTTTAAATCTTAATCAGATAACGCTCCATCTCTTCCACATATCTCTGCTTGCATCTGGTTTTTACGCTCCACCTCCCCCAGTTCTTGTCCTCTTTCTTAACTTCACACCCTTGGGATGCACCTCTCCTCCTGTTACACATCTCACTCCATCTACCAACAACACCTACACACAAAAAGAAGAATAAGAAGACACTAGCAGCTGCCCATTAGCCACCTGAAAGCACTTCTGCTCAACAGAAACCCACAAGGTGACAGTTTGTTGAAAGCAAAAGCAATCTTTCTCCATCCACCCCTTCCTGCAGACGGGGTACAGACAATGAGTGGAAGTGATTAAACTCTTGTCCACAGCCACTTTACAACTGTATGATGGATTTACACACACACACACACTTCACTCTGCCGACTTAATCTAAAAACAGTGTACCGTAAAGCTGAGGCTTTCCGTGCTCTCTGGCGCATTAAGGAACAACGTAAAGCCGAGAAACGAGGTCACATCCCACTTTCTCTGCTTTCTCCTCCACACACACATTTCTCTCATGCCAAACATTTGGGAGCTCAACGGGAAAGACATTTGAAGAATCTGCTTCCAAACTCGAGCGTGGCACCATTTCAGGGTCAGGAAAAAGGAATGAGAGGAATGGAAAGAGGACGGCTGTAATCTTGTAGCTGAACTAATTGAGCAGATCATGTTGTTGCATCCAGAACCAACGCTAATGCATTTAAAGCCAACCTGATTATACTCTACTGTATCCTGACTCTGTAAGCTTCAGCCTACTTGCTTTAGAACATTTAACATGCAGACGTCACTTAGAGTTACGTAATAATAAAAGTGGCTTTGGTCAAATATTTTCTGTATTCCTTAAAGAGGTCCTTAATGCTTTTTGAGAAACTCCCTCTGGAGGAAAAACAGCCGACCATTTACATGCACACAAACCTATAACACACTACAGGAGAGGAACAAATATATACAGTATATAATAGGGCCCCTTTAAATAGAGTGCCACAGTGACGCGTCCTAAAACCCGGAAGTAAACTCCTTCCTGTTCCTTCGACAAAAACGCAATGCAATTTCTCCATAGGAGTTTGGAATAGCTGGAAATAAGGTCAGTGGTTGAAACACATTTAAGAGACGGATCACGTTTTGTTCAGCCGGATAATCTCCACATGTTTACCCTACTTTTATAATTTTCTAATCATAAATCTAGTCGCCAGAAGCAAAATGCTAACGTTATGCTATAAACGAACTACAGCAGGGTCGCTGCTTCAACGTCACGCCAACTCAAGATCCATATTCAAACATACATATTCTAAATGGTACAAGTTGAAGTGTTTATTTGAACAGTCTGCAGGAGGCAGGAACTTGCTTTCAAGCAGAGCAGGGCAAACAAACTTAGAGGAGTGTTTACGTGTTCGGCGTAATGACGTACAACGACCTCGACAACTTCTGTAGTCCTATTCAGCCACTTGGTAACAACCATCGTTTTTCAGACACGTCAACTCTTCAGAAATCACCAGTGGGGTCACTGCTGATGGATTTAATGTCTTGGAACAAAACCTGATCAGTCTCTTCAATGTATCTCAACCACAGACCTTATTTCCAGATATTTTCCAAAATCCTATGGAGAGATTGCTTTGCTTTTTTGTCGAAGGAACCGGAAGTGGTAAAATGCTAACTCACTTCCGGGTTTTAGGACGCGTCACTGTGGCACTCTATACAATGACACAGTTATGGAGTTATGCTAAGAGATGTCCAGAATCCAATCTGTAAAAATATATTATGTACAAAAATGTAAACCTGGCTTTATCCAATCTTCAGATTTATTTTCCGGCTTTTTTTGCTGATTTAATAAGAATCCAATATTTAAAAATGTCATGGTGATATCTACCGGATGAAATGTCTGTACTGTCTCCTCCTATAATCATGTTATTCACCATATTGCAGTGTTGGAAATTAACTGAGTACATTTACTCAAGTACTGTAAGTCGTTTTTTAACATATTTGTACATTTCAGAGTCAAATATTTTACTTTTTACAGCATAACATTTATTTAAAGAGGCCCTTTTTTGCAAATGTAATAAGAATCCAATATGTTATGTTGATATCTACCAGTTGGCATGTCTGTACTGTCTCCTCCTATAATCATGTTATTTAGCATATTAAATATTGGCACAAATGATCATCTGCTAACACAAAGGGCCATATTGCTGGATCCCTAAATAACACACAGTATGTCACCCTGTTCTCTACATGTCCATAGAGTAATGCTACACTCACTATAGCACGTGTGCTCCCTGGCTATGAATCATTAACCATCTGCTGGTTGGGAGGAACAAGAGGAAGGGGGGAGGATGACAGAGAGAGAGGGAGGGTAGAACAAAGTCTGCTTTTTTATGGCTCCTATAAGACCCTAAACAAAGGATCTGTTTAGTTAGCCTGGAGCATGATGGGAAGATTGGGATGAGAGGGGGGGGGAGGCGCTGGTTAAAGACAGAACAGAGAGGCTTAGTAATCACTCGTTAGGAGACGCTGCTCATGACACTGATAATTGTCTTTTATTGTCTTTACTGTAACTGGTATTTTATCGTGAAGCAAGAAACACAATTGGTGGTTTAAAATAATACAGACTGATATATATCAACAAGTATTACATGGGTTACTGTGATATTTTGTACAGTATGTGCAGAGTTGGAAATTAAATTGTTGGAGTGCATTTACTCAAGTATTGTAAGTAGTTTTTAAACATTTTTGTACTTTATATTTGAGTATGTACCTCTACTACACTACATTTCAGATTCAAATATTGTACTTTTTACTGCATAACATTTATTTAAAGAGGCCCTTTTTTGCCTTTCTGTGGTTTCCTCTTTCCTGTAGTGTCGTATATAGGTTTTAGTGCATGTTAATGGTCCGCAAAGGCTAAAATCCCTATGTTCCCTTCAGAAGGAGTTTCTCTCCCACACACTCCCCCCCCCCCACCCCGCCTGAAAACCTCCATTGGACTCCTTTGTTTACTTACGGAACATATTGACGTCACTTGCACTCTTATTGGCTAAGTGCTTCAACACATTGTACGTGATCATCTCTAAGCAGTTGACCACATATGATGCTTACTGGCAGGTAAGCCTTTAAAAACAGCATTCCTGAGGCACCAAAACAGTGTTTGAAGCACAATGACATGTAAACCTTGTGGGGCTGGTGGGAAAAAAATAAAGCTAGATTGCTAACCAATAGCAAGCAAGTAAGTTAAGAAAACTTATCTCCAAAATAGCTCTCCATTCATTCCATTAATAGTGCCTCAATAGCGCCTTCACTTCAGGAACATAATGACATCACTATGTACCACTCGCTCTTCTATTGGCTAGTGCTCAATCACATTGTACGTGATAGGCTAAGGGGCGGGACATCTCTGGTTGACCAATCCCAACAGAGCCGGCCAGCTAACCAATCAGAGCAGACTGGGCTCTGGTTTCAGACAGAGGGCGAAAAGAGGTGCTGCAGCACAGGCAGTATGAGAAAAATAAAGAGCTTTTTCAACATTAAAGAAAGGAGACATGTCACTACATACATATATACACCTGAACATCAGCAACATATGTCCAATGTAATTACTTGTAGGTTAACTCTTAGTGAACGGTGCCCAAGCTAACAGGGTTCCTACCTGCTTCAAAACAGTCACCTCTGACCCGTACCTAAAAAGTCTCCAGAGTCTAAACTATTCCCGCCCTGTGGCACTGACCTCCATTCTGAGGAAGAGCTCTAAAGAAACAGGTTTTTCAGGATATGAAAAGAACAAGCTAGCCTGGACCCTCACCTGTTTGCATACAGAGCCAATAGATCAACAGATCTCCACTCAGTCCTTGCACACCTGGAAAACACATTTTACACAAGTTTGTAGAGTTTAGCTTAACACAATCTCCTCAATATAACTGATAGACCAACCTAGCATTACAGAAAGTCTTTACTGAACCCTATCGTTAAGTCTCCTTCCAACCTGCACTATTGCCCCT
The DNA here is from genome assembly GCF_949606895.1 of Notothenia rossii. NCBI lineage: Eukaryota > Metazoa > Chordata > Actinopteri > Perciformes > Nototheniidae > Notothenia > Notothenia rossii. The sequence continues at coordinate 5,847,773 of NC_136908.1, read as the reverse complement.
CTCACACCAAGGCTTTTCCCGTTCTAGTTCCGTGCTAGAGCTTTTCTGGTTCGGAACCGGTTCTTCGGTCCAGCTCCCGCTCAGAGCCCGACTGGTGCTGCGTCATTGCGTCATCGTTTGCGTCATGACGTAACCGCTTGCGTGCCTGCTTCATAAAGCCAAACCGCGCGGAACCCCCTCACATCAACAACAACAACAACAATGGCCGATTGTATTGAAGCGCTACTCGTTTTGGTTTTGCTCTGTCGGAACAAAATGGAAGAAATGGGACGACTTCACCACCAACTTTACAGTCGTTACATGCTACATTCAAAAGTGCTTACACAGTTACACAGTGGGCCAAAACAAAAAAATGGGTACTAGTCGAGGGCCGGACTGGTTCAATGTTTATTGCAAAACTTATTGAAATCAACTTATTGCACATATTAAACCTGGAACTAACAAAGCTTAAATGATTGCCTATAAAAACAACATTACACAGGGTTAGGCTTTTTGTTGTTGTTAGAGGTTGATCCCGCCCCCGCCCCCGCCCCCGCCTCCGATGTAAGCGGGACGTATGCGGTGCTTGCTTTCTAGACCAACAACTTTTTGGTGCTTGAAACAAACCGGATTCCGGAGCTTAGAGGCGGCTCCGCTGCGGTGTGAACAGGAAAAAACGGTGCTTTTCAAGCTCTGGCTCCGAACCGGCCCTGGAAACGCGTTGGTGTGAAAGGAGCATATGATATCATGGATGGATTTCTGTACCTCTCTCAGTCCTTCAGCAAGCTATTCACCATGAAGAAACATACTTTACTTTAAGAATACCAAATCTGAACCTACAACAGCGCATTTCAGTAGATATGTAGCTACTGATTCAGTCAGTGATGCTGATGCCCTTTCATAAACTAAACACCTCTAATTGCAATTTCCTGTTGAATGTCTCTGATTGTGAAGCCAGAGCATCAAAGGACTCTCACGATGCGAAACGCACTGCAGGTTTAACAAGAAGGGGAAAATATGAGTCTTTGAGTGTTGACTCAGCCGGAGGGAGATGAATGACAGCCGTGACAAATGCTATAATTCACAAGTACTGTAATATTCTTTTTATCGTGACATTTTCCTCCAGCATACGAGCCAGTGGGAAACACCATTCAGCGCGGCCAAACATCCCTGACATGTTCCCTTTAAACAAATGCACGGCAGTAAAAATATGTTATGGATTTCTTAATGGGTCCTCATGACAGCTATTACAGTGTAAAATGAAAAAGCAGCAGTCGCACCCCCATGAATCAGTAATGTGTGTTTAGCACTTACACACCTCTATGACAGCATCATCACAAACTGTATGTGATTGTTATGTATGATTGTTCATCGTCTCGAGCAGAGTCTGAGATGGTTTTGAGTGTGTAAGAGCTGCAGGAAAGCTAAGGTTTTTCCATTTCCTTATTAATCTAAAGCCTACATTTAAACTGTGGAGGATTTTGACATGCAACTCATTGGTGACATTAGAAGAAGGAGAGACCGAAGAGTCCAAAATAAAAGACAGTTTTCATGTTAGCTTTGTTGCAGCATCCAATTTTATACCAAACACTGCTCTGAATTATAAACTGCTCCAAAAAAAATTGCGCAACATGTCAGTAGTCACGCCAGAATCGGTTTAAAAATGACTGAAAAACTGTTTTCTTGTTATTGCTGCATCAACATCTCTACAGCACATCCTATTTTTTGGAATAAGGTTTGTAGTGCCATTACCCGTCAGCCACTAAACACATGTTCAAGCTTCCCTTCTCACATGCAGGGGAAGAAATGGCACCTTTAAGCTATTGTATCTTGATGTGGGATTGTGTTCTCGGAAATCCAAATATAAATTAGAATCACTTTTAAGTTTATTTTTATATCATTCAGTTAACTCAAGAATGCCAGACTATGGACATCAACGTATTGTGATTATTTGTAGTATCTTCAAACAATCATCACTTTCCCTTACAATAACCACAACACACACGTATACCTCTAAAGGTTTTTTAGGAGCTGATGCAAATGTATGTTTTTACAACACAGCACTCACCAAAAGCCCTCTTGGTGGGCCTGCTTCGTGCACCACAATGACTCATTGTGCATAAGATAATGCTCACAAAGTGCATGTGTGTGGCAGCAAACAGCAGTGTGTAGCAGTAATGGCAGGGGGGGGGGGTAAGAACCAAGCATAGCTGCAAGCTGTCACTCTCTCTCCGACTTAAAGAGGCAGTGCGCTAACTCTGCATACAACACACACCCCGTTACACACCAGCTATTATACCCTAACAGCCAGTCTGGAGGAAATGAAGCACACACACACACACACACACACACACACACACACACACACACACACAGACACACACACACACACACACACACACACACACACACACACACACACACACACACACACACACACACATCGCATCTTCAAGTGTTCTCTTTTGTTAAGGAGGGCAACAAAAGACATGGGGACAATGAAGGGGAGGAGATGGCTGCCTCTGAGGGAGGCAATGAATGAAAGAAGTAGAGATGGAGGCAGAAAAGGGAGAACAGAGGTGGTGTTGTTGTGATGGAAAGGTGAAGGAAGGCAGGGAAAAGGAGGACTGGATGAGCTATTGTTGATAGGTATGGCATTTATGTGAGTGGATGGTGGTGTAGGGCAGTGTTTTTCCACCTGTTTGGAGCCTCGGTACATCTTTTACATTAAAGAAATCCCCTAGCAACCATACAACCAAAGCAGTTACTAAGTGACTCGTTCTAGCCTAATGCAGCTATATAGCCTAATTCTAGCCTAATGCAACTATAATGATAGTTTAATGACAAGTCTCTCTATTTGGCTATCAGTTAAGCTCCTAAGTAGCTAGCTTTGAGAGCTATCTCTTTAACCAGTTTCTCAGTTTGTTTACGCAGGCGAACAAATAGTCCATGTTCTTGTTTTGAAGTGTTTAAGCCTGCTTTGGAACATGCCACTGTTGGATATTTATTTCAACCGATTAAGTGAAATTGGACAATTTCCCGCGGCACACCTGACCATCTCTCACGGCACAGTGGTTGAAAATCTCTGATGTAGGGAATAGGAGAATAAGATGTGCTCTGGGTCCTTTGCACGCAGGCAGGAGAAGGTTCTTCTGTAACCTTGTTCTTTTATCTAGGAATGAAGGCATTTGCATAAACAGCATTCGGAAGGAAAAAAAGAAAGCCAGGGACACGATGCCGGCCAGAATAGCCTCATTTTGTGGATTTATCGCAGCCCAAGGTCATTAACGTGTCCTTGTTCTTACCAAACCCTGTGATTTGTCCTTCACTTCTAACTCCCAGCCTCTCTGCTTGGAGCGCCTCAACATTCACGTCACACACTTACACCTTCTACCATTTCTTTTTCAAATGTTTTATTGTCATATGCACAAAGCCACAGTGTTGGCAATGAAATTCTTCTGACCTGAGGTCCTCCAACAATGCAACATATATAATAAAATACAAAATAGTGCAAAAAGTCTATATACTGTACATGTCAATAGAATATGGGATATGTACAAGAACAGAATATGAAATTAAATAATGTTAATCAGGACAAAATGAAATACGGTGATAACTATTTATATTTGATTTGATTTGATTTATTTTGAATGTATAAAACAAGACAAGAGTGTCAAATTGATATCCAAAAATATTGCTGATTCTAAATTATGTATAAACAAATGATCTACTTAATTACACATCCGGAAAGGGGTGGGAAGAAGTTTACACTTATTTAATCCCACCCTTTCTCCCAAAAACTACGTTTTTAACCTATATATATATTTAATTTGCTATTATTTTTTCTTAAAGGAATACAGTTGTTATTGAAAAACAAACAAACAAAACAACAAATAAATAAACAGATAAATAAACAAACAAATAAACCAACAACTACATAACGGAGGTCAATTATATTCAAGAAAAGATCAAATAACAAACCAAATAAATAAATAAACTGCAAAAATAAATTAGTATATTGCAAGATGACAACAGGAATGTTTATCGGACCATGCACCATTTTACCCTGCACACACACACCCATGCACGCCCATATATATACATACATACATACATGCATACATCCGCATACAGCTCTCCGCCCACACACCCTCCAGATCTGAGCAGAGGAGGCTGTGTTTTCCCGATACCTCGTGGAGACCCAGTGGCAGGAAAGTGGCCGAATGCATGTGCGAGGATGGGGGTGGGATTAGAGCTATTTAAAGCAGTCTGTCTCTCCAGGCTAAAGCACCAGATACATACCCCCCCCCCCCCCCCTTCTCCTTCTCACATTTTTTTCCATCTTTCAACAGAAAGCATCCCATGCACCACTGTGGCTGGGTGAAGCAGGCATGCAGGCCTCCGTCCCTGGGCTCAATCCACTTATGTAACAGTGTCAGTGGAAGGAGCACCATCTGGGCCTGGAGCTACTGTACGCTCTGTCCTCACTGTGTGTGCCTTTCTGAAACAGAGGGAGGAAGGGCATTGTTGCTGATCGCTTGTTTGCAAGTCCCTTTTTTATGAACATGAATCTCTCATTTTTGGTGATTTTTAAATATTACAAGACCGTTGAGTGAATAAACCTTTGGGTTCCACTTTTGTTTTTTCAGAAACTGTGGGTGCTAAAGGTCACCCACTATGCAAAATCCACTTGTTCACATCTCTTCTACATCAACATGTGTCCCCTCTGTGGAAAGAGACTCTGAAAGTTTCAGGAAAAAAGATTCTCTCTTTTTGTCCCGATCCATTTCTATAAAAACCTGTCTGAAAATGAGCTGATCAGATTTTGGCCACTTTGTGATGTCATAACGATGTGTTGTCTTGTGTAACCATTAGCCAATGAACAACCAAGGTAACCCCCTACACCTTATCACCTGAATCTCCTCCTAGAGCACCATTGAGTTCTTTGTAACCAAATCTGTCTCAGAGGGGCGTGGGGAGGGGCTCCTTATTTTCATCTAAAGTAACACACAGAGAATCGGCACTTTTGAAACAGGGCTGAAACAGAGAGGATTATGGGATGCTACAATGATCTGTTTGGTGTTTCAGCCAATCAGAGACATGTTTTGTATATATCTGAGACCTATAATATATTGATGAAGAACAGTATAGCAGGGGATCTTTAAGAGTGTTGCAAGTCCCTTTTTTTATGAACATGAATCCATAATCTTTGGTGATTTTTAAATATTAGTATAAAAGGATAAGACCGTTGAGTGAATAAACCTTTGGGTTGTTTTTTCAGAAACTGTGAGTGTTAAACATGTTAACATGGATTTCACCGTCTGCCTTTGAGTCTGATTAAGGGTTTTATACCCTGCTTTTCACAATAAAAGACCTAGTGGTTTTGCTTGGAAGCCAGGTCACATTTGGGGTGCCTCAGGGCTCCATCCTGGGGTCATATTTCCTTTCCTATTTACTTATTTTTCATGGAAATGCCATCTTAGACACTCCCTCGGGATTTGTTCTCATGCAGATGATACACCACTATATATTGCAATTGATTCTGATAACATTTTAAGTATTATTCTGTGTATTTCCATGTCATCTGGAATGAGACAAATAAGGGTTTCTGATCTGATAGAACAAGTTACTACAACTAAATGAACTAAATATTCAGTTTTCTGCCCTTAGTCCAAAAAAGAGAATATTCCTACTTCCCAACGTGGCTAATGTAAATCAGTATTCCACTAATAGTTTCCCAGCAGCTGCATCCGTCCTTCCTTCAACCACCTTCTTGAAAAGATTGACATTGAGAGGTTATTGTAAGTCTCTTATCTTGGGTCGGAGTCAAACTACAAACCCAGTTAAACGGTGGGAAACTGCAACATTAATCTCTTGTCTCCCAACAGCTGATGTAAGTTGGAAAACCTTTCCCTACTTCAATGGATGGGGGCTAGTTTTGTTTCCTGTTCTCAGCCCCTCACTCCATACTTTTTGATGTTGTGAAGGCAGTGGACCATGTGCGGCTGGATTCACGCTGCGCTGCAGTGACAACAGGAAACAAATCTTGTCAAAGCCATTGCCAACCTAAAATGGGATTTAAAAAGTATTCCGGCTTAAAACCACACAGTTAGGCCATGGTAGGCCAGGCTCACTTTATGCTGCGTTGTCATTACAGTTTAGGAACTGGGGTAGTAACTATAGTAACGCAGTGTAGGCGGAGCCCTGATGTCATTTTGCAAAACACAAAAGCGACATCAGCCGTTAGCTGTTAGTAGTGATGGCGAGATGAAGCCTCATGAAGCTTTGAAGCTTTCCAGCCAATTGGTTCGCAAAAGGGTTCATCTCATGAGGCTTCATCAGGGGCTTCATTTGAACACAAACCCCCCTGTTGGTCAAAGTGTGTAAAACAGGCAGATTGGATATCTCAACAGTGTGCTCTATCTCATACCTAGTTGACAATGAGTAAAGCCTTAGAATAACTCTAAACAACGAACATTAAACATATGTTCATGTTAACAATATTGTTTTTATTCCAGTTGATTGTGATTGAAAAGCCTAAGGAGGCTGGTAAACATTGCAAAGAGGGATTTGTATTCCTTAGTAATATTCCTAAACTTAACCATGTTGTAGCCTGAGAAAGGCTAAACCATATCAAAGAATACATTTATTAACTACATTATCTCATCTAGCTGTAGCTTTTATAAACAACAAAAAAGACGTATTGACGAGTCGTTGAACAAGGGACCCTACGGTCGTGAGTCAACTGCTTTCCAGCTGAGCCACAGCACACACACTGAATCTCCCTGAAAACACTGGAACATATTTATTCCTGTATTTATTCATTCATGTTTTTATTCCTACATTTATTTATGCTTGTATCTATTTATACTTATGACATGTTCCGACCTCTATATAAGTGAGGTTCTGAGCTCTTTTAATTCCATCGTGTGATTCGTGTCACCAGCGGGCCCGGGTACAGGAGGGGTAATATGGTTCTTATTATGTCACCATGGGTATTATGAGCATTGTGGTTCAACGGTTCAACCGATCTGAATCGCTTCCTGAAGCAGTCACGTGGTATCGACAGGCAGCGAGGCTTCGTTTGTCATCGATGACGTCACTGGCCCAAAACGATACAAACCTCGATACATGCTTCACAAAAAGCTTCGGGGATCGACACACGCTCCGAAGCCTCGGCGCAATACGTAACATCACAGCTGTTAGCCCTCAGAGCTCACAGCTCCTCATATCTGTTCAGAAACTAGACAAAAGTTAAACAAGTACAAACCACAGACTGTCTGTGTCATGGCGAATACAGTCACTGGTTTGTTTATGTCTGCAGGCCGTTGTTGTGAGTGTGGACGGTCAGAGCATATACTGCGTTAGCTTAGCCGATCTCCATTTAGAAAACACGCATTTTAAAAGTTTTTTCGCCTGCTGTCTGTCTGCAGACTTGTCAAAGCATTAATTCATGGTTTTGACTAACCGGTATCAGTATGTTGTTACTTCGGCATCATTTAGAAACGTGTATTACAATTAGATCACGGTAAAATATGTTCATCTTGTTGTAGTTGTAGCCCCCTTGCCAGCGATTCTCTCTCTAGTTTAGCATACTCAGCCCGACTCTGCCCGGTTGTTGGCCCGGAAAGAACCTCGATTTTGGGTAGTGGAAATGCGCCATTACAGTGCTAGCTTGTGTTTATTTGAGGAACAGAGGTTGTTATACCTCTAAGGTTCTATGTTTGACTATACTATAAGAGAAACATGGACTCTTTAAACATAGTCATGTATCAATGTATCTATGAATGTTATTTCTTCAATAAGGCAGTCATCCTCGTACTTTCTTCTTCTTGTCTCTGATTTGATTAATCGTTTCTTTGTGTTTATTCTATCCCACCAGCTGTCACATAAGTCATGATGCTGACTATAAATGGCTGTAATACGTCAGGGTCTCTTATTTGTTTCCTTTATTCTCCTCCTCCTTTACCTGTTCTAAAGACCATTTTACTTCCTTCTTTAGCCTGCTGGAAATGTTCCTTCTCATCTTCACTTCTGTCGACTTTTGTTGCTCCTTCTGACCCAGTTTCTCTGTTTTTCACCACAGCTGTTCTTCCTCCTGAGTCTTTGCAGTGCTTTATCTGTAATCCGGTATTACACCTGGAGTTTTAAACACGTTCAGAAAGCCTCGAACAGCAGGAGACGTGTTTATGAGTTCCTATTCAGATAATATACCTCATCGCTGTTCAATCAGAGTCATTCTTCTCTGTCTGAATCATAGGTCTGAATGCATCGGGTTATTGTTGCGTGTTATATCTTGAGCTTTTGTCGTGAATGGGAAGCAAGTTATTTTTAGGCTTGTGGAAGTCAAAGTAAATTGTATGCCAAGACAATCTTCGTGGTAACTGCAGTATATATGATATACCAGTCAATATATAATAAGTATTTCTGTACGCTATGTATTGTTAAAATCATACCATTAAAGAGTCCCTACTATGCTTTTAAGGGTTTTTCCTTTCCTGTAGTGTGTTACTGCATATACGTTTTTGTTCATATAAATGTTCTGAAAAAGCAAAAATGTCAAAAGTTCCAGATGTTGTTATGGTGTGGATGTAAAGATGTAAGAAAGATCCAAACATATTTTGTCTTACTTACCATCATAGACCTATTTAAATACTTGCTTATTGAAAATCTAAGCATTTTTGTAGCTGTCTAATAATAATCAGATAATAAATGTACCCATCATGCACTGGGGTCACTGCATGATTCATGTCTGTTCAGGCGTTAACTGCCACAGGTCGAGCTGGTCCTCTTTTCTCCAATTCACACAATCTGACTCCTGTTATCTCACGCCTCAGCGGCTAAATGGCACACGGTTGATCTGCTGCAGGTTACAGAGAAACTGATTCAGTTCAGATGTGACCTGCTGCATTTCATCAGAGCGAAGAAGGGCCAGTGGAGAGCAGTGTGTAAGTGGTGTGTGTGTGTGCGCGTGCATGTGTGTGTAGCCCTGCAGTCTCTTCCCTGATTGGCTGTAATGACCCCCCCCCCCCCCCCCCCCCCTCGCACTTTCGGCCCGGCCGTGGGCGAGCAGTCTGTCGCTGACATCTGCTCCTAGGACCCAGGATTATATCTCGGGTTCTTATAGAGATCCTGATTGTTGACCTGTGGATTTTATTAAATGCAGAGGGGTGTGATGAGTGATTGAGACAGTGAGAGTAGCATTCAAAGAGGCCCTATTGTGCGTTTTGGGGTTTTAATTTTCCTGTAGAGTGTTATATAGGTTTCTGTGCATGTAAATGGTCTGCAAAGGCTAAAATTAAAAAGGTCAGGAACATGGTGACATCACTCTGGGACACTCGCGCTTCTATCGGCTAGCGCTCCAACACATTGTACATCATAGGCTTAGGAGCGGGACATCTCTAAGCGGTTGACCAATCACAACAGAGCCGGCCAGCTAACCAATCAGAGCAGACTGGGCTCTGGTTTCAGACAGAGGGGGAAAAGAGGTGCTGCAGCACAGGCAGTATGAGAAAAATAAAGAGCTTTTTGAACATTAAAGCATGGAGACATGTCCAAGGAGAGACACTACATACTGATATACACCTGAACATCAGCAGGAGAGAACTCTTTAAAGTAGAGACACTTAATACTGATATACACCTGAACATCAGCAGGAGAGGACTCTTTAAAGTAGAGACACTACATACTGATATACACCTGAACATCAGCAGGAGAGGACTCTTTAAAGTAGAGACACTACATACTGATATACACCTGAACATCAGCAGGAGAGGACTCTTTAAAGTAGAGACACTACATACTGATATACACCTGAACATCAGCAGGAGAGGACTCTTTAAAGTAGACACACTACATACTGATATACACCTGAACATCAGCAGGAGAGGACTCTTTAAAGTAGAGACACTACATACTGATATACACCTGAACATCTTTACAAAAATTGTTCACACGGCTTTTTCCACATTATTTATAAGGAAACGGGTAATGTGCTGAATAATGATTGACAGCACCAGTACATACATATGAACACCGTGTGTGCAGTAGAATTACAGCTAACACCTCAATGGGAATTCCTCATAACTCTAATGTAAAGCAAGCGTGTGTGTGTGTGTGTGTGTGTGTGTGTGTGTGTGTGTGTGTGTGTGTGTGTGTGTGTGTGTGTGTGTGTGTGTGTGTGTGTGTGTGTGTGTGTGTGTGTGTGTGTGTGTGTGTGTGTGTGTGTGTGTGTGTGTGTGTGTGTGTGTGTGTGTGTGTGTGTGTGTGTGTGTGTGTGTGTGTGTGTGTGTGTGTGTGTAATGTTGCCCTTTACAGGAGCTCCACACCCCATGTTGACTGACGTGTTTTATGGTGACAATAAAAAGCCTCCTGAAGCAGATTATAACTGCAAACACACACACACTAAAGCACATCGAGTGAAGAGTGAAACTTGAGTTACAACGTCCCTCGGCTGCAATTTACCGAGTGGTGCAAAGATACCGTGCGTAGTGAAAAAGTGTGTGTTCTGTATTCATTGCACGCCTTTCTTCTTCTACTTCCTCTCGGTCAGCACTCCCAGCAATCTCCCTGCACACAGATTCAAGCCATCGACTTACTGCGGATCAAACCCAATTATGTCTGATCAGCGACACAAATGGAGACGCATGGAGAGAAGAGCATGTTAGAGGATCATTTCAGATTAGGGCACTGAGCACTGATGTAGTATTAAATAAAAGAGGGGGGGGGGGGGGGGGGGGGGATCTATGACCTCCAGTCAGTAATTGTCTTTATGAAAAGCAACAACCAGAATAGAAAGCAATCAATTATAATTGGAGCCATCAATCTGATGCTCTTCACTACATAAGGTACAGGATGAGTTATGCAGTTGCGCTGATAGACTGCAGCAGAGTTAGGCGACCCGATGCTTTTTTTGGAGAGTTTCTCCACGGGATTTTACACAGGAAATGGGTCACATTGTGGATCGAGATCTGTGCAACGTGAGCAATTAAATCCCCAAATCTTCCAGAAAACAGGTGCAGGTACTTTATCTTCATACTGAGCCTTCAGATGGACTCTCAACCCCCGGGAAGCTTTTCACCAGTCAGTAGCTTTGCACTCAAAGAAAAGCAAAAAGGCAGACCTCGACTTTCAATACAGAATCTTTGGATATTTGAAAATAGGGTCTCTTAGTTTTCAAATAATCTTTACTCTAATACAGGGGTGTCAAACTAAATTTCATCGTGGGCCACATCAGCATTATGGTTGCACTCAAAGGGCCGGTTGTAACTTTAAGACTATATAAATATACATATATAAATATATAAAATAATGTATTATATTACATGATTGCCTCTGCATTGGATTATTATCTGATCGGGTAATAACTTCATAATTAACTACGTCTGAAAGCAGAAGTCCAGGGCAAATAATTGCAAGTCTCTTCAGTGTGCATGTCACAAAATGAGATGCATTGTGGGACATTTAATTTATGGGCAACCTGCTTCTGTAAAGCGACATGTAACCGTATTATAAACGTATTATATTCTTTGCAAGGTCGTGCGGGCCGCATAAAATGAAGTCGGGGGCCGGATTTGGCCCACGGGCCTTGAGTTTGACACCCCTGCTCTAATATAATACATATATATACAATTGAGTTGCATATTAAAGAGGCCCTTTCCTGCTTTTTGGGGTTTTCTCTTTCCAGTTGTGGTTTTTGTATATTTAAATGGTCTGCAGAGGCTAAAATCCCTGTGACACGGTTTCTACACTGAGGTCACCACTGATGCTAGCTGAAGGGCTTTTCCTCGAGTGCTTCATCTTCACTGGACACAATTGACATTAAGCTCATGTGATAGCATAGGGATTTGTGTGTAACAGCAAGAGTATATTAAATGTTGTTTGAAGCAAATGGATCAGTTTCTAATCTGCCATGACGACTTTATAAAGATTAAATGTCTCAGTGTCTTGTTGCTGTATATCCACAACTGTGATGCAGGCTTAACTAATACATGTTCTAGAGACAGAAACAAAATACAATTCAAACTAAATCGGCTTTAATACGTAATGAAAGAAAGTTCACCAGAAACAAACAGCTTTTATTTGCATTATGTAAAGGTTAGGTAAGTCTGAATGAAGACACCTCCCTTGAGAGTGTGTTTCCATGTTTTGTTCTTGTTTTCCTTTTAAACCGTCAGATGACACGAGATTACAGGAATTTGTTTTGGCACTGCAGACGTGATAGTGCGGGGTAATGAGTTTAATGTCTCTGCACACACTGCGTTATCAGCCGTGTGTGTTCCCTGGGAGCATGAGACATGTTGTTCTCCGGGGTTATTTTCAGAGAAACAACATGTCTTAGGACACAAACAAGAGGCGCTTTCACACTGCAGTACTTTTCCCACAAAGGTTCATCAGAACTTAGCTCATGAGAACTCTTTAAATCTCATGAACTATCGCGTTCACACCGGAATAAGTCCCTGGGGGAGGATTAGGCAAATGAAGCCGCTGACGTCACTTCTTCTTCTTCTGCTTTGGGTTTACTGGCAGGCCGCAAACAACTTCACGGCGTATACTGCCATAGATATATATACATATATACATATATATATATATATATATATATATACACTGAACAAAAATATAAATGGTTATTTTGTGTATATAGAAAATGTTTTAGATCTTTGAGTTCATCTCATGAAAAATGGGAGCAAAAACAAAAGTGTTGCATTTATATTTTTGTTCAGTGTATAAGCATATATATATATATCAGCATATAGATAGCATAGATATATATATATATATATATATATATGTATATACCTGAAGTCCCCGGCCGGAAGTCCCCGGAGTTGGCGATTTACTTCCGAGTAAATCGCCAGAACGCCGACACCTCCTCATCTCTACCGCTCCCATGTTTTATTTTGTGTTGCCATAAGTTTGTCTCTCTGCGTTTCTGCGCTGGGCTAATGCTAATGCTAATAAAGCTAATGCGAGGATAATAAAATGGGGGCTTCACAAAACTTTTTGGGAGTTTTACAGGGCGTGGTTTGCAATCCGCCCAGCCAATCAGACATAGGAACTTTTTTCTCCCACGGAAGTACCTGCTTCCTGAAACTGAAAAGGGGGTAAAAAGGTTCTCATTAACTAATTTTAGTTCCAGATTTTTTTGTTGTGAACGCGAAATTTCGGAACTATATCGGAACTAAAGTGGGAAAAGTACTGCGGTGTGAACGCGCCTAAGGTGGACTCAGGACTAAGAGGGGTTCGACCGGAAACAGCAGATGCATATGTATCTTTTATTTGCATTTACTTGCACTATTTTATCTGTTTTATTGTGTTGCACTGTTGGAGGAGCCTGTGACTTCAGATTTTCATCCACATAACTACACTGTAGCTATGTACGAATGACAATAAAAGACTTGAATCTTAAACCTTGAATATATATATACTGTATATATATATATATATATATATATATACCTTAATTACAAAATTCCAATTTGTGCCAGTGGTTTTACCAGTGATTTAATGCTATTGCTGAACTTGTTACAGACTGTGTTAGAATAAAACATATTACATAAATGAGTATTTCCATTTCAGAATCAGAATACTTGGTTCGGGGTTTTGTGACAGTTGCTGAAATACAATAAAATGTAATACATGTGAAAAGAATATATTTAATAAACGTCCTATCACCCTCTGTCTGAAACCAGAGTCCTGTCTGCTGTGATTGGTTAGCTGGCCGGCTCTGTTGTGATTGGTTAGAGATGTCCCGCCCCTTAGCCTATCATGTACAATGAGTTGGAGCGCCAGCCAATAGAAGCGCGAGTGTTACAAACAGATGTTAGCCTTTGCAGACCATTTACATGCACACAAACCTATAGCAGCACAGGGAAGGGATCACAGAATAGGGCCTCTTTAATACAATATTGCCCTCAACTTCTATACAGAAAAATAACTGAAAACAGGCATTAATTATATCAGCAGCTTAACTAAAAAACAGCTAAAGTGTTTTCTCAACATTTCCCAGTCTTATCTATAGTTTCCTTCACACCTCCTCTTCCTGTTGCCGTGGTGAATTCTCCACATTCCTGACACTCGGCTGCCTCCTTTTAGGTCAGTGTCTCGGCCCCCGGCTCTTCACAACATCATCATCATCTTCGTCATTATTTCCCCCCGCCAGAAGCCTCTCACATGAGTCAACGGTGTCTCGTACCGAGCAGCACATCTGGTGATATTCAGAGCTGCAGATTTAATTGTGCTGAGAGGTGTTTTTGGAGCAATCAACAGATTTCAGTGGGCTGAAGCAACTCCTTAATTCATTAGTCTGCTCCTCTGTGTCACAGGAGTTCTGCTCGCTCCTGATTACACTGTGGAGAGCGCCTTCTGATTTCCCCCTGTGGCCCTGCAATCAGTGACGGATCACGAGAACACAGAGCTCCTACGTCTGTGAATTAAGACCTCACATCACTTTATGACTCCTGAAACCATTTTTATACACTTTAGGATTCATTTCCTGACAAAAACCCATCTGAGGTGCTTCTTTGTTTTTATAGGTGTAAATACTTGTTGCACTTCTCTTGTGAGGGTTTTATAACAACAAAATACCAGCAAGGCATCTATGTAACATCAAATGTAGACACTTAAATAATTATCTCATGGGTTTCATACTAATCTAGGTGAGATTTTAAATTAATTTCAATCAAATCTGCACAACAAAAGGTGGGTGAATGATTGTTTTTATACAAAACTGTTGTGCAATTATTACTGAAACCATTATTTGATTACTGAAGAATATAGTTCAAAAGATGACGCTGTGTGACAAAAAACGATCAAATCTGAGGTGTTTCTCCTTCGGTTAACAATTGATCATTGTATTTATACATATTAATAGTATTGAACTGTTTTACGAAAGGACAGATGGACGCTTGCTTCCATCGCCTACAATTAGGTGATTATTGTTTAAACCAGCGGTTTTCAAAGTGTGAGGCGTGCCTCCCCTGGGGGGCGCCAGAGAGCTTCAAGGGAGGCGCAGCGTGAGACACAAAAGAACGAGAAAAAGACGAGTAAAGTGACACTTGCCCACTTGTGGCTGTCTGTGGAGACCGAGTTCCCCCACCTCGCCAAAAAGGCTGTAAAAGTGCTCATTCCCTTCACCTACAACTACCTGTGTGAGCATTGACTTTGATCAAAAGCAAGTACCGGTCAAGGCTGCAGCCAGAGTATGATCTGCGTTTATTCCTGTGTGCATCAAAGACGCAGACTCATTGTTCCCACTAAAGTAGGTGTGATTGTAATAAGGAGGCAAATTTGACGTTCAGTGTGTTACCGGGAGCATATAAGGATTTATCCACCATGTTGAAAATGTTAAAAAAAATATGTCTTGAGAACACGGCGTGCGGAAATATACGGGTCGTGCTGCAGCTAGATGTGCCTGTCCTCTGTAAGAAGGTGTCGGCGACTGACATGCAAGGAAGAACAGGCTGTTCCAACTTTAACAACTGTATTAACTTCCAGGGTAGTGAATTGAACATGCAATTGTAATTGGGTGTGTGGTATATTTTCATGCACGGACACGCATGTTCCACAACACACAAACTGAACAACACTCAATTTTCCGATCGCTACCAGCGTCCTTGCGATCTTGTTATGATAACAAGTGCACGTTACTGATGCAATATGGTTGAGACCATTCGGGCTTATTTTAGAGGGGTGCAAGGAATAGTCCAGGTAGTGGGGGAGTTTTATACAATATGTTTAAAACATAAAAATAAAAAGTTTTTTAAAAGTTATTGTTTAATGTTTTAAGGAGGTGACGCTACTCAGCCAATCAAATCGGTGCAGTCAGCACGATAGATTCAAACACACACAGAGACGAGACAAGAGGAGAGAAACAGTCGGAGTAATTTCAAATGGCGGAAGGTAGACAGCGAAAACAGAGCATTTAATTACATTTTCTCTTACTGGACCTCTTTGAAATGCAATTGAATACCCCTGCATTATAGCAACAACAACAATAATAATAATAACAGCAATAATAATTGGGAGGGGGGGCGCGGCTGTTCTTATGTTCTCTGAGGGGAGGCTCACCTACCCACACTTTGAAAACCCCTGCTTTAAACCATTGTTTGATTGAATAAGAATAGGGGCGACTGTCGTCTTTCAACCAGAAGGTTGTGGGTTCGATCCCAGCCCAGCAGTCAACATGTCGATGTATCCTTGGGCAAGATACTTAACCCTGAGTTGCTCCCGATGGCCAATGGTATGTGAATGTTAGTTCCTAGAGTAACACTGCTCTGTATGAATGGGTGAATGACATGTAGTATGTAAAGTGCTTTGAGGGGTCTTAAAGACTGGATAAAGCGCTATATAAGTACAGTCCATTTACCATTTAACACATTGGCCTCAGTAAATCAGGACTAAAGCTCCTCACAGATTCATGTTCTGACAAAAACGTCAAACCTGAGGTGCCTCGTTGTGGGATAATAAAATAATCTTTGATTTTATAGGTATTAATATATGTTGCACTTCCTTCATGATGGTTTTGAACTCATTTATAACAACAAAATACCAGCAAGTCATCTGATTTAACGTCAAATGCCACATTTCAATCAGGAGAGACTTCATTTGTTTTAAAGAATCAAATCAAGTTTTATTTATAAAGCACATTTAAAAACGATTTTTGATCGAGCCAAAGTGCTGTACATGTAATAAAAACACATTACTACAATCACAATAAAATAAAATAAATTACAACAGATATATAAAAAACACAGGGAAAAGTCAGGAGTCGTTAAAGAGCATATTGACATATATGATGGAAAAGTTGAATAGTCTTTGGCGATTAGACCCTTATCTCTCTTTGCTGTTGGCAATCGCTCCGCATCATTTTGTACGAACTGACTTTGACAGCATCATTTAATAAGATTGGCACTTTATATAAAACACAAAAATTAATGTCATCCAAAAACAACAACTTTGGAAACAGTAGAAATAAAGTGCTGAAATTACCGGATTATTCCCAACAAAGGCTTCTGTATAGCGGACGTTAAAGCATTTCAAACTCTACCAAAGCCAGATTATTCAATTCAAATGGATCAGAATTAAACGGTTGTTTTTCTAAGCAGTGAAGCAGCAGTGAGACGGCTGCTGTGTTGCCATAGAAGCTGATTCAATGTGTAATTGCTAATGGGATCATTAGACGAGGGAGCGACGTGAGACGGGAAATATCCAATAATATGATGCAGCGTTAACTGGCTGTATCGACGTGCTCTTTAAGATGAGAAACAATAAGGATATCAAATGATTTTCATGCTGTTTTTACCTTAAATGTGCTGTTTTATCTACAGCATTTAAAGCCTGTCATCTATACTGTGTTTCAATTTTAAAAAGACTGCTTTAGTTTTGTTAGTATTGAGATTGATTAGTATTGTGACAGTGGCTCAGTCTGTAGGGGCTTGGACTGTGAGCCGTAGGGTCGCCGGTTCAAGTCCCCGACCAGACCTAAAATATGGAGTGTGGACTGCTACTTGGAGATGTCCCAGTTCACCTCCTGCCCTGCCGTGGTGCCCTTGAGCAAGGCACCGGACACCCCCCCACTCCCATTGCTCCCCGGGCGCTGTGCAATAGCTGCCCACTGCTCCTAGTACTAGACTCCTGTTACTAGGATGGGTTAAAAGCAGAGAACACATGTCACTGTGTGCTGTGTGCTCTGCATGTGTGACCATTAAAGAGGGGTTCATCCCTCCGATTCTATATTGATTACACATTGGGGACATTGTTTTGTTACAGCATGTTAACAAGGCTCTATAAAGTGACTATAGAATACTAGGTAGGAGATATAAAAGAATAAGTTAGAATATACTGTAATAGACCAACATGCTATGTTAATAATATTAGTATTTATTACATGGCTTAGTTGAATACTTGATCCTGATCATCATTTCAGAAGTCAATATGACCATCATTGCTAAGGAGGGAGAAGAAAGAGAAAGGAAAAGAGGGTAAAAGACGGAGCGCTGGACGTCAGATAAATCAGCAGAAGAAGACAGACAGACAGGAAGTAAACAATTACAGGAACAACGTATGGGCTCTGTAGGGTTTAAGGACTTGTTCGTGGAAACTGAAAAGACTTGGACGGTTACAGAGCTGGCTTAATTTTACCTTCGTCCCCTCTGAGTAAAGAGACTCTGAAAGTTTCAGAAAATAAGATTTACTCTCTTTTCGTCTGTAATGAGCTGATCCGATTTTGGCCACTTTATGATGTCATAACGATTTTTTTGGCTTGTGTAACCATTAGCCAATCACCAACCAAGGGATTTTGTATTCACACCAAACTTATCTGGAACTACAACTTTTTTTTGTGAGCCTTTTCACCCCCAGAAAAGGGTTCCCATTTCTGATTGGCTGGACGAATTGCAAAACACGCCCCGTAAAACTCTGAAAAGTTTTTGTGAAGCCGCCATTTTATTTGCTCGCATTAGCATTATTAACATTAGCATTAGCCCAGCGCACCAACGGAGAGAGACTAACTTATGGCAACACAAAAGAAAACATGGGAGCGGTGGAGATGAGGAGGTGTCGGCGTTCTGGCGATTTACTCTGAAGGCTTCAGTAGAAGCTGCTGGGACTTCGGGTGGCAGTATACGCCGTGAAGTTGTTTGCAGCCTGCCAGTAAACCCAAAGCAGAAGAAGAAGAAGTGACTTCAGCGGCTTCATTTGCCTAATCCTCCCTCACGGACTTATTCCGGTGTGAACGCGATTTACTAGATAGTTCCAGGAAATAAAAGTTCCTGGGAAAAGTACTTGGTGTGAATGCGCCTATTGTGTTCTTTTTAACCAAATCTCTCTCAGAGGGGCGTGGGGAGGGGCTCCTTATTTTCATCTAAAGTAACAGACAGAGAATCAGCACTTTGGGAACAGGGCTGAAACAGAGGGGATTATGGGTAATGCTGCAATGATCTGTTTGGTGTTTGGAGCCAAACACTTCAGAAACATGTTCTGTATATATCTGAGACCTGTAATATATTGATGAAGAACAGTATGATAGGGGACCTTTAATGTTCAAAAAGGTCTTCATCTGTAGCCTTTGCAGACATGCACAAACACCTAAAGAACAAACTACAGGAAAGGGAAAACCCAGAAAAATCACAATAGGGCCTCTTTAAGTCACATTTATCTAATTTTCTTTATTACTTCACTTCAACTTCTATTTTAATTCCACAAAATGATGAGTCTTACGTTTCCAGTTTGTGTGGTACAGATAGTTTAATAGCCCGCACGGCTGATAAAAGCAGTTATTATAAACTTCATTTTGAGGACAATAATTAACAGCACTGCCCACACATTAATTGACTTGCAGTGCAACGCTGGAAGCTAAATAAAAACATTATTACTCTGAAGGGTTTAACAACGAGATATATAGCCTCTTTTCAGGATTCAAGCCACATGTACATCAGCTAAATTGTGATGAGTCATGCTGTTACACCATGCCTACGCACACACACACACACACACACACACACACACACATTCATTCCTCCCCCCTTTATTCTGCGAGGCAAAAAGCTAGAACACAGTATTCTTCACCGTCACCAATCCCTGCCCTTGTTCTTTAAAACATATCTCCTGCCTAATTCAGTTACGTAACGGACAATTATACAACCCGTGCTCCTCGAGGACTCGTCTCACTCGCACTGTGGTGAGAAGAGGTGGAAGAAGAACTCATATCTTATTAATAAAAAGCTGTATTTGTACAGCACTTTCCATACATCAGGTGCAGCTCAAAGTGCTTTGACAACATGGCATGCATGAGAAAAATAAATGCACTTCAGGTTAAACCCTTTTGCACACATGCCGCTTAAATCCATAATGGCAATTCAAGTGACAAAAGGAAGTGAAAAAGGTATTATAATAACAATAAAATACAAAATAAATACCATCAAATAAGATAAATAATGATCCCTCTCAGTAAACAATGGAAGACATAAGACAAAGTGAATAAATGCAAAAAATATATAAAACAAAAAAAGCAAATAAACCAATAATCAAAAAGTTAAATATCTTGTACTTGAGTAAAAGTAGAAGTACTCAGATCTTGTTCTTGAGTAAAAGTAGAAGTACTCAGATCTTGTACTTGAGTAAAAGTAGAAGTACTCAGATCTTGTCCTTGAGTAAAAGTAGAAGTACTCAGATCTTGTACTTGAGTAAAAGTAGAAGTACTCAGATCTTGTCCTTGAGTAAAAGTAGAAGTACTCAGATCTTGTACTTAGTAAAAGTAGAAGTACTCGGGTCTTGTACTTGAGTGAAAGTAGAAGTACTCAGATCTTGTACTTAGTAAAAGTAGAAGTACTCGGGTCTTGTACTTGAGTGAAAGTAGAAGTACTCAGATCTTGTACTTAGTAAAAGTAGAAGTACTCAGATCTTGTCCTTAGTAAAAGTAGAAGTACTCAGGTCTTGTCCTTAGTAAAAGTAGAAGTACTCAGATCTTGTACTTGAGTAAAAGTAGAAGTACCGGAGTGTAGGAATACTCTGTTACCGTAAAAGTCCTGCATTCAAAATGTTCCTCAAGTAAAAGTAGAAAAGTATTCTCATCAAAATATAGTGAAAGTAGCGACAGTAAAAGTAGTCGTTGTGCAGATTGGTCCATTTCAGAATAATAGATATGATATGTTTTATAATGATTGATCATGAAAGTGTTCTCAAAGCTGGTAAAGGTGCAGCTAGTTTGAATGACTTTGTATACTGCAGGGTAGCTTGTGGATTTACTCCAGGTGGAACTAAAGTCTGATTCAACACTTGATTATATTTCACATCATTCATCCACATCTGTGAAGTAACTAAAGGTATTAAATACATGGAGTGGAGTAGAAGTACACCGTTTACCTCTGAACTGTAGTGGAGTAGAAGTACAAAGTAGCATAACAGGGAAATACTCAAGTAAAGTACAAGTATCTTAAAATAATTATTAAGTCCAGTACTTGAGTAAATGTACTTTACAAGCAGGGCACTGGTGGAGAGAAGGAAATGTGAAAGTAACGTTAATTAAGAGATAGAATACAGTTAAAACCTATCATGGACTAATGATAGGAAATGAATAACGTGGAGGGAAGGAGCCGGTGTGAAATTGTCAATTAGGATTTTCTTCCTGTGGCGGCTGCAGGGAATTGAATCAGCCGGAGATCACAGAGGCTGCACCAGCTAAACTTCAGATTATAAAATCAGCTTTAATGAAGGCACTGAAGCCTCTCTTACAGGAGGGGTTTTACATTTCACCATCCAGTTAGTGTCAGCAGTTTGACTGAGGACATATTTATATAAACGTGTTTTTGCAGATCACTAGAATTGACTGTAATGGCACTTTTTTATTCATATTATATACTCGTAGTGCATGCTATAAAATGTTCTGGATTGTGAGAAGCCTTATTTTATACCGGCAGCAGGTCAGTCAGCTACAATCTGTTTAACGGTATGTTATGTACATACATTCACAGATACAGGCACAATGTTTGTTTGGCTTGAGTAACCATTAGCCAATCACCAACCAAGGTAACCCCCCCCCCCCCCCCACCTTATCACCTGAATCTCCTCCTAGAGCACCATTGTGTTTTTTTAAACCAATCATCTCTCAGAGGGGCGTGGCCAGCAGCAGCTCATTAGCATTTAAAGCTACAGACCCAGAAACAGCATCAGAGGGGTTTATTATGATCCCCATTAGCACTAGCATGAGCATGATGCTACAATGAAGATTTCAGCCAAACACCTCAAAGACATGTGTTGTATATATCTGAGACCTATAATATATTGATGAAAAGGAGTATAATAGGAGACCTTTAATTACACTTATTTAGTTCATGCACTTGATACTTCAAGTGCACGGTGATTAGCTAATGGTTACACAAGCCAAAACATCGTTATGACGTCATCAAGTGGCCAAAATCTGATCAGCTCATTTTCAGACAGGTTTTTAATATAAATGGATCAAAAAGAGAGAGAATCTTTGTTCCTGAAACTTTCAGAGTCTCTTTCCACAGAGGGGACACATGTTGATGTAGAAGAGACATGAAGAAGAGGGGACACATGTTGATGTAGAGGAGACATGAAGAAGAGGGGACACATGTTGATGTAGAAGAGACATGAAGAAGAGGGGACACATGTTGATGTAGAGGAGACATGAAGAAGAGGGGACACATGTTGATGTAGAAGAGACATGAAGAAGAGGGGACACATGTTGATGTAGAGGAGACACGAAGAAGAGGGGACACATGTTGATGTAGAAGAGACATGAAGAAGAGGGGACACATGTTGATGTAGAGGAGACATGAAGAAGAGGGGACACATGTTGATGTAGAAGAGACATGAAGAAGAGGGGACACATGTTGATGTAGAGGAGACATGAAGAAGAGGGGACACATGTTGATGTAGAAGAGACATGAAGAAGAGGGGACACATGTTGATGTAGAGGAGACACGAAGAAGAGGGGACACATGTTGATGTAGAAGAGACATGAAGAACCTGCTTAAAAACTGAGGGTTAGACTAGGTTTCTTTTACAGGAACAAGTCCTGTTTCTCGCTTGAGGCCAGCAAAAGGCTAGTCACTGTGATCTTTTTACCTGTGCTGGACTATGGTGATCTGTTTTATATGAATGCACCTGCCTATTGCCTGAACAAGTTAGATGCCACCTATCACAGTGCACTGAGATTTGTGACAAACTGTAAAGCATTAACCCATCACTGTACCCTGTATGCAAGGGCTGGTTTGCTTTCACTAACTGTACGGAGGCTCAGTCACTGGTACATTTTTATATACAAAGCCGTCTAAGGGAAACTTCCATCCTACATCTGCTCCCTGATCTCACGGTGAATTGTAAGTGGCTACTGCCTGAGATCGAATGCTGTGGTTTTATTAAATGTGCCAACTGCTAGGACTGTCTTAGGGAAGATAGCATTTAGATGCGCAGCTCCACTGACTTGGAACAGTATGCAAAAGGAATGGAAGCTGAGCAATTTGGTTCCACTAAATGTTTTTAAAGCGCGGATAGATGCTATCCAATCGGAAACTGTTGGAACCTGTAAATGTTACTAGCTATGTAAACTGTAGTCGCTGTAAATATGCTGTATGATGTCCTTTTTGTTTTTCTGTTATGTTTATATGTATTCATGTGGAACCTACTTGCAGCTGGTCACCCTTGAAAAAGAGATCAATGATCTCAATGGGATTCACCTGCATAAATAAAGGTTTGAAATGAAATGAAAGAAGAGGGGACACATGTTGATGTAGAAGAGACATGATGAAGAGGGGACACATGTGGATGTAGAAGAGACATGAAGAAGAGGGGACATATGTTGATTTAGCAGAGACATGAAGAAGAGGGGACACATGTTGATGTAGAAAGGACATGAAGAA
Organism: Notothenia rossii; assembly: GCF_949606895.1. Classification (NCBI taxonomy): domain Eukaryota; kingdom Metazoa; phylum Chordata; class Actinopteri; order Perciformes; family Nototheniidae; genus Notothenia; species Notothenia rossii. The sequence continues at coordinate 5,824,407 of NC_136908.1, read as the reverse complement.
GAGGGGACACATGTTGATGTAGAGGAGACATGAAGAAGAGGGGACACATGTTGATGTAGAAGAGACATGAAGAAGAGGGGACACATGTTGATGTAGAAGAGACATGAAGAAGAGGGGACACATGTTGATGTAGAAGAGACATGAAGAAGAGGGGACACATGTTGATGTAGAAGGGACATGAAGAAGAGGGGACACATGTTGATGTAGAGGAGACATGAAGAAGAGGGGACACATGTTGATGGAGAAGAGACATGGAGAAGAGGGGACACATGTTGATGTAGAAGAGACATGAAGAAGAGGGGACACATGTTGATGTAGAAGGGACATGAAGAAGAGGGGACACATGTTGATGTAGAAGAGACATGAAGAAGAGGGGACACATGTTGATGTAGAAGAGACATGAAGAAGAGGGGACACATGTTGATGTAGAAGAGACATGAAGAAGAGGGGACACATGTTGATATAGAAGAGAAATGAAGAAGAGGGGACACATGTTGATGTAGAAGAGACATGAAGAAGAGGGGACACATGTTGATGTAGAAGAGACATGAACAAGTGGATTTTGCATAATAGGTGACCTTTAGTGTATTTGTACTTTACAACAAGAGAGCATCTGAGCACTTCCTCTTGCACTGACTGAATCACTCTGAGCTGCAGCACTGTTTCCTGAGGACCATGAGCTTCCCACTGCTCGCCCACAACAGAGCCATACATTCCTGGGAACATGTGACTCTCCACTCTGCTTCCCTTCCACGTGACCACAGAGCTGCTTCTCCCTGGAAAACAGTGTGAGGCCTGCAGCACAGAGACACTTAGCATGTGTAAAAGGATTTCTGATAGCACTGGCAACGCTAATGCTACAAGCTAGTCCACTGTAGCTGATGCTAGGTTATTTGCTGCTGTCTTTGCCCGAGAGAGTCTTATTTTATTCATTTTTTTACTTAGCTTCAAGTGTGCCCATCACACTTTTGGTAATTTGGTGGCCTGGCTGAATACAGTTCTTCTTTATTGTCACACTAGGGGAACATCGACTTGAAGCACACAAGTAGGTTAAAGGTCACATGTCGTGACCATTTCCACTGATCATAATTCCATTGTTGAGGTATACTAAAATAGAAAAATACTGTGCAATTTTCCAAACTCAAAAGTACGTGTATTGAGCAGTATTCACTTTCTCCACTAAACGGCTCGCTGCAGCTCCCCCCCCCCCCCCCTCCCCCGTGATTTCCTTGTTTAGCGATACACAGCCAAACACAGCCAAACTCAACCTAAACACACACAAAGTCACAGCCGAAATAAAAACAATAAGTGCAGCTTGATATTGAGTAAGAAAAAGGTTAATAGGTTGATAAACGCTGTGAGAATGGGTCTGCAGAGAGAATTCCGCGCGATCCCAACTGTCTGTTATCAGCCTGCAGCACGGAGCAGAAATAAGCAGAGCTGCATGCACTGAGTGTGTGCGTGTGGATTGGTCAATTTGGACTAATCAGCGGGGGCTTAACGTAACGGCTCCGCGGACGTAACGTAACGGCTCCACGGATTGGCCCATTTAGTTCCGGGTACGTGCTTACGAGCAAAGCACGTACCCGGAAGAATCAAATGGATGATGACGTCATGATGACGTTTCACCAACGAGGTGTTTTGGGGAGGTATTTTCTGTTTTAGAGTTTTACTCGCTACAGGGTGTACTTTGAGGGTTTTGACTCTGCACCGTTTACATTGGACGGGTAATAACCGGAAAAGCATGACATGTGACCTTTAAGTGCTCTGTTTCTAAGTGTAAGCAGAAAGTGCATAAAGGTCCATGTTAACATTTAGCTTTTGTGCAAATCAAGCATATTTGTCTCACTAGGAACACCTGTGTCACATTTTATCACGGTGTGGGGTCTAAACGAATTGTTTCATAGGTCAGAAAGAATGTCTCAGACTGTGTTGCTCACAACCGTCATACACAGGGACGTGCACAGACACTTGGAGGAGCTATTGCTTTAAACTGGAAAAAGGGCCTCCCCCCCGAAAAAAAAGATAAGACCAAAACGTTTATTACATTAACTAAATTGAACAGTAATTCACTTCATCATCTCATAACAAAATAAGCTAAGGCAACTACTTGCATTCGGTGACTTGATTTTTAAAATGAAAACCATGGACATTTTTTGTTTTGTGGTCCATATCTCATTAAAATATCTAATGTTAGTAACTATTAAAGAAAAAAAAGGGGACAATTCAATGTAGTTTGACCATTGCAGACATACTGATAAAATAGGGCTTCTATAATTACCTTAAATCAACTCACTAACTCATGAAACTTGAATCTTCATTCAACATTTAGCGGGCATGTAAGAAGAAGAAGAAGAAGAAGAAGAAGAAGAAGAAGAAGAAGAAGAAGAAGAAGAAGAAGAAGAAGAAGACGAAGACAAATGAAGCTGGTGTGTTTCCTGCAGCGAGACACTAAACTAATTGTGGGCTTATCATGTTGATTCGATCAGAACAGAAGAAGAGAAAGAACTCTCGCTCTCTCCAGAGGGGCAGGTTAGCCAAAAAGGGGAAATGGGCCGTTGCCCGGGCAACATTAGCCCGTGCCTGTGCACGTCCCTGGTCATACGTCTATATTTATTGGCATTACAAATGTGAAGCTCTACACAACATTTTGTAAAGGAAATATTTCAGTAATGTAGCCTAAAACTGCATTCACACGACAAGCAGCAAGACAGCTATGCGCAAACATAAGCGTTATGTAAATCGTGTAACATGTGAACTTAGTTTGGGAATATTTCCAGCTCAGGACTCCCTAAACCATCTGCACCAAACTGCCTGTTCATGTCACGTCTTATTTTACCCTTACTCATCAACATTACTACAAAATACGAGAACCTCAGACTTGGAG
>NC_136908.1:5753340-5821320 GCF_949606895.1 Notothenia rossii | reverse complement strand
TTAAAAAATAAGAGAATAAATGAAAAACAGTTATGAAATACTATATGGCAGTAAAACAAGAATACAGTTTGAAAGGGGAGTGATTTGTAAAATATCCATAAAGAAAAAGAAAATCTGCTTACAGTTGTGTTTCATCTGGGTGTTGAGAGATGTATCCATAGATCTCTTAATGTTGCTCTCAAAGTGCACCAGATTGATGCTTTTAACTTCAATATTTAAAACAAATCTTCCCGGGGGAGCATCCCCCCGGACCCCCCTAGAGGAGGTTAGGTCCGCTCCCCACTCGTAAAAAATAGCACTTTACCCCTGCCTATATGCCGTGAACTGATTATCGAGCCTTTATTGTAACAGTCGCGGGTTTACTGTGTGTTTGCGTGTGGGGAGTTTTTTTGTGCGTGCTCTATAGTGCCCGTAATAGTGTTCACTGGAGTCCAGCACCTCAGCACCCCCACTCAAAATACCTTCCTGCGCCTCTGGTTAGGACACTCAGAGAGAGGCTAGGATTTTAATTTCTTCTTTTATTCCGTCCTCTGTTTAGAGACTTTCGTTGGTTTTAAAGAGGCACTTTCTTTGTGGTTTTCCCTTTCATGTAGTGTGTTCTATAGGTTTCTGTGCATGTAAATGGTCGGTAAAGGCAAAAATCCCAGAAACGCCTCCATTGGACATTAAATTTCATTTAGCTGTCGCTTTTATCCAAAGCGACTTACAATAAGTGCATTCGACCAAGAATATACAAACTTGAAGAAAACAGAATCATATAAGTACATCAGGTTTCATAGAGCCAAACATTTCAAGTGCTACTCAACTGGCTTTAGATAAGCCAGCCCTTTATTAGTATATAAGTGCTTTGTTAATAATTCTATCTCTCAAAGTGGAGTCGAAAGAGATGAGTTTTCAGTCTGAAGAAGATGTGTAAGCTTTCTGCTGTCCTGATTTCAATGGGGAGCTCATTCCACCATGTTGGAGCCAGGATAGCAAACCCACGAGTTTTTGCTGATGGGAACTTGGGTCCCCCTCGCAGTGCGGGTGCAGTGAGCTGTTTGGCCGATGCAGAGCGGAGTGCACGTGCTGGGGTGTACGGTTTAACCATGTCCTGGATGTAGGAAGGGCCAAATCCATTCGCAGCATGGTGCGCAAGTACCAGTGTCCTGAAGTGGATTCTAGCAGTTACTGGAAGCCAGAGAAGGGAGCGGAGGAGCGGCGTGGTGTGGGAACATTTAGGAAGGTTGAAGACCAGACGAGCCGCTGCATTCTGGGTGAGCTGCAGAGGTCGGATGGCACATGCAGGCAGACCAGCCAGGAGGGAGTTGCAGTAGTCTAGGCTTGGACTCTTTTGTTTCCAGAACATAATGAAATCACTTCGTAACACTCGCACTTCTACTGTCCAGCGATCCTCCAACACATTGTACGTGATAGGTTTAGGGGCGGGACATTTCTGAGTGGTTGACCAATCACAATAGAGCCGGCCAGCTAACCAATCAGAGCAGACTGGGCTCTGGTTTCAGACAGAGGGTGAAAAGAGGTGCTGCAGCACAGGCAGTATGAGAACAATAAAGAGCTTTTTGAACATTAAAGCTTGGAGACATGAAGTAGAGACACTACATACTGATATACACCTGAACATCAGCAGGAGAGGACTCTTTAAAGTAGAGACACTACATACTGATATACACCTGGACATCAGCAGGAGAGGACTCTTTAAAGTAGAGACACTACACACTGATATAAACCTGAACATCAGCAGGAGAGGACTCTTTAAAGTAGAGACACTACACACTGATATAAACCTGAACATCAGCAGGAGAGGACTCTTTAAAGTAGAGACATTACATACTGATATACACCTGAACATCAGCAGGAGAGGACTCTTTAAAGTAGAGACACTACATACTGATATACACCTGGACATCAGCAGGAGAGGACTCTTTAAAGTAGAGACACTACATACTGATATACATCTGAACATCAGCAGGAGAGGACTCTTTAAAGTAGAGACACTACACACTGATATACACCTGAACATCAGCAGGAGAGGACTCTTTAAAGTAGAGACACTACATACTGATATACACCTGAACATCAGCAGGAGAGGACTCTTTAAAGTAGAGACACTACATTCTGATATACACTTGAACATCAGCAGGAGAGGACTCTTTAAAGTAGAAACACTAAATACTGATATACACCTGAACATCAGCAGGAGAGGACTCTTTAAAGTAGAGACACTACATACTGATATACACCTGAACATCAGCAGGAGAGGACTCTTTAAAGTAGAGACACTACATACTGATATGCACCTGAACATCAGCAGGAGAGGACTCTTTAAAGTAGAGACACTACATACTGATATACACCGGAACATCAGCAGGAGAAGACTCTTTAAAGTAGAGACACTACATACTGATATACACCTAAACATCAGCAGGAGAGGACTCTTTAAAGTAGAGACACTACACACTGATATACACCTGAACATCAGCAGGAGAGGACTCTTTAAAGTAGAGACACTACATACTGATATACACCTGAACATCAGCAGGAGAGGACTCTTTAAAGTAGAGACACTACATACTGATATACACCTGAACATCAGCAGGAGAGGACTCTTTAAAGTAGAGACATTACATACTGATACAGTCCTTAAAATAAGTAGGATAGGGCCTGTTTAAGTTTTTGATCAATCATGTGTTGCTTTGTCAAAGGACGGGGTGCTAGGTAAGTATTGTTTTTTATTATTATTGTGAAGCACTTTGTTACCTTGACAACTGCTATATAAATAAAATAACATTTACTGATGGATATAGCTTTACCTTTCAGCTTTACCCCCGCAAATGAAATCTCTGTTGCAAAACTATGTTCAAATAAATCCTATGAAAGTGTTTGTGTTGTCGGCGCGCTCCTTTTAATAAAGACATCTTGATTTGAGTTAAACTACCTGATTAAAGATCGATGAATTAAACATGAGCTGCAGAGAGTGAGTGCGCTACTGAGCTGTCATTCAGTGTCGTCTGTAATCTCCCTCTCAATACAACTGTTTTTGTTCTCCCGCCCACATTCCTCAGCCAATTTGAAACACAAAAGTCTGACCCCTCCTCCACTTTACACAAACACACACACACACACACACACACACACACACACACACACACACACACACACACACACACACACACACACACACACACACACACACACACACACACACACACACACACACACACACACACACACACACACACACACACACACACACACACACACACAATCGCGCTCTTTTGCGGAGCTATGTGAGGGTGTTAATGAATATTGATTTATTTCGTGTCTTGAGTATTTATAATCTCTGCCAATTTCCAAGGAGTCTAAGCAGAAACATAAAGGAGGTTCATAACAACTGAATTTGTGCTATTGAAATCCTTTACAGGCAGAGCAAATTACCCAATGGATTATTCTTTGGGGACAAAAGTTCATCCTATCAGATGTCCTGTTTGGTTTCAGTGCTCACATTTGCTAATTTCCAATCTGTTCAGCGAAAGAACGCCTAGTAAACAACTTTACTTTCGGGTACCCAACCCAGTTCAGGACTCTGCTATAATAACTTTATATAATCATAATCAGCCTTAAGCTCCTTTAATATGTAATTGCTAATGCAAAATGGCTTCATAGGAATTCAACTCTAACAACAAATATTTGAGTAGGTGAAATACTTTTATATGGGTTTGATGTGCTGTTTCAAACTAATTTGTTGAAAATATACATTAAAGGTCACCTATTATGCAAAATCCACTTCTTCATGTCTCTTCTACATCAACATGTGTCCCCTCTGTGGAAAGACACTCTGAAAGTTTCAGGAACAAAGATTCTCTCTCTTTTTGTCCTGATCCATTTCTATAAAAACCTGTCTGAAAATGAGCTGATCAGATTTTGGCCACTTTATGATGTCATAACGATGCTAACCTTATCTCCTCCTAGAGCACCATTAGGCACTTTTACACTGGAGTACTTTTCCCAGGAATAGTTCCGATAGTTCCTGGGATTTTGCGTTCACACCAAAATGATCTGGAACTAGAACTTTTTTTTGCAAAACTTTTTACCCAGGGACTTTCCTGGGTGAAAAGGTTCCAGTTTCTGATTGGCTGGGCGAATTGCAAACCACGGCCCGTACAACTCTGAAAAGTGTTGTGAAGCCGCCATTGTATTTGCTGGCATTAGCATTATTAGCATTAGCCCCGTGCACCAACGGAGAGAGACTAACTTATGGCAACACAAAAGAAAACATGGGAGCGGTGATGAGGAGCTTCTACTGAAGCCAGTCCTCAACTCTGGGGACTTCCGCCCGGGGACTTTGGGTGGCAGTATACGCCGTGAAGTTGTTTCCGGCCTGCCAGTAAACCCAAAGCAGAAGAAGAAGAAGTGACGTCAGCGGCTCCCTCAGGGACTTGTTCTGGTGTTCCTTGATTTACTTGATAGTTCCAGGAAATAAAAGTTCCGGGGAAAAGTACTTGGTGTGAAAGCGCCTACCTTTGTATTTTTATTTTTTATATTGCCATATTTTATCCAATATGCTCCTTTAGATATATTTCTTATTTATTTTTCCCTATAGCTTTGTGAAGCACCTTGAGATGACGTTGTCTTTAAAGTGTGCTATATAAATCAAATGTATTATTATTATTATTATTATTATTGTGTTCTTTGTAACCAAATCTCTCTCAGAGGGGCGTGGGGAGGGGCTCCTTATTTTCATCTAAAGTAACAGACAGAGAATCAGCACTTTTGAAACAGGGCTGAAACAGAGGGGATTATGGGATGCTGCAATGATCTGTTTGGTGTTTGGAGCATAACACTTCAGAGACATGTTCTGTATCTGAGACCTATACTATATTGATGAAAAACCGCATAATAGGGGACCTTTAAACTTGATGAAGCCTATTAAGCTACCTGGCTATACGGACACAGAATTTAACAGAAAACGTCAAAGACTTCATTGTCATGTGCATACAATTTGATTTAAAGCTGCACTAATTCATTTTTACATCATAAAACAATGGACCACATAATGGTGTTGTATAAAGATTGACAAAAGAGATTCAGAAAAACGACTTCCCAACTCAGGTAATGGGACCATTCGATGAGCAAAGGAATGCACAAAATGTAATTTCGCAATCCCCATTTGACGAAATTATAAAAAAATCAATGAACGCAGCTTTAAAATAGTAAGTATTAAACTTGGAAAAGTATAACAACTATGAGAATATAATATTTCAAACAGGAGCAGATGCCATTAACAACGGTAAATCTGTATATCCATGTATAATCCTTTGTGCAGGCGTTTCAGGTTGAAGGGGAAATAACCGAGAACGAAATGTGCATGTAATTGTGGACAGTATGATTTGAAGAAACTCCATTACAGCTCTCAGGTCGAACACAGCCTGCCTATCCGTGTGTAAACTGATCATAGGTGTTATCCAAACACGGTAACTACATGTCAGCGTGTGTTTGATTACATAAGAGCTCATACTGCCCTCAGAGGTACATTAATTGTGTGTTATTGCAGCAGCATATCGTCTCCGCCTGTTTTATTCACTGCATTAGTTCTAATCTATTAACTTGGCCTCTGAAATTCATAACACCTCAGTATTACAGCAAACAGTTTTCATTAGCCTGTGACCTAAGATTTTCATTGTCATAACTACACTGTAGCTATGCACACATGACAATAGAAGCCTTGAAACTTGAAACCCATGAGCTAATGTTGAGCTGAACATGGGAAACTACCTCTCATAGCTCTGCAAGGTCATGTTCACTGAATCTCCACATATTAACACTACCTAATGATATTTTAAAGTGGACCTATCATGCTATATTGGAAACATATATTGTAGGGCCATACCTATACAAAACATGTCTGTGAAGTTTTTTGTTTAAAATACCAAACAGTTCCCCCATTGTAGCCATGCCTCATACTGCTCAAACCCCTCTTTTGCAACCCTGTTAGAGAAACGCGGATTTTGGGTCCTTTGCTTAAAAAAAAAGAAAAAGATGAGGCGGAGCTAATGCCTGATCAGAATTCTACCGGAGATAAAGTTACATTCTGCGGTGATAAAACGCCATCCTGTTCTAAACCACATCAAGGATTATTTCTGAAACAGTATGGAGCTCAAATGCTTTTTCTCTTGCAGGTTTATCACAAGGTGAGTTCCTTTTTTTATTTCCTGCTTTTTAAACACATGTGCTCTCCAGTACAGGTTAGCTCTGAGTGTTAGCGAGGCTTGCTAATGTAAACAAAGACGAGATTACGTCCAAAACACGTCAGGCATTGTTTCTGATAGCAATTTTCTGTGGGTCCGCTGCCGATTTGACGTCAGATCGGCAGCAAATCTGTATCCGCTCGTTGTACCCCCGTTTTTAAAATATTTGGGTACAGAGGAGGGTTTTATTTTCTGACGCTGCGCGAGTTCCCCAACGCACCGGGGACACATATCTATGTATAAAAGACATCACAAAGTGCATTTTGCATGATATGTCCCCTTTAAGGTAAAAGCTAATATTGGGCCATAAAGGAACTACAGCACAGTCACAACACTTCATGTCGCCACCGCTAAGCTAAAGGTGGCTAATGTTGGGCTATAAAGGAACTACAGCACGGTCCCAACACTTCATGTCACCACCGCTAAGCTAAAGGTGGCTAATGTTGGGCTATAAAGGAACTACAGCAAGGTCTTGCCCCATTCAAATCTTGACCCATTGAGAATGTGAGATTGCAATGAAAGAATGAATATTAATTAAAGATAATTTGACAAATTAGGATGGCTGAACATCCAAAAACACGAGACTAGGGAACAGGTAGTGGTAAAATGCAGACTCATTATTAGGTTATGGGACTCATTCCTGCACCACTTTATAAGGCTTGCAGCAGCCATTTTCCTACATAAACACAGGGTCATATTTCAGCTCACACAGTAACAATCTAAAGATTAGTTCTGTCTTTTATTTTCTTTCTAACTCCTGATCTTTATTAGCTGCCCCCTGTGTCTCTCCATCTGTTTGTTCCTGCTGGAACAAATCAGCGTGTTCAGATAACGTCCTGTTGCAACACGGTGTTGCTGCGTGTCATTGTTTGCTGCTGCATAACTGCTGTCCTACATTGCCTAAGTGTTTTGAAATTGGAGGTAGAAGTGGGTCACAACAAAAACAGAGACGCAGCCTTTGGATAACTGAGAAAGAACATCGCTGTGGAGAAACATTAATCAAACACTGTGCATGTCCTCTGCAATGATTCACTGTTTAACCCTTACAAAAGCAGGTCTTATCTAAGTGCTGCATGATAAAATACATGTTTTTGCTGTGTGCCGGGTAATGTGTATGGTTCTTTGTCTGAAAACAAATTAGCTATATGTCAAAGAACAATGGGATAGATTAAAGCTGCAAAAACATCCACACATGCAAAGAATAGATACAAAAACAGTATGTGTGAATGTGAGCACCATGAAAACAGGATAGTATAATAATTTATAACAGCAATATGGATCATACAGTGAATCCGGAAAATACTACTTCATAGTGTGTTTCTGAACATTTATTTCCTAATTGTTTTTTGTTTTTTTGGATTATTAACAAAATCTAGATTACTGTAAGAAGCAACTAATACTAGTAGTAGGTCAAGCAACAGCCAATCCAAAATGTTTACATCGTGTGACATCACAGCCAGCTGCTGCTACAGTGAATCAGCTGATAGATAAACAATGGCAGAGCATGACAAACAGCTTGTGACATGCGAGATAAAAACTGTGGTTTATTTTGTGTTATTGTTTCAAGAGCTCAATCTGCTGATGAAGGCTGCGTGACTGATTTGTCACAGTATGTTTCCAAAGTCCAGACTGAAAAATCATACCAGAAAAACACCTTATTTCAAGTTCAATAATTACTGTTAACCTGCCAATTACCTTTTGGCTGTAATTATTTTTAAGATTGGAGAATAAGGCAAAAGTAACAAAGCCTTGGATTTGTTGATTGCTTTCAGAGTATTTCAACAAATACAACAAAGTTTATCTCTAAATCACTCTTCCCACCTTCGTTTTAACCATTAAAATAATGAAAAGTAACATTTTACTATAATAAGCAAGTCTGGAACCTTCTTCACATTAAATTATATAGTTTTAAGTGATTTTGACAGTGTTTTAAATGTCACACAACATCACATTTGCATTACTTCATGTGGCTTTAAGCTTCATGTTGTAATGCAGGCTGTAGAAATGTAAACATCCAAACTAATCTACATGACTGCAATCAATATAAATATACCCCCCCTGCTGTGATGGAGGTATTTTGGTGGTGTGTGATTCCTGCATGTCTAACGAGAGGAGACTGTTCCTCAGGCAGCAGAGTGTGTTTACAAGTCAAAGCCATTTTCTCCGCTGTGTATTATCTGCCGCCAGACCTCAGCTTTAATACTGTCAGCATCCCCTCTGAGAATCTGATGTTTTCAGGATCTGCTTCCATGCTACACAGGAGGTGATGCTATCTGTGTATGCAACTCATTTTATAATATGTATATATGTTTAAAGACAGCTTTTATTGGATGGGTTCTGCTCAAGCCCCCAGGAAGTGCGGCGGACTCTGAGGAAAATATTCGTAGTGGCCAAACGGCGGTACTACACTTCCGTATCAGTCGCTGGGCCCGGAAATACTTTTTCCCTAAAATTGGGAAAGAGACGTCTGTAAATCGTTGGATATTTTTTCTTAAACTAAATAAACTACCCAGTATGAACGTTTGTATAGGCCTTATTAAAAACATTCAATCCTCAAGTTGTAAAATGTGCTAATAACGTTATTCTGAGAGTTATTTTCCTCTGCATTATGAACGCCCATCTAACACACGGGACCTCGCTGCCCGGCACGTTCATGTGACGTGTTTAGTACTACATGAGTTTTACCTTTACCCATGGATGCAAAATAACAACGGATTATATGAATACTTTCGTGACGTTTCGCTCTCAAAAGTTGGGCCATTTTGTCTTCATGCGCCAAAGAGCAACTTTCATAGGAATGGACGAGGCCCCACCTCCCACGCTGTATCCAGTTATTATTATACATCCATGGTTCTGCTATATAAACGTCACAACCATCGAGTGGTACAGTGAGGTTTAGACATTTGATGCTTACTTGCAGGTAAGCCTTTAAAAACAGCATTCCTGAGGCACCAAACAAAATGTTGGAAGCACAATGACATGTCAACTTTGTGGGGCTGGTGGGAAAACAAATAAAGCTAAAATGCTAACCAATAGCATGCTAGCAAGTTAAGAAAACGTATCTCCAAAATAGCTCTCCATTCATTCCATTAAAAGTGCCTCAATAGAGCCTGAAAAGCCTCCATTGCACCCCATTCACTTCAGGAACATAATGACATCACTATGTACCACTCGCTCTTCTATTGGCTAGTGCTCAATCCCATTGTACGTGATGAGGGGCGGGACATCTCAAGGCTGGTTGACCAATCACAACAGAGCCGGCCAGTTAACCAATCATAGCAGACTGGGCTCTGGTTTCAGACAGAGGGTGAAAAGAGGTGCTGCAGCACAGGCAGTAGGAGAAAAATAAAGAGCTTTTTGAACATTAAAGCATGGAGACATGTCCCAGTAGAGACACTACATACTGATATACACCTGAACATCAGCAGGAGAGGACTCTTTAAAGTAGAGACACTACATACTGATATACACCTGAACATCAGCAGGAGAGGACTCTTTAAAGTAGAGACACTACATACTGATATACACCTGAACATCAGCAGGAGAGGACTCTTTAAAGTAGAGACACTACATACTGATATACACCTGAACATCAGCAGGAGAGGACTCTTTAAAGTAGAGACACTACATACTGATATACACCTGAACATCAGCAGGAGAGGACTCTTTAAAGTAGAGACACTACATACTGATATGAACCTGAACATCAGCAGGAGAGGACTCTTTAAAGTAGAGACACTACATACTGATATACATCTGAACATCAGCAGGTGAGGACTCTTTAAAGTAGAGACACTACATACTGATATACACCTGGACATCAGCAGGAGAGGACTCTTTAAAGTAGAGACACTACATACTGATATACACCTGGACATCAGCAGGAGAGGACTCTTTAAAGTAGAGACACTACATACTGATATACACGGGCAGTATGAGAAAAATAAAGAGCTTTTTGAACATTAAAGCTTGGAGACATGTCACAGTGGAGAGACTAAATACAAAATGTGAATCTGTGTGAATTGAACTCTTGCTGCCAAACTATTCCCATTAACGCTGCTGGGTCTTGGCCCTTTGTCACAGTCTCGTGAGCCTGACTAAAAGCTGCTACACTGACATATTGCTGCAAATTAATAATACAAAAAAGGTTCTAACACTTCTTAATGCTTCAAAATGAGCTGTGAAAACATGCTATGCAATTATTACCGTTATTATAATTCCTTTCATCGAAAACACCTTTGTTTCCATGGTTGAGCTGATGCCAAATTGCTTTGTGCTTTTTTATTTTAATTGAATGTTTCTCTGCACAATAAACGCATTGATACCTTCTGAGGGCCCTTTAGATCCATAAAACACTCCAATTAATTCCCCCCTCTCAACCGTGATTAGTCTTTTCATGGAAAACAACCTGTTGTTATGAAAGGCTGAATAATGTAGCCCTGCAATAAATACAAATGTCTGTTAGCAGAGATAATCCGTTTACACGACGGAGGAATTGCAACGTGTCACGATCTGAAATGAAGGTTTTCACACATCGGCTGGAAGTGAAATGTTCAAATGAAATAAATGAGCAGGTGCTAAGTGGGCAGATGTGTCTTGTTAACCAAACACTTGTAATGTTTTTACTGCTTTTAAATGGACCTGGAGTGCTCTTCACTGACTGCATTCAAAAGGAAAAAGCCCACGAGGAGCCGAGAACTCACCTAATAGAATATTATGAGTATGTGTTTCAGTGGAGAGGAAGAGATTTACATCGAAATGTCAAAATAAACACACTGAATATCTGCGGTGAGAGCGGTGATTTGAACAAAGGACTAGTACTATCCAAAGCGCTATTTTGAGATATACAGCATGTACTATACTTAAGTATTATCTAATGCTACATTTTCATATACTGTAAAGACTCCACTAAATGTGTTTAAAACGTATAGTTACTACCTAGTTGTTGCATCTAAAACACATGATATGATGAAGTACTTATGACACCAGTATTTTAAGAGGTATCTAATATCAGCTCTACATTGTCGAACTACAACATTAAAATGATATAGAATTTGTTGGTGATCAAATATTGTACATAACATTATAATACTGTGAAAAGAGGGCCTATGCTGCTATAATATGATCTAATACTGTATTAAAAATCTCCGCATTGACGAACTTCTACATTAAAATGTATGTATTTGTTTGTGGTTAAAACATATAGTATATTATTCTAGAACCCTAATACTGAGAAAAGAGCATTCAGAGTACATTTCGTTGACAATACTTATTTCAATTCAGGATGTTTATTTTACCACCGTAGTGTTCCTACTTTTATTTCAGTCAGACAACTCACGTGTTTCTTTAACATGTTTATTAGAAGCAGCATATAGTTAAGTTTGGCGACTAGGCTCGGGCATCATCACTCCACAGATATACATAGCACGATGAGTGATGATCTGGCAGGTTAAATAGAGCGGCGTATTAAGGAGACTCTGTTTGGTTGGTTGTGGAGTGGCAAGGGGCGTTATGTATGAATGCAGCAGAAGTGCTCGAGTTGACTGCCTGAACCAGTGAGTGATCTAATGACTTTGCTTTGTTCTAAAACACATTATCTTTCCTCCTTCGGGAACATGAATCAGTGGAAGGTGAAGCATCGAGAGCTGAAGACATTCCTCAAAATGATTCTCTCAAAGAGCAAAGTTTGAAAGCGAACTGAGGATCAGCGGTACGAGCCGGTGAGTCTCGTGTGATCAGCATCAATATCTGATCTGCAGACCTTCAAACATCCCCGCACTGACCTTTCCCCGGGGATCTCCATGGTGACGGTGTGCCGGAGCAGCCGGACGTACTCCCACTGGACGGGGAAATTTATCATCTACATGTAAGAGCCTCGTTTTAAGACGTGACAACGGATGTGCAACGCTGTCTCTGCAACTGGATCATTAAGTAGTTACTACCACTTCTTCATGTCTCTTCTACATCACCATGTGTCCCCTCTTCTTCATGTCTCTTCTACATCAACATGTGTCCCCTCTTCTTCATGTCTCTTCTACATCAATATGTGTCCCCTCTTCTTCATGTCTCCTCTACATCAGCATGTGTCCCCTCTTCTTTATGTCTCTTCTACATCAACATGTGTCCCCTCTTCTTCATGTCTCTTCTTCATCAATATGTGTCCCCTCTTCTCCATGTCTCTTCTACATCAATATGTGTCCCCTCTTCTTCATGTCTCTTCTACATCACCATGTGTCCCCTCTTCTTCATGTCTCTTCTACATCAACATGTGTCCTCTCTTCTTCATGTCTCTTCTACATCACCATGTGTCCCCTCTTCTTCATGTCTCTTCTACATCAACATGTGTCCTCTCTTATTCATGTCTCTTCTACATCACCATGTGTCCCCTCTTCTTCATGTCTCTTCTACATCAACATGTGTCCCCTCTTCTTCATGTCTCTTCTACATCAACATGTGTCCCCTCTTCTTCATGTCTCTTCTACATCAACATCTGTCCCCTCTTCTTCATGTCTCTTCTACATCAACATGTGTCCCCTCTTCTCCATGTCTCTTCTACATCAACATGTGTCCCCTCTTCTTCATGTCTCTTCTACATCAACATCTGTCCCCTCTTCTTCATGTCTCTTCTACATCAACATGTGTCCCCTCTTCTCCATGTCTCTTCTACATCAACATGTGTCCCCTCTTCTCCATGTCTCTTCTACATCAACATGTGTCCCCACTTCTTCATGTCTCTTCCACATCAACATGTGTCCCCTCTTCTTCATGTCTCTTCTATATCAACATGTGTCCCCTCTTCTTCATGTCTCTTCTACATCAACATGTGTCCCCTCTTCTTCATGTCTCTTCTACATCAACATGTGTCCCCTCTTCTTCATGTCTCTTCTACATCAACATGTGTCCCCTCTTCTACATCAACATGTGTCCCCTCTACTTCATGTCTCTTCTACATCAACATGTGTCCCCTCTTCTTCATGTCTCTTCTACATCAACATGTGTCCCCTCTTCTACATCAACATGTGTCCCCTCTTCTTCATAACTCTTCTACATCAACATGTGTCCCCTCTTCTTCATGTCTCTTCTACATCAACATGTGTCCCCTCTTCTACATCAACATGTGTCCCCTCTTCTTCATAACTCTTCTACATCAACATGTGTCCCCTCTTCTTCATGTCTCTTCCACATCAACATGTGTCCCCTCTTCTTCATGTGTCTTCTACATCAACATGTGTCCCCTCTTCTCCATGTCTCTTCTACATCCACATGTGACCCCTCTTCTTCATGTCTCTTCTACATCAACATGTGTCCCCTCTTCTACATGTGTCTTCTACATCAACACGTGTCCCCTCTTCTTCATGTCTCTTCCACATCAACATGTGTCCCCTCTTCTTCATGTGTCTTCTACATCAACATGTGTCCCCTCTTCTCCATGTCTCTTCTACATCCACATGTGACCCCTCTTCTTCATGTCTCTTCTACATCAACATGTGTCCCCTCTTCTACATGTCTCTTCTACATCAACACGTGTCCCCTCTTCTTCATGTCTCTTCTACATCAACATGTGTCTCCTCTGTGTAAAGAGACTCTGAAAGTTTCAGGAACAAAGATTCTCTCTCTTTTTGATCCATTTCTATAAAAACCTGTCTGAAAATGAGCTGATCAGATTTTGGCCACTTTATGATGTCATAACGATGTGTTGTCTTGTGTAACCATTAGCCAATCAGCAACCAAGGTAACCCCCCCCCCCCCCTCCTTATCACCTGAATCTCCTCCTAGAGCACCATTGTGTTCTTTGTAACCAAATGTCTCTCAGAGGGGCGTGGGGAGGGGCTCCTTATTTTCATCTAAAGTAACAGACAGAGAATCAGCACTTTGGAAACAGGGCTGAAACAGAGGGGATTATGGGTAACGCTGCAATGATCCGTTTGGTGTTTGGAGCCAAACACTTCAGAGACATGTTCTGTATATATCTGAGAACTATAATATATTGATGAAAAACAGTTTAATAGGCCCTATTATATTATTATTATAAATAGGGGGACCTTTAAGAGTATTTGGTTTGTGTTAAGGAGATGTAAGCTTGTCTCTGAATGTTAACTGCACCGTTGTATCCCACCATGCACCATTCTCTTACACTCTTTTATTGTTTTATTTCTTCAGTATATTGTATGTTGCACTGTTGGAGGATCCTCGGGCTTTACATATTTATTGCCAAAATGATGATGTAGTTATTGTGCATCTGACAATAAATCCTTTAAACCCTCTTTAATTCTAGAAAGATCGACATTTTTGAACGGTCATGAACGGTCATGAACGGTCCACCCTACAAGATCATTGGGGTTTTCCGTCCAATGTATCGTGATATTGGATTTTGTTCAATATAGAATGGTTAACGTGTTAATCAGTCGCCTGCTTACGAACACATTGGTTTTGTAATTAGTACTGTGTGCAAAGCTTCACAAAGCCTCGAGCATGGCCATAGACTATTGGTGTTCTGAGAAAGGACAAAGCCATTCTTCGATGTTGCATGATTGGTTTCTAAGAAAAGACGTAATTGAGCGACAATTGTCCCGAAGCAAACTTTCGGAAAATACTTAGGCGTGACTTCAAACACGTTTTTACTTCATTGTTTTCGCGAGTAATAACAGTAATAATCACAGTTAAATTGGCATGGCTTAATTATGAACACACCTTTAAGGCCTCCAGGACACCCTGTCCTCGCTGTGCAGCACCTTCAGCGACAGGCTGCTGCACCCCACCTGTCACACGGAGAGATACCGCAGGTCCTTCCTTCCTGCAGCGATCAGACTTTACAACCAGCACTGCCCCTAGTAGAACCTCCTACACACACCACAACACAGACTATAACACCCCTTGCTGCTAAATAGAAACCAACTTTGTGCAATATGTGCTATATGTGCAATATATATATATGCCGTTAATAACTGTGTAATCTATACCTGGCTGCTGAACCCTTGTTACTGTTACAAGGTATGTATATTGTATTTTGTAGATTGTGTAACTTGCTGCTGTTAAATACCGTCAAACTATGTGCAATATATACTTTATATATGCCATTAATAACTGTAATATATATCGGGCTGCTAAATCCTAAGAACTGCTAAAGGATTTGATTTGTAGATTTGATTTGTTTTTGATCTGTATTTTTGAAAATTACGTAACTTTTTTAGTTTTTATCTTTTTTTAGCATATTGTTTATTGTTTATTATATTATAACTTAGTACTTTTTTAGCATATTGTTGTGTTGTTTGTTTATTATATTATAACCTAGTACTTTTTTAACGCATTTGAGATATGCAACACTAAGCTGTCTGTTGCTCTTTCTGCTGTAACGCTGCAAATTTCCCCTCTGTGGGACTAATAAAGGTATTCTGATTCTGATACAAAACAGTGGCCCGATGATTAAACACATAGATACGTACATTTGAATATTTCACATCTGTGTGTAAGAGCTTTTAGTCCTAAGTGCCCTCCCAAACCAGCTGAGGACACAACAGACTGCAGATGCTTTTAAAAAGCTTCTTTTTAGAATAGACTTTTACTAGATCTGTAAAAACCCCACTTGTTGCCATGCCGGCCTGAACGTCACTGATTTTATTCTGTTGTTTACTTTATTATATATAGATGTTGTTGTTGTTGTTTTGTTTCAACCATTTTATTCTGTAGCACTTTGAGTTTTATTTACTCGAATGAAAAGTGCGCTGATTGATTATTATTATTTACATTTAAAATATAAATCACATTGTCTTGATTCTGAATTCATACAGAAAGATACCGTTGATCTTTCCTTTGTAACCTCTTTAGTCTACATTTCTTTATCTTTCTTTATGCTCCCTGTTTCTTCCCTGGCACGTTCTGTTCCTACAGCAACAATCTGTCCTCTAAGGGATCGATCAACGTCATATTGTCTTTAGGAGAGAGTATATATATATATATATACGGATGCATGGTGACGTGCGTCGCCTGGACACACAGATGTGTTCAGAATGACATGTGGTCTTTTTTAAGAGTGATTCACGGTGACTCAGCCAGCTGGCTTTGAGATCTCGGCCACAGATGCCTGTTGTGGAGGCTGAACGTTGGACTCCTCCTCCTCCTCCGCTCCGATTTGTTTATTTGTCATCCCACAATGCACTGGGAAATAGGAGATAAAAAGGGGGGGGGGGGGGGAGGGGGTGTTGTTTGGAGGAACAACAGCAGGGATCCTTCAGTCAAATGGACTTGTTTACTTTGGGATGTTTCCTCATCAGTCACAGTAAATGAGAAGATCAAAAGAGAAGAAAGTTTTCTTTCGAGGCTTCATTTCATCCACTCTGCCTCTACTCTAATCACCAAGACAACTTCTCTAAATACCATCTAAATGTCTGGGGACAGAGGAGCAGTGACAAGATATAACTCTCTGTTAAATCACGAGTTGTACGATGTTGGCCACATGTTGGTTTAGAGCACGGGTGTCAAACTCAAATACTTAAGGACCATTTTGAGATACTTGACTTGAGTGTTTCAATGTGTTGCTACTTCTTCTACTCCACTACAGTTCAGAGGTACATGGTGTACTTTTACTCCACTGCATGTATTTAATATCTTTAGTTACTTCACAGATGTGGATTAATGATGTGAAATATAATCAAGTGTTAAATCAGACTTTAGTTCAACCTGGAGTAAATCCACAAGCTACCCTGCAGTATACAAAGTCATTCAAACTAGCTGCACCTTTACCAGCTTTGAGAACACTTTCATGATCAATCATTATAAAACATATCATATATATTATTCTGAAATGGACCAATCTGCACAATGACTACTTTTACTGTCGCTACTTTCACTATATTTTGATGATAATACTTTGGTAATTTTAATTGAGTAACATTGTGAATGCAGGACTTTTACTTGATCAAAGTTTTCCTACACTCTGGTACTTCTAATTGTACTACTTAATTCAAGATCTCAGAACCTCTTCCACCTTTAGCTGTGACGTCCAACTGGATGTCAGCACTTTCTAAATGATCTTTGCTTTTGTTTTGATTCATAAAAGCCAAAAGAATCCATTTGAGCTGACATTTATGATTGCATTTCGTTAAAAGGACGTCAAATGAACGAGCCTAGACATACCTAGTGATCACAAATATCATACATATTTATCCTCTGTTGTAATTGAGCAACCAGCGTAACAGTGGGTAGATTGTGAAAACCTCCCAATGCTCTGTCAGCTTCCGTTCGACTGCGAGACTGAGCCCCCAAAGGAAATGTGTGTATTAATAACTCCTGTTCCTCATCATTATCACCCCGGTGAAAACAAGAGCAGCAACAGCGTCATGAAAACAAGCCCTTCAGGATGATTCATTCACACAGTAAGTGTGGAACAAAGCCAGAAAACAAGGTGCATGAGGGCTGTTTTTCCTCCGCTCTGTTGATGTGTCTGAGGCTCGGTGTGAAAACAAGAAGCTCCAGGAGGACTGGATGTGAGCAGAGAAGCAAAACAAGCCTCAGCCCTGAGGTGCTGGCCTTGGTGTTCAGGTTAAAACATACAGAAAGGTTATTCAAAGCTGCACTAATTAATATGTGTATATAAATTATAAAATGACTATTAGAATGGTGTTACAAGTGAATAATCTACAAGGACTTATCACTAACAACACTCCCTGCAGCTCATTGGAGGGTTTTAGCAGCTTTCAGCTCTTGTTTTTGGGTTTTATGGCTCACAACTCATCTATTTTGGTTGAGTCTTACAGCTCTTATCAATCTTATGTCAATCTCCCAACCTATACATCTTAGCTCTTTCCTCTACCTGCTACATCATGCCATTGTTACGATGGCCAGTTATCTGGAAACCCACAAAAACGTCCCATTGGACCAGAAGACAATTTATCGCCAAACTAAATTACCCCTAACAATCGACTTATTGTTCCAAAAACACACACTTTCCCTGCTTCTGATTGGCTAACCCTGAGGTTCTCAACCTAAACCTAACCAATCTCACTCTTCATACCTTAACTTAGAACCCATTTACACGCAAACAAAATGCAGACGAACCGAATACGATATCAAAAAAGTATTCCGTTCACACGAGACCGCTCGAAAGCGCTGGAGACGCTGTAGTACATATGCCGGGCCTGTAAGTGGCGCCACAAAATACACCAAAAGCAGCGAAGAAGACCCCCGAGCATGGTTGCCATGGTTGCCCTTCTGTTTATGCCCCGCGATGGATTTAGCAACATGTAGTTCATGTAATTCTCCATGTCCACTTGTTGCTGATGGTTGTAGAGCTGTAGATTTTGCACTAACATCTGTAGCATGGTCAGTAGCAGTAGCAGTAGCTACACGGGGTCCGTTTCTGCGTTTCCGTTACGGCCTCGTGTGGACAAACGGGCTATATGAAAGAGGAAAGTAGCGGATACAACCATTTGCGTTCTCGTGTAACAGCACCTTACCAAGCCCTAACCAACAAAAGAAACAACCTAGCCAATCAAATATTTTCTCGGGGTAGTTGACAGTGTGAAGGGGTAAGGAGTGTGAATATTGGACTTGGATCCATCAAGTAGCCATAAACATGACCTTCAATGAATACTACATGGGTACCAAGTGGCCAAAACAAATACAAGTTTTTGTTTTTAAAGGAAAATTACAATTTATTACACCTAGGACTTAATTTTGTACTTTCAATTGTGGAGTGCATTCACTAACATGAGCAGTCAGAACTGAAAGTTTAAGAAATAATTCTTAATAGCTCTACTTAAAACCGAAAAAGAGTGTGGTGATTTGTTGACGATTTAACAAGTGATTTGAACCCCAATGGGTATTTGCCAGAATTATTTTAAATATCTTAAAAACAGCGAATATGTAATTTTCTTTTTTATCCAACAAAACCTACTTTATGGTTTCAGAGGAAAAATTGAATACTATATTAATTCAATTAATTCTAAGGGATAGGAAATTAGTGTATTGTCCCATAGTTGTACAACTAGTAGTTTTCTATAGGAAAGATGGCCTGGGATCAATGGGATCCATATGAAGTCTGTACCTGAGATATTTCAAAAACATAGTAACAACTTTGATGCCAATATTTCAATTTGAACTAAGGTTGTGGATCGACCAATCAACGTTGACTTCTCTCGAGACAAAATAGTTGCATGGGTAAGAAATGGATAGATGAATGGATATTTTGGACAGAGTACTACTTGAAGAGTATCTCATCATATCTTTCTAGACTAAATTTGCACCAAACAAGCCATACTTACAGAATTATATATAAAGTTACAGAATCTTAGTCTGGATTTTAATTAATCAATGTAGTTGTGGTGGATTATTTCTGCAGGGCGTCTCTTTGAACAGTGTACAGCTCATTATGTTTTTGCTTCCTTCTGTGTTGTGACCCCCGGGGGTTCATTGTGCTTCTCAATGAATCTTTAACGTGCTGCCTGCTTTTTTACGGGAAGCCAGTAAACAATTCATAAAATATGGATGTAATTTAGATAATGAGAATTTAATGAGTCTGTTTTTCCACAGAGCATGTTAAAATCATCACTGTTAACGTCTTGTACTGCTTCATATTTATGTTTGTGTACGATGCTGGAGTTTTTTAATATTTGGATGGCTCTCCGTTTCTAGTGTTTGTGCTAAGCTATGCTAAGCTAACTAGCTGTGGTCTTTTTGACATGAAAGTAGCATTCATCTTCTCAGCTTACTCGCTGCAAGAAAGCTAACAAATATATTAACTAAAACAACTAAATGATGTAAAACACTATTAAATCAATGAAATTAAAATGTTTAGAAGCTAAGGCTCAAGGGACAGGAAAGTGTTATCTGTTACCGCCGGTGCTACCACTTCTCATCCTTTCTTAAAGTGGACCTATTATGCTATATCAGAAAAATATATTGTAGGCCCATACCTATACAAAACATGTCTGTGAAGTTTTTTGCTTAAAATACCAAACAGGTCACCCATTGCAGCCATGCCTCATACTGCTCATACCACTCTTTTGCAGCCCTGTTGCTGATTCTGCTGCTAGCCACGCCCCTTTGTTGCGTCACACAGCTTTCCCCTGCTAGAGAGATTTCTACGGGGAGAAGCTCAGCTAAACACTGCGGTGATTAAATGCCATGTTATACTCCTAACTACTTGAAGCTATACTTCTGAAACAGTATGGAGCTCAAATCTTTCTCTCTCGCAGGGTTTACCAAAAGGACATTACATTACACATATTCCCTCCAGTAACCTACAGCGTAAGCTCCATGGTTAGCTCTGAGTGTTAGCATGCTTGCTAATGTAAACACACAGCCTATTATTCCCAAAACACGCCGCGCATTGTTTCCGATACAGCACATAGCTTGACATGTTCTTTCTTAAGTGTTTACGGCTAGAACAGTGCAATTATATGTATATAACAACTTTACTCTAATACACAGAGACACTGCTGCGACTGTATACGGAGAAGATAGGTAGGGACGTGTCACGTGTGCCGGAGAAGATAGGTAGGGACGTGTCACGTGTGCCGGAGAAGATAGGTAGGGACGTGTCACGTGTGCCGGAGATGATAGGTTGGGATGTGTCACGTCGGCCGGATGTCTCGCCAATGACGTTATAGGAGTGAAAATTCTGGATCTGCTTGTTAGCCCCCCCCCCTTTTTTTTTTTTGAGATGTGGGTACGGAGGAGAAGAGAGAGGGTTGTGTTTTCTGACACTTTGTGAGTTCCCTGACACACCGGGGACACATCTTGATGTATAAAAAACATCAAAACGTTTATTTTGCATAATAGGTCCCCTTTAAGTAAAGCATGAGTACACATAGACTGGAAAACCCCCTGATGTGCAATTCACGTTTATTGACTTTCTTCTCTCAATGTATTTACAATTGGCATACAGCACTATCTCTTTGATTTTATATGGTCACTTTAAAAAACTAAACAAATGTACTATTTATTTTTTACCATGGTGTACATATATGCTATTAGTTTCTTTACTTACTGTGTTATTTTATTATTAATAACGTGTGCATACTTAGTTATTTCAAATTTTTTAAATATATGTAAGTCTCACTTTATCTGCACTATATGCTGCTGTTATAATAATGTGAATTTCCCTGTTGCGGGACAAATAAATGAATTTTGATTCTGAATTATGAATACTTGTTCCAGCACTGCACCTCATTATGTATTTGTATGCATAAAACTGCATTGCAACATGCTCTGGCCGTGGTGTTTGTGATAAACAGTCAATAAAAGTCAGTGGATTGAACCGTGAGTCAGGGAGCGTCTCAGGTCGCTTGGCATGAGGCGTGGACACCGAGGGGGGGGGGGAGGGGAGCTCTAACTATCTGCTGAAGCTCTCAGTAAAAAAATAAGAGGAAGCCGAGGGAAGGCAAACAAAGACGCAGCCCAACGGCTCTCTCACCACACTGCCAGGAAACCGGGTTGGGTTCAGAAAGAGGGGGAGGGGAGGCAGAAGGAGACCAAAACCCAGCAGGTGCTGTAATGTGTCAGCATGGCCTCTGCAGAAACATACAGTGAATTTTTAACAAGGTTACACCGATGTTGATTTATCTTTCACCTTGCCGAGCAGAGCTTTTTGTCCGCTCAACCGTGAGCTTTGGCAGAGACTCTGCGTTTAATATCATTTGCTCCCAAAAACTCCACATTCACTCATATAAATGATGGTAATTTGTCAGTGGGACAGATTTTCAAACAGAGGTCACTCAAGTATCAGCTTAGAGGGGGAAATTAGTAGAGAATTATGCTCTAATGTGATTTCCAATACAAGTTTCACTTTGTCTTCTGCTCTCTTTATCGGGGTTGCCATTACACGAGTCAGTCAGGATGTCAGTTTTATCCAGAGGACGGACTGTACAGATGTCTCTGGAGAGTTTAAATTGGAAATACCCTTAATGTTGTTTTTCCCCTACATGACTAACCTGATAGAAATAGCCCAATGCTAGCTGCGAGCCTCATGTTACTTGAAAAACAAAATAATTTACATTCTCACATAAGAGGCAACTTGTTGATATTAGCCTGGAAAACAAATGGTAGCTTGCTTTTGTTGAGATAGCAATCTAACATGATGTAATCTTAGCCCTGTGTTTTAGGACAAAGGTCCTTGAGTGTTTGTCAGGTCAAAAGATCTTAATTCAAAGTTTTAGGTGTGGAACAAACTCCCATTGGCTTTCAGTTGCATGACTACAGTTTTCCATGTGGCCTTTGGTGTTTTAAATAACAAAAAACATGTGGCCGACCTAGCAAGAAAGGTACAAGCTAATAGTGTGAAAGGGTGGCAAATATGTTAATTGTTTTTGCCAAAGGTGTGAAATGTTTCATAAAAACACGTTAAGCCGGTACGTTGTGATTCCAGTGTGGTTGTTAACACATTGAGAGAATTGCAAATATTGTTCAGTCCCGTTATAGAGCGAAAAAAACTAAACACATTGTGGACGGCTAGCTGCTAGCTTCACCTCCAAAACCGACTGAAGTGTCCTTGAGCAAGGCACTGAACCCTCGACTACTCTAAGGACCATAGCAACCCCCTTCGTTTTGACACCTCTTCATAGATTGCCTGAGTTAGTGTTTTTCGGCCCTAAAGTCTTTAGGTCCTGTTTTCATGCGTGTGTGTTTGTAGAGTGAAAACTGAATGTCATCAAGTATGTGTTCTTCTTTATACTTCTTCAATAGGAGCCGAGCTGTAATGGTCATTCAAGTTGTATTCATAGCACAATATCACAAATAACACATTAGTCTCAGGAGGCTTTACAGTGCGACACCTTCTGTCTTTAGAAAACTCCCATGAAACCCCACAATTAACAGAAGAAAGGTTATTAACTTCAGGGAGACGTGCAATCGATGTTATGTGTAGATTTAAAAGATAATAAATGTACAACATAAACAGTCCAAATGTTAGAAAAATATCTTGTGTCTTTTTTTTTATTTTTTATTTTATATATATATATATTTTCAGTTATAAAATAAACAGACATTGCTCCAGATAACAAACCGTACATCAAAACATGTAACAACAAACAACTAAACAAAACGTAACGGGGGAGGGGGGGGGGGGGGGGGGGTGGGGGGTGGATGCAAGGATGACTTCCTAAGACAGCTGATTGTGACATACACAGGACATTACATACACAATACATTATACATTACACAGGAGAAGCCATATTGACAGGGTTAGATAGGAGAGCTGCGGACAGTGAACCGCAATCCTCCTGTCTCCCCTCAAAACCCCCCAGCAGAGAAGCTGCACGCTCCATGTTCAGTAGGTCCAGATACTCCCTCAGCCATGAGTCCCTAGTAAAGCAGGCTGGTTTGCGTTCCTTCCAGTTTAATAGGATGAGTCTTTTTGTGGCTGAACAGCCCAATGTCCAGAGCCGATCGGTAGTCCTTGCAGGATTGCCATCTGGCTTGAGACCCAGTAGACATGCAATGGGACATGTAGGGAAACTAACTTTTAAAAATTCAGACAATGAGGATATTACTTCTGACCAAAGTTTTAACTTGGTCAGAGAAATATCTTGTGTCTTGATGTCAAAAGAAAAAGATGGATCCACGTGGATGTCATCTATCTTTCAGATGCCACCAAAAAAAAAATGTGGCAGTCAGTTCTGAGCTACACTGAAAAAACTGAAAAGTTGACTATAATTAAATGTATTATGTCAACAGATTTCACACAACTGTATTAGTATAATTGAAAGCAACAATATTAAGTTGAACCTATTGTTTTATATTTAAACGTAATATTATTACTTTCAACTAACCTAATACAATTATCTGTTAACATAATACATTTAATTAAAGTCAACGTTTCAAATGTGTTGGTGTTTTGTGAGGTGATAGGAAACACTGGGCTCCGTCTATCACATGGCACATCTTATCATCCACCATGAAAGTGAAGTAATTTGCTCTAACAATGGGGGACATGGGTGAGGAGCTGCTGTTGGAGAGGTGTTTCCCTCCTTTCACTCCTCCCCCTCCTCCTCCTCCCCCGCTCCACGTGCTCATCTGGATGGGTAAGAGCATGGCTTCTTCAAACACGTGCTTCATGCCACCCTGCACCCCCCCCCCCCCCCCCCCCTCCCTTCCACCACCAGCTCCCTCGCTATCAGCCTGTTTTCCTTTTGTCCAACCCTTCTTGCTCTGTGATTAACTGAAGCCTGGGAGCAATGTGGAAAGTAACCATATGCTTCCTTTTTACT
Organism: Notothenia rossii; assembly: GCF_949606895.1. Classification (NCBI taxonomy): domain Eukaryota; kingdom Metazoa; phylum Chordata; class Actinopteri; order Perciformes; family Nototheniidae; genus Notothenia; species Notothenia rossii. Next base: position 5,796,869 of record NC_136908.1, on the reverse strand, counting down.
GGGGACACTTTGGGGACATGTCTCCGTCACTTTTGGAAATGGCCAATGTTGTCCTCTCCTTTATATTAAGGTACACATATTCACCATCAACTAGTTGTTAATTAAAATGCATATTAGCAGTATATTGGCTCTTTATTAGTCAGTATTAAACACTTATTAGTGCTTTATTCTATATGACCAGACTCAGAGTTCCCTATTTTAAAGTGAAGTCTTGTTCATAACACATAAGCTATAGTTTGACCCTAATATGTTGATTAACAACTCGTTGATGGTGAGTAAGTGTACCTTAATATAAAGTGTTACCGGATAATCTGTTAAAAATGTTCTGAAAATAGCGTGCACAGAGAATTGTACACTTTGAGAAAGCTTTATCTGCACAAGAGAACATTTACGATCTGGAGTTTTTCCTGGTTGTTTACTCGAGTACCAGATCTGAGTATTTCTTTCACCTCGGGAGACATGTGATCCATGCTGGATACCAAGAACTCCAGGCAGCCGGTGTTTTTGCAAGAGGAAGAAGAAAAGGGAAAACAATCTGACACAAGTGGTGGGCTATCAGGTCATTCAGTGCGACCTGAGAACATCGAAAACTCTGCCAGAAGATACTGAATACACTGTACAGGGATGAGTCAAGTTAAATATTTAAATACACTACAAAGTACAGGACGATCACTCCCTCAGGCTTGGAAAGTTGACACAGTTAGAGCTGAAGATGCATCTCATTGGACAACTCAGTTTGCATTTAAACAAGTGGTGTTCATGATTAGGTTTAAAAATAATTGTATTTACTTGGAGGGGAGATAAAACAATACATGTTTGGTGTTGCAATAAAGAAATGCATGAGAGATTGGAGAGAGAAATCCGAGGGTTTTTTACTTTCTTTTAACATGATTTCTGAATTATCAGCATTAAAGGGGACCTATCAGGCAAAGTGCCCTTTTTGATGTCTGTTATACATAAAGGTGTGTCAGGGAACTCACGCAGCGTCAGAAAATAAAACCCTCTCTCTTTTCCTCGTACCCAAATCTCTAAAAACGGGGGAACAACGGAGCTGATCCAGATTTGCGTCCGATATGACGTAATATCTGAAATGTGGACCCACGGGCCTATCAGAAACGTTGCTATCAGAAACAATGCCGGACTGTTTTGGACGTAATATGGTCGGTGTTTACATTAGCATTGCTAACACTCAGAGCTAACATGTACTGGAGAGCATGTGTGTGAAGAAGCAGGAAGTAAAAAGGAACTCACCTTGGGGTATAACCGGCAAGAGAGAAAGCCTTTGAGCTCCATACTGTTTCAGAAATAATCCTTGATAATCCATGATATGGCGTTTCATCACCGCATTAATTAGTTTAGACAGTAGCTGCCGGGTCCCGCATGAGCTCAGCCCCCTCCTTTTTTTAAAGCTTTATACCCCGTATCAGCACTTTAGAAACAGGAAGTGAAATAGAGGGATATGAGGCATGGCTAGAATGGGTGATCTGTTTGGTATTTTGAGCAAAACACTTCATTGGCATGTTTTTATATATTTGTATATATCTGAGACCTATGCTATTGCCTAAAAATAGTATGATAGGTGACCTTTAAGTTCGGTTATTTTTCGACTCTTAGCTAAAGCATCGACAGAGCCGCTGTGCAAGAAACTGGCTAACACATGCTTCAGTTAAATGCCTTTACTCAGTTTTTAAATCGCACCGTCAGTGCAATACAGTTTGTGCCTCTTATCTACTTCTTAGCCTTTTCACTGCCATGCAATTTATTTTTAACATCTGCGCTGGAATTAGGGAAGGGAGTTAGAGGTCAAACTTAATATGATTAATTTGTGTTAAGGTTTCCAGATTTATCTCGAGCGTTAACGTTGACAGGTATTAGGGCTTTAAAATGAATCAAAATGTTATCAAAGTTGCAATAATACCAGTGAAATATAAAGAATGCAGGATCCAAAATAAAGGCTAAATGTACATGTGAATGAAGTATCGTGAAGCGGCAGAGTATATCGGCCTACAAATAGTATTCTACAGATTTAACTAAATCGATTTTTTCCTCATACAGTATGTCGTAGTTACAAAATCGTAAATGGTGATTTTTTTTTAAAATCGTGCAGCCCTTAAGTCCCTTACACACCAAGCCAATTTCGTCCGTCGATAGATGTCGGGCCATCGATGAGCGTTGTGTCGCCCTACTCAGATTGGTGTGTCTTGGTGTGTCCCGCACCGTCGTGTCTTTTCGGCCTTTTCGGGAGGCTCTCGGCTAAAGGCCGTCGGCCAAAGAAATCACTCTGATTGGCTGTTCAGCTAGGGAATCAGTGCATGAGAAGCGAGACAGAAGTGAGGGACCCAAACAAACTATTAAGAAAGCAAATCTGAGATTTCATTTAACTCCAGCTCTCGACACAGGTTCAGGAAAGCCCCGTGAGCTTCTCGCTGTAGAGTGAAAATGGAACACGCTATTTTTTTGTTTGTTTATATCACGCAGTCTGCTCTTCTTCTCTCGGTGTATCACGTATATGTATATGCGCAGTTCGTACGTGCAACTTGGCCGTTGGCTGAAGTCTTTGCGGTGTGTTCCAGTGCGACACATGGCCAAGTACAGGTCACAGTACAGGAAACCTGAGGCGACGTTCCGTGGGGACCTGTTCTTTGGGGTCAGTTTGGTGTGTAAGGACCTTTATAGTTTCAAAACATCTAAAAGAGTGTACACACAGACACACCTCCAGGGCTGTTTAGTTTTATGACTTAATTGTTTTTTAGCCACATTGGGTGTGGTTCTCTAGGGTTGATAAAGTTTATTGTTTTATACTAACAGAACATAATAGACAAGATACACAGTTTTAAGCCAATCAACTTGAGTATAGCACTAGCAGACAGCTAAAGGTTTTGACAGTTGTGTTTTCCTGAGGCTGTTTCACCACCACCGACAATTGATTTCCACGTTTCATGAGCTGTGAGCAGAGTCTCCTGACTGCATTGAGATGGGGTTCAGCAGTTTATATTAACAGCATCTTAGAATACATGTAGTATGGATTTCGACTGACAGTGTGCCAAAATGAAAGAGAATGAGATTCAGCCAAGAGTAGCAAACCTTTGTGATATTGTGACTGCCCCTCAAGGATAAATTGATGGTTTTACTTGCTGTAGAAGACATCCTGCCAAGTTTCCAAAGCAGAGAACCACTGAGCGACTGGAGACAGATTCTGAAGACACGCAACAACAGATATGTTGATGGTAGCATTTAAATGAGCCAGTGCCAGATGTTTTGAATAAACTATGGAGATGCAAAGGAAATAGGGTATCCTAGAACCTAAATAAAACAAGACATAATAACGAGTGTTATGCAAGGTGTTTTGTTCTGTAGTGTCAGCAGATATTCAACTACCTTCAATTGGTATTTAAAGATGTTCTTCTATAAAAAAAATGTTTTTAAATTGAACAAATCCGGCAGTGGCTCAGTCAGTAGGGGCTTGGGCTGTGAGCCGTAGGGTCGCCGGTTCAAGTCCCCGACCAGACCTAAAATATGGAGTGTGGACTGCTACTTGGAGAGGTGCCAGTTCACCTCCTGCCCTGCCGTGGTGCCCTTGAGCAAGTCACCGGACAACCCCCCACTCCCATTGCTCCCCGGGCGCTGTGCAATAGCTGCCCACTGCTCTTAGTACTAGACTCCTGGCACTAGGATGGGTTAAAAGCAGAGAACACATGTCACTGTGTGTGCTGTGTGCTCTGCATGTGTGACCATTAAAGAGGGTTTCATCCCTCCCAATTCTTCTTCTAAAAATACCTTGATTGATGCAAAACATAAGTAGTATTTAAATATTCATCCATCAAGGGAACGTGAACCTCCCTCCGGTAACATTGGTCTTCATGCCCGATATTATATAAAATGTATATCCTATATATGTAGTTGGTTGGTCTATAACAGCGTATTCTAATGTGTTCTCTATATTCTATTTTGTGTTTTTAAAGATACTCTAGAGCACACGTGTCAAACTCAAGGCCCGGGGGCCAAATCAGGCCCTTGGTGGATTTAATTTCGGCCCGCAGGATAACTTTTAATTACTATTAGATCTGGCCCGCCGGTATATTGCACGCATACCTTCACTCAATCCTCAGGGTCTCCTCAGCTCAGAGCCTGAGCCCAAACATTGATGACCTTGCACCCAAGATGAGATGCCAAGTATCTGAGCGAGCATCACAGAGCAGCACACTGAGTTTAATGGATGTTTCCTTCTGCACTTTCTCTCTCACGACAACAGGGCATGTTTGGTTTTCTCTTTGAGGGAAATAGTTTTGTTGAAGCTGTTGTTGGCCTGTGGGAAAATGTAATCATAAGAAATGACTCTGGAAAAGCTGCAGATAGAGCCATAAGAAATGAATGCAACTGATTATTTAATGTTTAATGTTGTTTTTATAGGCAATAATTTAAGCTTTGTTGGTTCCAGGTTTAATATGTGCAATAAGTTCATTTCAATACGTTCTGCAATAAACATTGAACCAGTCCGGCCCTCGACTATTACCCATTTTTTTTTATTTTAGCCCACTGTGTATTTGAGTTTGACACCCCTGCTCTATGTCAAAACATCTTACTACTGTTGATATGTACATGGTTAATGTTTATTTTCCATTTTATTTTTTATTTTAACTCATGTGCAATGCCTTGTCTATATGCTTCTGTAGCCATACCGTTTCCCAAAGCATTTAACCAATAAAGTAAATCAAATCTTATTTGTTAATCACCGTTTTTATGGGAGCTAAGTGCATGCTTACGGAAGTGTGCTATTTTTCTTACAAGCCATTTCCTAAAGTGTGTGTCTGAACCGGTCTGAACCTGTAATCACCTGCTCACACACACTGCTTCACTTCTTCCTCGAGTTCATAGCATGTCATTATTCAATTGCAACTCATATATATCAATATTCCAATTACTTGTATATAGACTATTCTGCACTATTTCCATTATATTCAATTTTATTTTATTTACTTGCACTTTTATCTGTTTTATTGTGTTGCACTGTTGGAGAAGCCTGTGACCTCAAATGTTCATGGTCGTATCTACACTGTAGCTATGTGCACAATAAAAGCCTTGAATCTTGAATCTGAATCTTTTTATTTAAGCCATGCAAAATCAAAAAGAATCTCATTTAAATTGTTTCAAAACTAAATCCAGGAACTTATTTGTAAATGTTTAAACTTTATAGAGAACAGATTGTTCTCCATATCTCAAAGGGATTTCCTTAAAAAGACACCACGGGCAGCTTGTTTTTCACCTCATCATGACTCTTCTTCTCCACAACAGCAGCGTCACAGGCCTCGGGGGCCGCTTGTTATCCTGGCTCAGAGCGGCCGGGCCAAACACAAGTTTCCTAACATGACCGAAGTGAAGAGAGCGCAAACAAAATAACAGGGCGGAGAATCAGCATTCCTGCAGCGCTAAGAATAGCAGACTGGACCCTGTGCTCCCGGCACTAAGTTCACATGGAGTCTTAGGCAATATGCAGAGTGAGAGTCAGCACGTCGACTCAACTCTGCCAAGTCCAGAAGTTTGCTGAGTGTCGGACGTTTGAGGCTCCCGATGAATTCATTTCAAAAGAAAAATTCAAAGCAAATAAAAATCGAAGCTATGCCTACATTTAAAGTTTAAATAACATGCCAACAGCTATTGCTCATTCACCGCTGGTTATTACTACTTATTTTAAAGGACACCTATTATGCAAAATCCACTTCTTCATGTCTCTTCTACATCAACATGTGTCCCCTCTGTGGAAAGAGACTCTGAAAGTTTCAGGAAAAAAGATTCTCTCTCTTTTTGATCCATTTCTATAAAAACCTGTCTGAAAATGAGCTGATCAGATTTTGGCTCCTTTATGATGTCATAACGATGTTCTGTCTTGTGTAACCATTAGCCAATCACCAACCAAGGTAACCCCCCCACCCCTTATCACCTGGATCTCCTCCTAGAGCAGTGGTTCCCAACCTTTTTTCCCAAGAGCCCCCCCAAATGACTCCAGTTGGAAGTTGCGCCCCACACACACACACAAGGGGGGGGGGGGGGGGGGGGCGCAACAGCGGTAATTAAAGTTTCAAAGTCTCAAAAATGCTACAACTACTGTCAAAAACTGGATGAATGTGAAGTATTTTGTTAAAGGAGGATGAAAGCGTAATTAAGGAGTACTATTGGGGTGACTTTGATGGTTATTGGACTCAGGATTCATTCATTTGGATGAAGAAATTAAAGGATGACGCAAGTGGAAACAATTCACAAAGGGATTCAACTGTTTAAAACACATGCTCAAAGTAAGCCGGATTTTGCCGATGTGTTTATGTGGATTCAAAAGTTGTAAATAATCTACAAAATGGAGGAGACCGATCTGATTGGAGCAATTGTGACAAATAATCCAACTGAAACCGGCATTGACAATGATATGTTTTAGAAATACGCTTATCCAGAAAAGCCTGGTTTGGACACTTTACGGGCAGAAGAAACATTTGTATTAAAAAAAGAATTATACATTCCTGTCTTTTTATGCCTTTAATACTAACTTGAATTTGTATTCAAATTAATTAATCAATTATTTTTTATATTCGATTGTAATGTAGAGACAAGGCTTTTAGTGACAATCATGTATTGCGTTACAAAAAAGAAAAAAAAAGTTAAAAAAAAAAAGTCTAAATATCATATTTTGGCCTCAAATCATCTGAGGCCTGGCGCCCCCCCTGCAATCTTTGGCGCCCCCCCAAGAGGGGAACCACCGTCCCCCAGATTGGGAACCACTTTCCTAGAGCACCATTGTGTTCTTTGTAACCAAATGTCTCTCAGAGGGGCGTGGGGAGTGGCTCCTTATTTTCATCTAAAGTAACAGACAGAGAATCAGCACTTTGGAAACAGGGCTGAAACAGAGGGGATTATGGGTAATGTTGCAATGACCTGTTTGGTGTTTCAGACAAACACTTCAGAGACATGTTTTGTATATCCGGGACCTATAATATATTGATGAAAAATAGTATAATAGGGGACCTTTAATTCTTAGAGCATAAAGAAGGGACCTCACAATACAAGAATGTAAGAAGTAGATACCAATACAAGTGAAATTCAATGTTCTCGATATCAAGGTAAATACAAAACAATAAATCCAATGTACTTAAAACATACACTGCTTTAATAACAGTCGCATACTAGCATTGTTAAGAAGTTTAACCACCTGTGGAACGACTCCTTAAAAACAACCTCTTCTGCTCACCGGCTGCTAAAAGCTAAAGTCAACTAGCCTAGCCACTTGCCTATTTCAACAATGAATGGTTGTTTAAAATGTATCTGGGAAAAAATCTGTTATCCTTCCTGGACGTGATGATAGTGACGATAGTTTACTACTTTCCAATCATCCCCAGGACTCGGTTGACAGTAGCTTTTTTGTTGTTGTATGTAGTCATAGCAGAAGTGACTGAGTTTCATTGACTGAGTTTCATTGACTTGCTGTCCGGTAAACTCTAGCACCTGCACTTTGGTATCAAATATAAAAAGGATAACAGGTTAGTCATTTTACTTTTGATGCAGATAGATTAAGCGCACATTGACAATATTTGACATCTTGTGAGGACTGCCACATGCTGCCGAAGAATTCCGAAACAAAAAAACCCAATCTCAAGAACATTTGTCCATTTTGTTTTCATTAACCAAATGCTAATATTCTCACTTGATTTGATGAAAATGTCAGGAGCTGTTCATGTAATCTTCATATATTAAAATCCCATTCAGACCGCCACAGGAATGAGGGTTTAACCTTAAGATTGGTTAAATCAACCTCAGCCTTTCTATCCAATATATCATCTTTTTTATTAGGGATGGACATTTTAATTTATATAACAACTACCTAAATTACCCAGAAAGACCAAGAGACGGAGAGAGGGAAAAGGTTGGGGGAAATCAAATGTGTGACGAAGGGATAAACTGCCTTTCCTGTTTATGTAATGTATTTCTGTTTGGATTTGCATAAACATTATCAAACTGTAGCAGCAGAGCAGTGATAACAGGAGGTTAACCTGTGATACAGCGTCGTATGAATGTCAGACACGAGCTAAACCGACATTCATTAGACCAGCGTCAAACATTATGTCTCCCGCATGACGTCATTGTCTGTGTAGAAAACATGTATTTCAACAGCGGAGTGACTCATAGGGCATTAACACAACTCCGCCATCAAGACTGTCTGTTCACTCTGTCTACAAACAGCACAATGTGCCCATCATTACACTGTTCAATAAAACAGCTAAAAAGGATATATTCACACAGGATAAAATCCCACTGTGAGTGTGAGATGTTTTTTAGGAAGACTTTGTGTAGGTACAAAAACAAATGTGACATCTTTTATCCTTCCTGAGCTGACAGCAGGGTCTGTTCGACCTTGCTGTCAGCTCATATTGGTATCAGATATGCGTTGTGTACCAGAATAGATTTAAATAGTCATCCCAAAGCATCAGACAGAAGCAGTGAAGCCCTGCAGAGCCAACAGAGCCACAGGCTGTTATCGGTGGTAAAACTGTAGTTTTCTCAATTCAAGTGAGAAAACAAGTGCCGGTGGGGAAGTGATCATTCTCAACAGGTCATCATAGTAAAGGGACACAATGGATAATATTCAGGATAAGAAGGATGAGTACTTACCACGTAGGTCTGGGTTTGATTTCAGTCATTTTTGTATGTCTTTCCTTCTCTCTTCATTTCACGTCTTTTTCCAAGCCTTGACTGTAAAATGAAGCAGAAAAACCCATTTGTCCAACAGTTCGATATCCAAAAAACAAAACGCCCAGTTGCCCGATGGCCCGTTGATCCAAAAATACACACACATGGCTGTCGTGAAAAAAAAAGTGTATCTTATAGCGGTACCGTTGTTTTTAGGCTATTCGTTTTTTTTTGGAGTTCTTGATATACATGAAGATTGACAAATTCCTCTTATGTGTAAACCTACTTGGTAATAGCCGATTCTGATTCTGATGTCAGTGAATACGGAGCTAAAGCCATAACGGGAGTGGTGCGATACCATTTCCACAATGGGCCATTATTACTAAACCCCAATGGTTAAAAACAGAAAAGCCAAATATCATCTGCCCAACTGTTCATTCTAGCGCGAACAAAACGCCCATTTGTCCGATGGCCCGTTGCTACAAAGATACACGTCCGTTTGAAGAAACAGCTTTAATACCTTATTGTTGCGGGATGGCTCTGTTTAGGCTAAAAGTATTCTTTAAGGATATACACAAAGATTGATAAAACTTGATAATTTGATAATACTCACACGTCAGTTTAAGGAGATAAACCCAAAAGGCTATAGAGTGCCGCAGTGGCGCGTAGTAAGTATTTTACCGCTTCCGGTTCCTTCGACAAAAAACCAAAGCAGTTTCTCCATAGGATTTTGAAAAATAGCTGGAATAAGGTCTGTGGTTGAGATACATTGAAGAGACGGATCACGTTTTGTTCTAGGACATTAAATCCATCAGCAGTGACCCCACTGGTAATTTCTGAAGAGGTTACGTGTCTGAAAAACGATGGTTGTTACCAAGTGGCTGAATAGGACTACAGAAGTTGTGGAGGACGTTGTACGTCATTACGCCGAACACGTAAACACTCCGCTAAGTTTGTTTACCCTGTTCGGCTTGAAAGCAAGTCCCTGCCTCCTGCAAATTGTTAAAACAAACGCTTCAACTTGTACCATTTAGAATCTGTATGTTTGAATATGGATCTTGAGTTGGCGTGACGTTGAAGCAGCGACCCTGCTGTAGTTCGTTTATAGCATAACGTTAGCATTTTGCTTCTGGCGACCAGATTTATGATTCGAAAATTATAAAAGTAGCGAAGACATGTTGAGATTATCCGGCTGAACAAAACGTGATCCGTCTCTTAAATGTGTTTCAACCACAGACCTTATTTCCAGCTATTTTCCAAAACCCTATGGAGAAATTGCATTGCGTTTTTGTCGAAGGAACCGGAAGGAGTTTACTTCCGGGTTTTAGGACGCCTCACTGTGGCACTCTAATCGTGACATGTCCAAGCTAAAGCCAAAAGGTGATGCCATGCTATTTTCCCATTGGCCCATTATTACAAAAATAAATATGGCAGGAAAAAAAATGCATTTGTATAATGGCCAATTACTCAAAAAAGAACAAAACAGAAGCACACAGCTAATTATTATGCTAAATTATGTGATGGAATTTTCCTTTTTTTGAAATTTCGTGAACGTTTTATCACAAACTTGACCAAGACTGTAGTACCAAACTGTCCTCTGAAAGTAAAACAAATTAAATTCTCGCAGCACTACCAAAACAAATTGTCTGAGGCCAGAGACAGACACACACCCTGATGTTTATGTTGCCATGCTAATGCTTCACACCTCAACCTCATTCCTGTGACTTTTGGTGGTGATATAACAACATCACACTACTTCCACCTTTGCTTCTGCTAAAGGTCAGTCATTACTCACGTGACTGCAATCGAGAAAGACAAACAATTTTAATGTTTAGCCTTTTTAGTAGAGGACAAAGTCATAAGATAATTAGTTTGTTGTTGTTCTTGTTTTAGCACTTTTCTGTATTGGGCATCTTTCCAAGTGGCATGCAGATAATTTTAGAAACAGGTTACTTGGAAAAATCTGGTTCATTTGTCATGCTCAGTTTGAGGAACTCACTTATTTAGACTTTTACAATGTACTTTGTGACTATACGTAGGTATGTGTACTGATCTCCATTGGCTCAGTTCTCATTTAAATATTTGTTCCTGTTTGGGAACTTTATTACCCACATTTAGAAAGCTGTTAACAAACCTGGTTATGTGCTAAGAGATTGGCTCATGAACAGTGAATTATCTATGTTCTCTTATTCCAGTTAGATAAGCGCTTAACATGAAGTTTCACCAAATTTGCCAGCTTTATTTTGCAACATGAGATAAGTCTTGCAATTGTTGCTCATTTAGCACATTTCACTCATCAAAACAAACGCTATACAGTTGTGTTTTCTGCATCAGCTTGCAAGAGCTTATTTGTAATTATCGCACTAGTGTTGCCAAAGGCTGCAAACCGCTGTGAGTCCGGCTCGAGGCAGAAGCTAAACTGTCATCATGTTACAGAGAGTCAGTTTGTCCTGATAAGGCTTTGAAAAGGTCTCAGCCGAACTGGCCAAATAAATAGTTTCTATAAAAGTTTAGAGGCAGTATTTTGTGGATTATCCAGCTTTCTGAAAAGAGGAAGCAACACACACGCTGTTGTATTGAAGGGAGGCAGACATTTATATATTGGAAATCTCAAAACCTGGAAAACTTAACTCAGACGTATCTGCATAGCTAGATATTACTATAGAGGCAAAACAATTGTAATTCTAGTCAACTGGCCTTTTAAGATTACTACAAAGCTATTTCATACATTTTGATATGTTCTACTTCATGTTAATACTAGTACTAATTTTAATTAACTAATCATCTTTTTCTGTCTTGAATGTGTACTTATTTGACTTTTATTTGTCCAACCTTTGCTTGAATCTTTATTTTATACTTTTTTTTACTGTCCTCTTTGGTGTAAAGTCCCTTACACACCAAGCCGATTTCGGCCGTTGATAGATGTCGATAGATGTCTGGCCGTCGATGAGCGTCTTGTCGATCTACTCAGATTGGTGTGTCCCGCCCCGTCGTGTCTTTTCGGCCGCCCCGACACCTTCCGCCGCCGATTCAACATGTTGAATCGGGAGGCTGTCGGCTAAAGGCCGTCGGCTAAAGAAATCCCTCTGATTGGCTGTTCAGCTTAGCGAATCAGTGCATGAGAAGCGAAACGGAAGTGAGAGACCCAAACAAACTATTAAGAAGGCAAATCTGAGATTTCATTTAACTGCAGGGGGGTATACTACGAAGCAGGATTTTCGCTTAGCCGGCTAACTTCAGGGAAAACTCCGGCTTTCCGGTCCTACGAAGCTGGTTCTCTTTTTGCAGGCTAGATCTCCATGGTAACAGGTTAGGTTGCAGGCTAAGAGCTCAACTCAGTGAAAGTACTGCCTGCTGACCAATCAGAGCTCAGTGTGCGGAGTTTAAAGCGATCAAGTCACATTACAGGAGAAAGGAAATACAGAAAAGCTGCCGTTGCAGGAAAGACGGCCGGCAAAAATCAACTGACTGTGTGAACGTGAACATTAATATAATATCACCTCCCATCTTCAGAGCAATCTGACTATTATAACATTAGCGTTAAGAAAGCTTACTTAAATATCTGCCACAACATAAGTAACCGGATCAGAGTAAAATTAAGTACAGTCCGTGGCATATCACACCATAATGTATCATATATCTCCTTATCTGAGTCAGCTGAGCCGTATCTGTGTGCAACACTCACTGTGTCACATACTGTATTCAGAAGTATTATTTTAAGCAACACATTAAGTTGACGAAAAACTCGAGACAAATCCACTCGTGTCTTAGACGGAGCAGTGATATCATAAACCTGTTAATGTACGCATTCAAACACTTTTTCTTTTACCAGCTGTATTCACCTTGCAGGTGCAGCTATGTGGCTTTTATCCTTGATAAAGTGTTTAAGTCATGGATGTTAAAGTTTAACTTCATATTTGTCTGATTATAAAGTTGACTTTTCATTCAGGAAGTATGACGCTGCGCTGTACAGTATGCTTCTCCATGTTTGTGATTGGTCGAATGCTCCAAATACCACCCCTTTCATGTGAACGCGCACCTAACTAGATAGGGCACGGCTGGCTTGAGCGATCGAGTTGATAGCCAGCGTCGTAGGACAGTTTAGACAGAGCGCGTATGTTTTGGATTAGGCCAACCGGCTAACTCAAACATATCCAGGTTAGGTTGAACTAGCTTCGTAGTACAGGCCTCTGCTCTCGACACAGGTTCGGGAAAGCCCCATGAGCTTGTCGCTGTAGAGTGAAAATGGAACATCGAAATGTCCCCTCTTTGGGACGAATAAAGGATTTGTCATTGCTGCACAATAATAGTTTTTTTTCCAAAATCCCAATTTGAAATATTGCAATATTCAAACAGCAGGAAGTACAACATGTCCTTAAAGCTAAACAAATAACAGATACACATAAATGTAGTGGAAAAAAGACCATAATGGCTTTCAAAATAAAAGCAATTAGCCCTTTTTAAGAGCTTAGAAAATCTAATTAAAGTCAACATTAAGATAACAAAGTAATCCCTTATATTTTAAGACATTTCTCAGTGTGTTCTGTTCTGAAAAGAGAAGTTGCTTGAGAGCATTTCACAAGTTTCCTGTTGCAGATTTGTGTTCAGACGCATTTAGCTGCTTCATGTTAATCTAACGAGCAAAAGAGTTACCAGGATCAAACTGATGAGGACTTGTAAAGGTTGTCTAATGATGGGGGTGAGGAGGTGTGTCGTGTGGGGCGGGGGGGTGTTTTGGGCCAAATGTAACCTCTGGAGCTCAACACACAGAGAGACCCAGGAATCTGAGCCTCCCCCTCCCATGCAAACACAGACAGCTCCTCGACTTACACGCATGAACGCACGTGGTTGCACACACACAAACACACACTAATAAAACAACATATGCTCCTGTTGCTACTACCTGAAGCAGCAGGTGGGACGCCCCCCCTCAGGAGAGGAGGGGGAGAGAGAGAGAGGGAGGAGGGGTCTCTATTGTTGGACAATTACAAGGAAGTATTCACTGATTTTAGAAAGACATATAATGCTGAGATCATTACACTGTGATGGCTAAAAGTACGCAGCTCAATTCATCCCTTTCCTTTATACCTGACCCATTTCAATGCATTTTAGTCACGTAAACTTTTAAAGTTGAATTCGGTTTTTTGTGGAGTTTTAGTGTCAAACCTTTGTCTTAATGATATACTATAATATCAAACACAATGTTCAGGTGACCTCAGTAACGTTTTTAAACTAATATCCAAGTTGTTATCATACATCTTGATTAAAAAAAAAACTGGGTAGCTCTGAAATAACAAAATGTGATTTTTGCCATGCTGTCAAATTCCTCTTTGACTTTGTTTATTGAGGGTTTCGGCTCTCTTTGTGAAAATGAATTACACTGTAAATCGCGTAGGGAGGTGGAGAGAGTCTGTTACCATAACTCTACAAAAGCATGATTATGCATGTGTTTGATTATTTACACACAATTATTATATTTGCATTATCAACATGATATTTAGTGTTCAGTTATTGTCAATACCGTTAAATACTGATACTCAACTTTATTGAATACCAATTTAAGTTATTAGTTACATACTATTTGTCTATTGTGTTGTATTATTATTTTGTGTTACGGTATGGGAAAGGTAGGACCCAAAAGCAGACTACAAAAAAAGGTAAGTTGGTCTAGAAAACAAAAAGCGAGCTTTATTGCAAAGCTGATCACAAAAACATGGCATGAACCAAACGGTAGTTCAGGAAAACAATAACCTAAAGACTGACCGTGAAAAACATGGAGGAAGACCGGAGAGAAAAACATGAGACGTGACGTGAAGAAAGGACAAACAAACAAACCGACACTGAACACAGGAAGAGACAAGACTAAATACAGGGAGGGGTAATCACGAGACGAGAAACAGCCGGGCAGGGGAGGAGAAACACAAGGGCAACAGGTGAACACAATCAGACAACTAGACACACCAGGGAAACTAACGACATGGAGGGAAAGCACAGAGAGAGGGACCAGACAAGAAACAAGGAGGAAAACATGACAGGGAGAACAGAAAAGCAAAATAACCCCACAACTAGACACAACAAAACTCAAACCCTGACAATAGCTGCTTTCACACCGCAGGACTTGCCGTACTTTAGTGCCGGCACTAAAGTACCACGGCACTGAATCCGCCAGGAGGCTAGTGCCAATCGCATGCACACCGCAGTACTTTCCCTGAGGCAAGATTACGCTGACGTCACTTCGTCTTCTTCTTCTCTGGGTTTACTGGCAGGCCGCAAAACCACTTCACGGCGAGTACAAAAAAAAACGAGAGAAGAAGAACTACACGGGGGAGGGGGTATAAAGCCCACCCGCTGTACATGAGGCGTTTGTTTACTTTCCGACCTGTTATTGTGGTCTTTAATTTTTTCATAGTCCTGCCTGAGTTTCTTTATTTTTACCCGTTATCCGTGTGCACTGTGCACGGATCCCAGCTCAAGTAGCTTTTGCGAAACATCGCTCAAAACATTTGGAGTTGGGAACTGCTTCCTGTAGAAGCTGCTGCATCCCGTCCTCAGAGTCAATTGCCAGAAGCGCCGACACTTCCTCATCATTCCACCGCCGCGGTGTTGTAGTACGTGTGGTCATAACTGCTTTAAAGTACAAAAAAACGACTCGCTCAGGTGTGGATGTGGTTTTGTAGCGAGGACAAAAAAGGCTGACTAACAAAACAAATTCAGAGTCTAACGGGGCGTGGTCTGCAATTCGCCCAGCCAATAGAAATAGAATAGAAATTGGCAGTCTTTTATCACCAGGTTCGTACCACCTCTCTAGCAGGGACTGAAAATGGCCAAAAGAGTTCCCGGCACTGAGTAGTCCCGGCCGTGTGAACGCGACATTATTGGTACTAACGGAACTAAAGAACCAAAGTACCAGGGAAAGTCCTGCGGTGTGAATGCGGCTAATGTTGTAACTTCACAGTAATGCATTTACACAACTCCATTAAACCACTTGATGTTTTGGAAGCTTATAAGTCAGTCGTTGGAAGTTATTCAAAGTTTTCTAACCATCCCATGAAACGTGGCCATGCCAAAATGTAAGGATAATGCAAGGTTCTTGCTTGTTACACTTGTAGAGGAAAAACATTTCTTACAAATAGCCAATATGATTCTAAATTAAAGTATATTATATCAGTCATTGCACCAGCTAATTAGCACCTAGCAGTTAGCGCCTCACCTCCACCGTTGTGTGGCCACCAATCAAAGAAACACCTGTAATGTTGTTGTTTATCATGATTGACAAAACAGCTTGTCTAATGAATACGACTCGAGTCAGTGTAAGTCGCCCGAAGACACACAAAAACGCATTTTACTGTACCTAACAGGCAATTTATTCCAATGACCTTTTTATAAATCTATTTCACCACGCTCTGTCTGGATGAGGGCGACTGGCAGAGCTGTTGTGATTAATAATAATTGCCTTTTGCAACAAAAAACGGCATTAATCATGTTGTGACATAAAGCCTTATTGGAATATGCAGTAACAGTGAGTAATATGAAACCTGGACGTAAATACGTTGTGAGGGGGGTAAAACCAGAAAACAACTAGCTGTAAAGAGGCAGAGGGTGAATCAGTGCTGTTGTTGTCTTTGTTGCATTTGCACATAAACAAATTAAATCCAATCCCTCCTCTAGCCTTTGCATAGAAGCTGTGGTCATTACATAATGTGGCACGCAGCACAATAATATTCTCCTGATAGCATGAGCTGGCTCCAGGCTGCAGAGAGTATAGTGTGGTGGACCGCTGAGTCATGGTTTTATGAGTAATGATCGATAACCAGGAGTAACAGTTTCGGTGGTGAACTGTCAGAACACATCTCTGTCGGAGTAGCCAGTCACTCTCAGACGAGCAGATGACAAGAAATCAGTCTGAAGGGTTGTCACGTTATAACAGGCAGCCGCTGCTAACAGCATGTGACAGATTGGCAGTGCAGGAATGACTGATGTGTTGTGCCATGGCGTCTAGGAACACATATTTTAAGATGTCCGGCATTTTAAGAGTATACCTAAATGAAAAGATAGACATTTTGAGACACATGCTCACTTGCAACATCCTCTTGCACTATTTTATTTCTATTCTGTTATTTGTATTGTTATATACAGTATATATATATATTTATGTTGCAATGTTTAAGGAGCCTGGGACTTACTGTAGCTACTATGCATATAACAATAGGACCTTAACATCTTTGGATCTTTGAATCTAGCTTTCTTATCACTAGCAGCTGGCTAACTTAGCTTCGCACAAACACTGGACACAAGGAAATACAGTTAACCCAAAGGTTAAGATAAATCCGGCAACTAATGTTGAACCCTAATAAATTATTATTCCTTACTTTTGAACAAAGCCAGGCTAGCTGTTTTCACTTTGTGCTAGGCTTTGTGCTAAGCTAACCATCTGCTGGTTTTATATTTAGCAGACATGAGTGGTATCAACCTTTTAACTTCTGAGGAGAAAGCTAAAAATCATACAAACCTGGATAAATATAATTGGTCATTAATCAACATACGCAAAGTATTAATGCTGTAGTGGCTAATAGGTGAAGCTCTTTAAAATAACTGGTTGAACATATTTGGAAATACACATATTCCTTGGCTTGCTTGTAGTTAGACAATAACTAAATACTATGATTTGGATATAATTACATAAAAGTACTTCATAATTGTGAATACTTTCTGCAGTCAATGTAAAAAGCTGCTGGAAATCTGCACGCTTGAAAAATCACAAATTGAAGGCCAGCTGTATTTGGCAGAATAAACAATAATGTTCTGACTCAGGCACTGCTGAGAACAACTCAGCTCCTTGTTAATAAGTGGAGGAGGCTGCTGGTGCTCATCAAAAACACACAGCGTCCCGCTGAAGGAGAGACACACAACAACACAATGGTCAAGTGAACGGTGCATTAGAAAGAGGCTGAGAGTCGAGCTGACTTCAGGGGCCCAAAAATAGGACACATTCCTCTGCAGCGGAGGGTGTGTGTGTGTGTGTGTGTGTGTGTGTGTGTGTGTGTGTGTGTGTGTGTGTGTGTGTGTGTGTGTGTGTGTGTGTGTGTGTGTGTGTGTGTGTGTGTGTGTGTGTGTGTGTGTGTGTGTGTGTGTGTGTGTGTGTGTGTGTCAACAGGAATACATACCAAGCTCCTGCTGAGGGGGTTTGACTTTCTCCACACAGAGAGAGAGAGAGGGAGACCAAAACAAAAGGACTGCATGGCTGGCTGGAGGTGCTTCAATTTCCATCAGGCTGCAAACGACAAGATTTGCTGTTATTAAAACATGATTAAGGGGAAGGTAATGGCGTTTGCATTGATGGCTTATCGGTATCTCTTAGGTTTTCATCAATGCAAATGAAATCGAAGATAGTTAATACATTTGAAAATCACGTGTGAACAGCGACATGCAATATACTTCAAACAGATCTCAGGTGAAATTCAACCTGAAAATAAACATATTGTTTTTAATCTGAAAAGATGTGGATTCATGGCATGTTTTAACCTTGAAAACCTTAAAAAACATTCAGGAATCATCACCTCTACATTGACTAAATAACTGAAGCTATCTGTAATCCCCAAAAAATATGTAACGTGTGCTAAACAGCAACTAATGTTGGTAAAATAAAAATAAATGCATATTGAATTTCTATTTGTTTTCATTGCTAGGAACCAGCAGCCAGACTAACCAAAGATACTATACTTTCAATTATATTTTCACCTATTTTGGAATTTCACATTTTTATTTGTAATGATATAAAACACTAAATATAGTGTTTCAAAGCCAGAAACCATATTTTTAAAAGTCAGATTTCATATCAAGCTATGCAATATGCTTATGCTGTTTTACTGTAGCCTTCTGTTCCTCCACCATTATGCCTGTCTGTTACCCCTTGAAGGGCCCCTGACCCTCGACCTTTGTTTAAAACCCTGAGTAAAAAGATTTTAATTGATTTTGTTAGACATAAATGAGTCGGTTGCATAAGTGTTTAAGGGATAGTTAGCTCCACGGGGGGTTTGTTTTTGCGAAATTGACTCAAAACTCAAATCTGGTGCACGAGGCAGGGAAGTGAATCTGATCTTTCACTCAATTTCTTCCTGTCATTCACAGTTTTTCCACATAAAACAGAGGGATAGACTCTAAAGTGGATTCACTTGTATTGTGCTTGTTGTAGGGAGGCCGTGGCGTAGTGGAATAGTATGTTGGTGTTCGTATCAGGGGAGCACAGGGTCAAATCCCACTGCAGTCACAGGGTATAGCAGGAATCCTGGAGTCTAATGTAACACCTTTTAAGACCCTTTCCATACATTTTAAGACCTCATCGCCACTTTGAGTTTTAACCGGTTACCTTGGCGACACACTTTACCTCACATTGACTATATACAGTATTGATTGTCCTTCCTCCTTATCTTCCAACCATTTGGACGCTAACTTGCATTTCCCCATAACGATTTTGTTTAACAACCGGCGTAAACGGACCTTCGTGCGCTATCAAGCAGTGAGCGTGCGATGTCCTGTTCAGATGGCGTCAAATCCAACGGGATGCCAGAAAATAAACTACACAGAATCACACTACACACCTACGCAATGATTACATTCAGGCACACTGTAGAATACAACCTCTTTGGACAATTTATAGACTTATTGAAAACAAGCTAAAAAATGGAATACCCTGGAAAATGCCGTTTCATACTTTTTAATAGCCTTAATTTTTGCTAAATCGATGGGGGGTTTGGGGATTATCCACAGTATTGACTATGTAAATCGCTTTGGATAAAAGGGTCTAACAAGTAACATGTAATGTAATGTTGTTTGAAGATAACTAAATAACCTAAGAAACTAAATATTTTTGGGGTAGATTTCTGTATTTAGGTGACTGAGAAATAGATAAATGTGGTCGGTTTATGACTGCAAAACTCTTCTGATACTCTTGTTTAAAGGATTAGCCGACTATAATGCTCAAACCGTACTTAAGTAGTGGTAAGTGGGTTAGTCTTAAAGATTTAAAATGCTCTCCATTGAAGAGATGTTGATGTTGTTGGCAGATTGCTGTGTGGATTACTGCCTTTGATTTTCTTTTGTTTCTCAGATGTAAACTAGTATTAACCAATGACTGTTTATATAAAAGGTATTACCATCAGGCTGGGTGGGGACGTTTTTACTCTGTTTGATTGCAGCAGCACTTCAGAGAGAATGACAGTCTCTAAAATATAATATTATAAAGATGCAGTGGTGGAAAGTTACTTAATACATTGACTCAACTTAGTACTCTACTCAAGTACACATTTGAGGTACATGGACGTTAGTTGCCGTTAGCATAACAAACCTTTACAAGCTAGCGCTAACTAGCTAGGTTATCAAAGTGTCCCTAGTTCATGTTAAATGTGATATTAATTGTGCAATTCTATTGTTTTCTATTGTTGGTTAACAAAATAATTGGTGTGATTCTAATGTGTTTCATTGAATAAATAAACAACCCTCATCTTTGTGTGTGTTTTTAGTACAACAGCTAAGCTAACAAGCCAGGTATAATGAGCGCAGACACCACAACCTGCTAATGCTAACGTAAAGGCCTAAATGAAATAATAACTTTACTCACCGGGCGCAGACTTCATTGACAGTTGGTTGATACAGTTAGAAATACAACAAGCCATATTATGTCTGTGATTAAGATGCAATCTACGGTTTGGGTCAAGATCATGGTCAAGATCAGTGTCACCTAAAGCAGACACGCCTCTAATGATGCAGCACTTTAAGTCTTAACATAATTTAAACGGCTGAGTTATATTACATTTCACCACCGTACAGTAGTCATGAACAGGGAAATTAGTGATAGAAACTGTAACAGCTTTTTGTACCTGGCTGTAAACATGTCTATTTCTGCTGTACAGTTGGGAATTTGAACATGAAGGTCTATGGGGATTGACTCGCTTTTGGAGCCAGCCTCAAGTGGCCATTCCAGGAAATACCGTTTTTATTTCAGATAGGCTTGCTATTATAATTCTTATAGTGATATTATACAGCATTTATTTAGCATTGTATCATTGCATTCCAATATCATTGTCGGACCTACAATGTACAGTCACAAAATAGTCACCAGCAGCAGATATCCTTTTGATTTCCATGTATTTTTCTTCAATGCAACTGGACTGCAAACAGTTCAGTCAGTCTTCCATCTGTCCTAATGCCTTACACCTCTAGTCTGCAGAAAGGAGCAGCTAGTTACATATTTCTGATAAAGTCACTTCTTTAAGTCCAAATAATTGTGTTGAGTTGAACTTTGTAAACCTTTAGTTTTTGGAGCGTCACACAGCTTGTTTTGGCGACACTAAAGTCTTTATAACACTTTCGGAAACAAACTTCAACAGAGTATAATTGGCAATCTAGTCATGACTTCCAGTTATGTGGTTATGTGACGAAAGAAAATACCTTAGACCTTCACTATATAGATGTCAGTGACACTGTTGACAGGAAACCTTCACCTGCCGACAGTGTCAAATATTACTCGTCAACAGGAAGGTTGAATAGCCTATGTGTCAAGATCCCTACAGCTTCAAAAAGCAATTTTAGTACCGAGTTAGCCTGGTGCAGCAAAAGTGGATTGAATTGACTGTGGGGCTTTTTATTGCTCTATTTTGAAGGAGGAAGCTTATGCCATTTTTGTTGTTTCAAACATAACCTTCTTTAACTCCATGAAAATGAAGCCAAAAATTGAACTGTTCTTGGGGACAGAGTCTCCCTGAGCTAAAAGAAAATAGGATTTTTTCATTTAGTAAGGTCAGTTACAGTATAGCCCGCAGAAGTGCAGTGTATTTCAATGTAAGTATGTTTCCAGATAGTGGTAATAAATCACGTGAAAGCACTATTTTGAGGATGTCTAACCTTTGGATTGTAAATATTTCACTGCCAAGTTAACCATTGATATCGGAGCGGCACATAGCTGACAGATAAATTGTTAAAAAGTGTCAAGATACTCTTTAATCTTGATCAATTCTAATTGTAATTTCCATAAAAATCCCCAAGACAAAAACAATTCTGCTTGGGTAATGTTGGCATTTCTTCCAAACCACCACAGTTGTATTTTGTGGGATTTTCTGTTGTGTCATCACATTTTTGGTTTTGGCTTCTACAGTGTGCTTGTGCAATCTGCTAAAAATAACATATTTACACCAAGTGGTTTTGCTTAACACTTCCTGAAGGGAATGTAAATGCTGCAGCGATAATGTTCATTGGCAATTGTTTCCCTCTGGTCGATAAGGTTGTTTATTTTATACCTGTATAGATTTTTTTATACATAACACTTTAACCCTGCGGATATTCAATCAATGTCCAACTTAATTGAAGTTTACACAAGACGTGCTCCTCTGAGTCTCTGCAGCAAACACTTACAAATAACATCACAGAAATATCTTGGGAGAATGTTTAATCAAGTTTTGGACTAGAAAACATGATTATTAAAGCTGAGTTTACTTTTTTGCATGTACTTATTTGATTTGTTAGTCTACTGATTGTGTGTTCCTCTTATCCGCAACGTCCCTTTCCTGTTACAATGTAAATGTCCCCGTTTTGGGATAAATAAAGGATCCTAATGATTGAATAATGGATCAAATTTGTAATGTGAGAGGTGTTATTAAACCTACTGAGACTGATCACTTAACTTCAGCACTTTCGCACAACTTTATGAAGCTTTTTAGCCTCTTTTAGCTTGTTGTTTTGGTGTCATGCAACATAGCTTTCAGTCACAGCCAGCAGCCTATTCAACTGGAGGTGTAAATAGGTTTAATATTTGGTATTCAATATGAGTTCTTACTTAATATGTCAGATATTGTAAGTTGTTACTCTTCTTATCAGGTCTTATGTTCCATGATGTTATTGTTGGTTTTATATGTCTATTGTATTGTTCTGTAAAAAGATTTGGAAATTATGTTAAAAAAAGGAATAGGAGTTTGTTGGAGTGTTCATATCAACTCCAGTGTAATGCAACATGTCAACATATCATTTCTCAGGAGCAGGAAGTGGTCGTTAAACATGATCCCAGCTGCAACATAAACAGACATATTTCCGGCGGTAACACAGTATGGATCATTATGGATCATTACAGCGAGAGGGTGGTGAAGGCCGGCGGGGTTAGAGGCAGCTCTCTCCCCGGACACAGATCTCTCTCCCCCGGTCACAGTGATCTGCTGCTCGGGGGATCAGTGGAGGTTAGAGTGAGTGTTTCTTTGCTCAGTGATTAAGGGGGAGGACCAATGGCAACAAAGGAGAGAAGAGGGACGCTGGCTCCTCCTCTCTCCCTCCCTATCTCTCCCTCTCTCGGCTTTATACCACATGCATATAATCCCTGAGTTGACCCAGAAAACAAACTGACTGCCGAGACGCCGCACAGTTCCTATCCGCTGCAGGGCTGCATGTAGCCGGATCACCAGCTGCACAGAGATCCCCCCTCCGTTACGGAAACTTCTCCACAAATCCACATTTAAACATCGGGTAGGTGCTGTTTTTATTCCTGTGTTTCCTCCTTAAACAGGGTTTCGCACCGCGGACTGTTTTATGTAATGATTGGATTTCACCTTGCAGCGTTACATGGTTTCATGTCATTTACAAAGTGGCTGAATGAGAAGCTACACGGATATAAGTAGGTAACATTAGAGCCTGATTTAAGGAGGATTTATCAGCTAAAAATGATTCAATTGATTCAAGCAGTAAGGGAAACACAGTTCCCTTTCGTGGGATTTAAAAGCGATTGAATTAGGTAACAAGAACATGCTTTTAAGGGGGATTTTAGGCTGTTATTGCTCCAAGCATTCAGCGGTAGAAACACAGTTAATTTTGTTGGGGGGGATCATAAAGTAATGATTGGATTTCACCTTGCAGCGTTACATGGCAGCTTGTTTAATAATTTCATTTGCAAAGTGGCTGAATCAGATCATTTCTAGGAGGACTTTAGGCTGTTACTGGATCTGGAAGTGTCTTGTTTTATCAGAATCAGAATTCCTTTATTTGTCCCACAGCAGGGAAATGTACAAATCAGCTAAAAGGATTCAATTGCTTTAATCGGTTCAGGGGTAAAAAAAAAACTGTTCATTTTTGGAGGATCGTAAAGTAATGCATTTCACCTTGCAGGGAAAAAAGAGGTTTCATGCTTCACGTAATTTACAAAGTGGATGAATGAGAAGCTCCAGAGCATGATTTTAAGGAGGATTTAGTCTGTTGTTGGAGGTGGAAGTGTCTTGTTTTATCAGCCAAAAGGATTCAATTGAAGCGGTGAAGAGGCAGAAACCGTACATTTTGGAGGATCATAAAATAATGATTAGATTTCACCTTGTAGCGTTACATGGTTTCATGCTTGTGTTATATTGTAATTTTTTCAAAAGTGTCTGAATGAGAGGCTCCAGAGCATGATTTTATCGGGGTTTTATTGGACAGGGAACTGTCTTGTTTTATCAGCTAACATCGCTTAACGCTTTAACAAGCCAATCACAGCACATTAGAGTTTCAGTGTGATCTGTTTGTCATCTGTTGGTAATCTTAATTGAGGATCTTTTTGTAATGACTGGTTTGGGGAGGGGGAGCATTCCTCTGCGTCCTTTTGGCTGCAAGCAAGGGTATTACTGCCCTCCCTCGTCGGTGTGATAATACACCCACTGGTGTGGAGGTTAGAGATTAGTGTTTGAAAAAAAGGACACTTCTGATTTGGTTCAAGAAGAGAAATAGAAACTAGAGAAGGAGTTTCAACAGAGATTGAGTGTATTTAAAGGGTAACTCCAGTAGTTTAGTATTTAGTGGGCTTAATTGAAGCTGAGATATTTTACTCTAGTTTGGGTAAAAATCCCAAGACATTGGATACTGCATTTCCTATAATGCAATTGGATAGTGGCTGTTTCCTTGTTTGATCGTCCATACCTCTTAAATGCTGGTATTTGTGATGTGGTTTAAAATATCAAGCAAACTCAGGAAACCCTGGTGACATCGAAGGCTTTGGGGGATGTATGGCATTCATTTGATTAGTCAATTTATGTTTTTGATTTTTGCAATGTTTAAATGATCCTAATTCTGCAATTTGGACAACTCGGATTTCATTTTTCTTTCTGGTCAAATGTTCTATTTTTCATATCTTAGCTTTCCAGGCTCACAACACAAATTGAAGAAAAAAACATGGCCGACTGTAATGTTTTTAATGTTCTCAACAGTGCAGTCTCCTCATTTTTTTAGGGCTGTTTCTGACATTTATTGGATAATCTTGTGCAGTTAAGATATCTTTTTTTCATCTTTCTGTCATATACAAATAATACTAAAAGTATGTTTCACTCATGTTTAAGGGTCTTTTGGGGCAGAACAAGAACATTTCAACTATTCTAATAGTGAAATGTCCCATAGGGTCTTGTCTATATTGTAAAGCCCTTTTGATATGCCACTCACAGTTATCAACCTTCATGAATTAATTTGTGGATAACTTCATGGTTTAATAGTTTGGTCTATAAGATGTCAGAAAATGATCAAAGTCCAAAGATATTCACTTTAGTACGATATAACACAGAACATCATGAAACCAGGCTGAGTAGCACTCCTGGTGTTGAGTAGGCTGCACTTCATTAGGGAAATTGTGAATTGGCCCATTTAAAGAGGACATATTCTGCGGATGTTCAGGTGTATATCAGTATGTAGTGTCTCTACTGGGACATGTCTCCATGCTTTAATGTTCAGAAAGCTCTTTATTTTTCTCATACTGTCTTTGCTGCAGCACCTCTGTTCACCCTCTGTCTGAAACCAGAGCCCAGTCTGCTCTGATTAGTTAGCTGGCCGGCTCTGTTGTGATTGGTCGACCGCTTAGCGATCCAATGGAGGCGTTTCAGGCAGGCAGGCAGTGGGTGGGTGGGGGGACCATTTACATGCATTAAAACCTATATAACTCCTGACAAGAGAGGGGGAAAACCCCCAAAAGCAGAACTGGGCCCCTTTAAATCATGGGTATTTTAGGCATAATGCATATTGTAATTATAATGGGTTATATTTGAAATCTAATTTCCTGTGTCATTTTTTTTCCAGGGCGATAGAGGCCATGGCTGAACACATGATGATGCCCATGCAGCACGGCTTCAGGATGGGCATGAACGGACCCCCGCAGCACCAGGGTCAGCCCGGCCTGCGCACAATGCACAACGGCCAGGTGATGCATTATGGGAGAAACCCTCAGAGCAATATGGAGGCCGCCATGAGGCAGCGGCAGGCCATGGTGGGCCCCGGAGGCATGGCCCCCGTGAATGCTGCTCCGATGGCCAACCACCACCACCAGATGATGTCCGGGAACATGATGTACAACGGGCAGCAGCAGCAGCACCACATGCACCCCCAACAACAAATACAACAACAACAACAACAGCAACAGGGGCATCCACAACAACAACCACAACAGGGACACCCACAACAACAACAACAACAACCACAGCAACAGGGGCATCCACAACAACAGGGACACCCACAGCAGTACATCCCCGGAAACCTCACCTCCCAGCAGCTGATGGCCAGCATGCACCTGCAGAAACTCAACACGCAGTACCACGGACACCCTCTGGCTTCGAACGGTCACCACATGCAGAACGGAGCTCAGTACCGGGTGAATCCGGCGCAGCTTCATTCAGGTATGCAGCACCTCGGAGGACCTCAGGGACAAAACACTGACATGGATCTGATCGACGAGGAGGTGCTGACGTCGCTGGTGCTGGAGTTCGGGTTGGACCGCGTTCAGGAGCTGCCCGAGCTCTACCTGGGACAGAACGAGTTCGACTTCATTTCAGACTTTGTGTGCAAACAGCAGCCGAGCACGGTGAGCTGCTGAGAACCAAGCTGCTTTGTTTTAAGACTGGACGACCCCCCCAAAGAATGAGTAGCACAGCGAGGAGGAGACAATCTCTCTTTTCTGTTGTTCAGCTGTTCCTGTGTTTCTGCCGCCTTTACGTTGACACTGAGGAAAACACACTGGGTTTCTTCTCTTTGAGCCGTTGCCAGGAAGATCTTCAGCTGAATTGACGAGGCGTCCTGTTTGGACCCATCTGGCCCTTCAGCACATGTGCCTGCATTGCTAAGGCTTTGGGATATCTAAAACAAACACAGGCCTGAAAAGACTATCCATCGGGATCTGCTACATCCTCTAACTGACACCTTCAAACAGTAGCAGAGACATTTATAAAAGGTAGTCCTCTTGAGTTCGTTTGTACAAGAATGAAGGGATTCTTTTTTCCGATTGAAGGCTGGCTCTTCAAAAACTGAGTTCCTACAAAAAAACTAAAACGTCCACATTTCCATGAAAGGCAGGAGGAAGTGCTGCTTTCCTGATGAGGTTGATCTGGGATTGGCTGGGTGAAATGTGCCGCATTGATTCATTCAGTGTCATTTACCTGACTCTGGATTAAATCAGCAATCATTAAACGCACCGCATCTGCTCCGCGCTAATTAACTGTGATTGAATCATCGGGAAAAGTAGCGCATTGCTTCGAGAAGTCGGCTTAGAAACAAAGCATTTATCTTTTAGAAAATGGCCTCTGCCCCACGACAAAAGCAAAAATGTTGGGGTTATTGCTTTAGCAGGATTACAAGAATCTTAAATGAGGGAGAAATAACTGTGGCCTGTTACAAGATCTAGAAAAGCCAAACAAAAAAAGGGTGAAGTCACAGTTCTGAGATGGGTTTTTATTTCCAAAAAGACAAAAAAAGAAGTGGTTGAAGAATCGGCGTGTTGTTTGTGTGTGGTCAGTGCAGTCAGGCATTTAAAACCCGCTGAACGACATCCTCCCTTAAACCCTGGGAGCTGAAGGAGATCGGAGAGAGGTCTTAAACTGTGGACACAATGTGTGGATGCATCCCCCCCCCCCCCCACTCCCTGCAGCACTTAGCTTAATCATTATTTAAATTTGCTACCTGTGGCATTGATTTTCTATTCTGCAGGAAGGAGCTTAGAGCGTGCAGAAGTTGTTGTTCTTGCCCTAGATTAGCTTACTCTGCTGCTTTTCCACTGATTACATTTAAATTACACGTTCTCACACGCTTGTCTTAATTGAGGTCGGCTTGCACATTCTCCAATGACTCAATAATTATAAAATGGACATGTTCTGTAGGGCTTTTTTTGTGTGCAGTTTGTAATTAGGTTTTTGTCAAGGTTGCTGCTTTGCTCCTGTAGGCTGGTGGAGAGAAAACGTCCTGCACTGGTTTAAAGCTATTTGTGGTGCTGTTAGAGGGACAGGGCGGCGATGTGGAGTGGTGCAGAGATGACATATTTTTGTAGCCCGACCCTGAAGGTAGCATTGTGTACTTTGGATTATGCAGAAAATAATCTCTCTGTCAAACAAACGTTTATGATACTTACACGTTTTGTTCAGCGGGAAAATCTCCACTTATTAACACCACTTTATAATTTCTGAAGTACAAAGCTAACATTGGGCTATAAAGGAACTACAGCACGGTCACATGACTTCATGTCACCACCGCTAAGCTAAAGGCGGCTAATGTTGGGCTATAAAGGAACTACAGCACGGTCACATGACTTCATGTCACCACCGCTAAGCTAAAGGTGGCTAATGTTGAGCGTGATGAAGTTTAGTCGTCTCATTTACACACTTGTTGGCAACCGCTGTGTTTAAATCCACCAGTGGAGTATTTACTGACGTATTTTATGTCATAGAAATACAATCTCTTCAGCTTGTGTTAATCAGACCTTATTTGAGGCTAACAACCAAAAAAACGCTCAAACAAACCATTGAAGGTCGCCCAGAAGTGCTAAACTGCTAACTAGTTTCCTGGTTTTAGAACTCATTCCTGCATCACTCTTCAATGTTCTGTCTTTCTGAAGATCTGCCTCCTCTTCACTGGGCTTTGACTCGCTGTTGTAAAGGCAGAAAAGAGGCGCCTTCCTGCCTACGAGCTCGCAGAAAATCCTCCTGGCCTTAGAGACCTCTGATTACCGCTGTATGACAAAGCGCAGCCTTCTTGTGTATCGTATCTTTGTACTGTAGACTAGAGGTGAACACACATTTAAGGTACTTTTTTCAATAAAAAATATTGTCAGATGTAAATGTAAATCAGTGGCTGATTTTTCGATGTGTTAACGAGAGATTATATCCTACAATTTTTACAAACTGGTGTGTAGATTCAGTGTGGGTTAAGGGATGGTTTATGGGCGGACTGCATGTTCGGGATGCCAACACTTTCCCACAATGCAGATGAGAATGTACACGTGGTGGCTTCTTCAGATGGTAGATAGACGTGTGAGATTGTACTCCTTGTTCCAAATTACAACACATAATTCATTTGGGTTATTCCTCCCCCCCCCCCCCCCCCTCTTCCTGTCCCACCTCCACAAAGCTTTTGTAATGTTATTGATTCTATTTTAAGAAAATGTATTTATTTTCAAATAAAATATTTATTTAAAGAAATGTTTTTCCTTGGATGTCAGTGATTCTATTGTTGGTAAATGCTTACATTTTTACATCAGGAGCCATACATTTATATTGCTTATTATATATAGCAGTGTGAACCATGGTGCTGTATATTTTTCCTATTTGAGTTTTATCTGTTGTTGGTTTAAAGGTCCCATGTCATGCTTTTCTGGTTATTACCCGTCCCCTTGTGTGTTATGAACGTTTTTATGCATGTAAACGGTCTGCAGAGTCAAAACCCTCAAAGTACACCCTGTAGCGAGTAAAACTCTACCACAGAAAATACCTCCCCAAAACGCCTTGTTGGAGATACGTCACGGTCCATTGATTCTTCCGGGTACCGCATGATGTCATGCGTTACCCGGAACCAAATGGACCAATCTGTGGAGCCGTTACGTTACGTCCGCGGAGCCGTTAGGTTAAGCCCCCGCTGATTGGTCCAAATTGACCAATCCACGGACTTCCTCACACACACACTCAGTGCAGGCAGCTCTGCTGATCTCTCCTCCCTGGCTGCAGGCTGATAACAGGCAGTCGGGATCGTGGCAAAATTCTCTGCAGACCCATTCTCACAGCGTCTATCAACCTTTTTCTTACTCAATATCAAGCCACACTTATTGTTTTTACTTCGGCTGTGACTTTGTGTGTGCTCAGGGTGAGTTTGGCTGTGTTTCGCTGTGTATCGCTAAACAAGGAAACCACACCTCCACGGAGCTCAGCGCGATTCACAACGTCCCGACCAATCAGAGCACACTGTGCTCACAGGGAGGGTGGGGGCTGGAGCTACTGGAGCTACAACGAGCCGTTAAAGGCAGAGAGTGAAATTCAGTGAATACACGTAGTTTACAGAGATGCTGTATGAGAAACCAAAGTGAGTTTGGAACATTGCACAATATAAATCTATTCTAGTAGACCTCAACAATGGAATTATGATCAGTGGAAATGGCCATGACATGGGACCTTTAAGACTCTTCTCCACCCACACGACGTGATGATCAAACACAAGAGCAAAGTGCAAACAGATCCTAAACTGTAGTGAGTCAGCACTCTGCACACACACACAGACACAGACACAGACGGACGGACACACACACACACACACACACACACACACAGACACACAGACAGACAGACAGACAGACACAGACACAGACACAGACACACAGACAGACAGACAGACACACACAGACAGACAGACACACACAGACACACAGACAGACAGACACACAGACAGACAGACACAGACAGACAGACAGACAGACACACAGACAGACAGACAGACACACACAGACACACACAGTTCCTTAACTTCATTGTGTTGTACACATGTACAGTGTTGTGTTTGTAATAAAGTACCGTCTTATCTTCATCTCTGGATGGTATTGAAAGAAATAACATTTTTCAGCAAATAAATGCAACATTTTCATAAAAATATTCCCAAAAGATAGAAAAAAAATTCTATTGACAGGTTTAGGATAACATGGAAGCTAGTGATAGAAAATGATGTAAAAAAATGCAGAATCTTCAGTTAAATATTCATATAAAAAACAGCTCAAAACTCCCATACAAAGAAGAGTAATCTACTTTTTGAGTGTAGAAATCGGTGCGGCATTAATGCAACTTGGAAGCTATTGAGAATGTAATTGTCCACTAAAAAAAACTATTTACCTAAAAACATTTATTAATTAGAAAAAATCCACATAATAAAAACCTTAAAAGTAATCATAAAGCAATGTGCTGTTTTTGTCAGTGGCTGTATTCTAACTTGACTTATTTAATGTGATAAAGATGTGCATTTACGTACTGTGTTGTTATAGCAAACCTGTTTCAAAACACCTATCTCATACTGCCCTCATTTACTTCTCAATGTGACTGCACATCGTCTAAGTTTTGTTTCACCGTTAGAAGAACGTTTCCGTTGGGATTTATGTGAAAAATAGTCTCATTAAAATTCTAATTAGCTGTGCAGTAAAGTCATATTAACAGGACCTGAAATACTCCGGATGCTCTGAGAGGCAGCGCTTTGTCCTTGAGCAGCTTTTAATGGATTTAAAACTCTCAGTGACTTGAAAAACATGGCAAATATGAGTGGGACTTATTTTAGAATGACCATGAAAAAAAGAGTTATTTGAATGCAAAATATGCAAAAGGTCCACAATCAAGGACACTGAAAAAAATATATGAATGAATTGAATATGTTAAAGACAAAAAAAACCTAGTCAAGACAGTCGAGTCGAGTTTTCTACATTACTTTTGAGCTTGAGCAGACGTTGCTGATTATACTTACTTTTACTTGAATATCCTTTTCAAAGCAGTACTTTTATGTTTAAAAGTATTTGCTGTATTTGTTCTGTTACGATACGATATGATACGATATACTTTATTGTCCCTGAAAGGAAATTTGTTCTGGACTCCATCCTGCAGTTCCACATACATCAGAATCAAGTTTATTACCAGGTACGTTGCACATACAAGGAATGTGCTTTGGTGTCTGGTGGTACAAGCATCAACTATCTAAGAAAATAAGTTGCAATAGTAGGTACAAAAGAAAAATATAAAAGGACTTGTACGTATACAAACATAGCAGATTATCACTTATACACCGTTTGCACAAACACAATATACAGTCGCACCTACTGACAATGACGACCAGTTGCACAACCCTCATGGCTAACATTTAAATATATATTACACTACATGTGAGTGTTGAGAAGCTTAATGGACAGAGGCAGGAATGACTGCTTATAGCATATGCTCTTGGGAACTCTGAATATTCTACCACAGGGGTGTCAAACTCAAATACACAGTGGGCCAAAATAAAAAAATGGGTACTAGTCGAGGGCCGGACTGGTTCAATGTTTATTGCAAAACGTATTGAAATGAACTTATTGCACATATTAAACCTGGAACTAACAAAGCTTAAATGATTGCCTATAAAAACAACATTAAACATTAAATAATCAGTTGCATTCATTTCTTATGGCTCTATCTGCAGCTTTTCCGGAGTCATTTCTTATGATTACATTTTTCCACAGACCAACAACAGCTTCAACAAAACTATTTCCCTCAAAGAAAAAACCAAACATGCCCTGTTGTCGTGAGAGAAAAAGTGCAGAAGGAAACATCCATTAAACTCAGTGTGCTGCTCTGTGAGCCTGATTTGGCCCCCGGGCCTTGAGTTTGACACGTGTTCTACCAGAAGGTAGCAGCTTGAATTCTGGGCGGAGAAAGTGGGTGGGATCCATTTTTGTTGTGCCTGTCTAATAATGGACTTTATATGTTTCTGAGGGATGGATGTTTTTTAACCCCCATCATTTTCATAGCTGTCTATACCAGGCGAGCAATCTGTGACTTCAACTGCACTGTCAATCTACCATACCAGGCAGTGATACCACATCTTATGATGCTCTCCAACACTGCATGATGAAACCATTTTACTTAATTAAAGGACCTGAATATATTCTTCCACCACTGCTACGGCAAGACAGTGAATTTATCCATATTAACAGCATCTGGTGTCATTATGTACAGCCATTTATTGTTTAAAATGGTTTCAAAACAGAATCCTCACTGAATTTAGACATACAGTCTACGATCATGCAATAAGAAAAAAAAAAATCTGATCTGGTGAGTTGTACAAAATTTGACTTAATAGGCGTAACTTAACGATGTGGGTGATGATTTATACTGTCTGCTTTATAAACAGTCAAACCAGGAGAACGGCAGACAGGTGACGGGAAGACAACACAAAGGTTAAGGCACAATAATTCACAGTTGTCAACTTGTCACACAGGAATTGACTTGATCCAGAAACATGTTCAGTCTTGTCTGCTACACAGTCTTCAACACAAGCAATCTTATATATACAGATGCGTGTCAGTCATGTCAGGAGATATAGGATTGTTAAAGTCAAGCTGATGAATACAGAGGTGATCGACTTTAACAACCAGCTACGCCGCTGCAGGCTGAGGTGTGGTCAGTAAGCAACGAGATATGATCAATCAATCAATCAATCAATCAATCAATCAATCAATCAATCAATCAATCAATCAATGTTTATTTATATAGCCCAATATCACAAATGTTACATTTGTCTCAGTGGACTTCACAGTTTGTACAGAATATCAGTATGACAATACGACCCCCTCTGTCCTAAGACCCTCACATCAAAGGAAAAACTTCCAGAGAAACCCCACAGTTTAAAGGGGAACATGGGAGAAACCTCAGGGAGAGCAACAGAGGAGGGATCCCTCTCCCAGGACGGACAGACGTGCAATAGATGCCGTTTGTAAATAGAAGAGATAATACATTTTACAGCGTAGGTGGACCAAATGCTCGGAAATGCATGTGTCTATAATAAGAAGATGAATCCACGAGGACGTCAACAATCCTGTGGGAGCCATCAGGGAAGTAATGTATGTAGTATATGATGAAGACCAAAACGAGCTGAAAGGAAAAGGAAAGGAAGGTCAATGTTTTTCTGAATGATCTTTTGGTTGTTAGCCTGAAATAGGATCTGTGGTTAACACAAGCTGAAACTACGTCAGTAAATGCCCCACTGGTGAATTTTAAAACGGCAGTTGCTAGAAAGTGTCTAAATCATGGATGGTCTAAATGAGACGACTAAACGTCATTACTTTATCTCAGCGGTGTTGATGTGAAGTCATGTGACCGCACTATAGTTCCTTATAGCCCAACGTTAACTTTTTACTTCAGAGATCATAACGTGGAGATTATCCTGCTGAACAAAACGTTTAAGTATTATAAACATTTATGATTATTTTCTGCGATAATCCAAAATCCAATGGAAAAATCCCATTGGCTTTTTTGGAGGAAACCAGGGAGATGCTGCCTTCAGGGGCGGACTGCAAAAATCGGGCATCAGTCTCTCTTAATCACACCATTGTCAGCTTGAACTCCACAAATCAACACAAACTGAAGTTAAGAGAAGCTTATCGCCACTAAATATAAACAGGAAACTGTATCATTGGGTCAGTTACTAAAGCGAGCTGTGTGTGTGTGTGTGTGTGTGTGTGTGTGTGTGTGTGTGTGTGTGTGTGTGTGTGTGTGTGTGTGTGTGTGTGTGTGTGTGTGTGTGTGTGTGTGTGTATGTGTGTGTGTTCTGTCTGTAACCCAGAATGAGAGGCGGTCTCATATGGTCCACTCAGAGCAGCCCATTAAATCAGGAGTCACTCCTTTCTTCAAATATTAAACTGAGAAATTGAAACATTTTTCTCAAAGAGCTCCTTTAATTGAAGGCAAAACCAAAGTCCTGAAATACGCTACATCCTGTTCAGCAGTCGTGCTGAGATAACTATGGCAGTAATTGCATCGATGCATTTTGAATGATTGGGAACCTTTCCCTTTTACAGTATGGTTTACTGAGTCAGACAATGAGAACACTTTTAGGCTAATATCCACCAGTTTTGGTCTAAAAAAGTGACAGGCAGGCACAAAGTGAATTAATAAGACAAGGAAATTGGTCAAACATCCTCCACAATGTGAAAACCATTGCAAATGTGATGTGAGTAACAGTGAGAAATTATGTAGTGATACCAGATCTTTAATGTCAAAGTGGCCACATTGTTCACCATGAAGTGAAACCGAAATCCACATCACACACCTTGCTGTGTCCACAAAAGTGGAGCTTGATAAGAAAAGGCTCTGGCTCCCATTGTACTTTTAGAGACTCTAGGAACAACCAACAACGCTGCATTCTTGGAACGCAATGCCCTAGTAGGACAGTAGGGTATAATGATTTATTTAAGGTAAAATGGCGCCTGCCCATTAAGGGCTTTGTTAAGCGAGAAGAAGAATTTTAAATTCTATCCTGTGTTCTATAGGGAGCCAGTGTAAGGCAGCCAGAACAGGATGTGGTCCCTTTTCCTAACTCTGGTTAGTACACGAGCTGCAGCATTTTGAATCAGCTGAAGCGACTTGACTGACTTCTTGGTACACCCTGATAATAAGGAGTTACAATAATCCAGCCTAGAAGTAACAAATGCATGGACTAGTTTCTCTGCATCGTTTTGAGGCAAGATATGCCTGATTTTTGCAATGTTACGTAGATGGAAGTAGGCGGTCCTTGAAATTGATTTTATGTCGGCGTTAAAAGGATAAATCCTGATCAAATATAACACCAAGATTCCTTACAGTCTCACTGGAGGCCAAATTAATGCCATCCATAGTTAGTATATCTTTAGATAATTTGTTTCGTAGATTCTTCGGGCCTAGTACAATAACTTCAGTTTTGGTCGTGTTTAACATCAAAAGTTTAAGGTCATCCACGTTTTTAAGTCCTTGAGGCAGTCTTGAATTTTATTTAGATGATTAACTTCATCAGGCTTGATTGATAAATATAGTTGAGTATCATCCGCATAACAATGAAAATGTACAGAATGATTCCTTATAATATTGCCTAACGGAAGCAAATCATAATGTGAACCAAATAGGTCCGAGCACTGAGCCCTGTTGCACTCCATGGCTAACTTTGGTTTGCGTGGAAGATTCATCGTTGACACGTACAAACTGAGAGCGTTCAGATAGATAGGACCTAAACCAGCCTAAAGCAAGTCCCTTGTCTGAGGCTATTAGAATGTCATTTGTGACTTTAACCAGAGCTGTCTCTGTGCTATGATGTGTTCTAAAGCCAGACTGAAAATCTTCAAATAAATCATTGTTTTTTAAGTAATCACACAACTGTTTTGCGACTGCTTTCTCAATAATTTTTGAGAGGAACGGAAGATTAGAAATAGGTCTATAGTTGGCTAAAACCTCTGGATCGAGGTTGTGCTTTTTTAGAAGCGGTTTTATCACTGCTACTTTGAATGATTGTGGAACATAGCCTGATAATAAAGACATATTCATAATATTTAATAAAGAAGTGCTAATTAATGGAAAAACTTCCTTCAACAGCTTAGTTGGAATTGGGTCTAAGATACACGTTGATGGTTTAGTCATAATGTTCCCTGGCTGTGTGTGTTGAATATCATCCTGTCACTTCTCACCAGACAGGTTCCCTTCTCACAGCAAGGCGTTAACAGCAGACATGTCATCTAAAACATCAATTGTTTTAGATGTGTCAAATATGTGTGTGCCTCGTTAAAGTGAGATTGATTTATGGATAACGTCACATTGATAATTTGTCACAGTGAGTTATAGTCAGGTCCCTGCAGCGATGATGACGACAGATGTACAAACCCAGGTGTGTTCAGGGTTTGGTTTGTTGTGTACTACACCCAGACAAATTCAAACAACATACAAGTGAAGAAGGCACAATAAGGGGGCTTTTACTTAAAAACAAAGGACAGACCCCCACTCAATTATTATTTACGATTTGTAAATGTTTCTGTAATACGAAAAGTCAAACTAGCAAATTGTACTTTATTAAACTGAACACAAATTCCATATATATCTATTCTCTAGGATTTAGTGACACTTGCTTTATTTTATTTTGTTTTATTGTTAAAATAAACGTGTTCACCTTGTTAAACAAAGCAATAGTTGTGAACCTCGCCCTGATCCCTGTGAACACTCTGACTCTCAGGTAGGTCTCACTCCCTGCGCCTGAAGCAGCAGTGACGTGTCTCACTCCTCACGTCTGTTTTTCTCTCGCTGCGTCCCGTCGTCTGAGAAAGTTGTTTCTCGCCGTCACTGCCTCCATCACTGACTCACCCGCTGTGACTCACCCCTCTGCTGGGGAGGCTGCTGCTGGGCAGAGGACAAAAGAAAAACAGCGACGCACGAGAATCCACAGTGTGTGAAGCGAGGTCACAGAATACAGTGTGAAACCACAGGAGAAAGTGTTGCAGTGTTGACGATCCTCTGTTACACCAGGGGCGGACTGGGGGGAAAAAGTGGCCCGGGGATTAATTGACAGACAGGCCCACTTAATGCGCGGCATGTATCGGCTGGCCCGGCGACGAAAGTACAGTATGTTACTTAACAAAACACCCTATGCATTTTATGTTATTTTGGACCATTATTCATATAGTAATCACATTACCTGAGCCCTTGAGTTGCCTAGAGCAAAATAGTTACAGCATATATTTAGTGATTTTAATGTTAACAGATCATTGATAGAAATAACATTTTGACCAAATTGGCCTGACTTGACACCTGGAATAAAACATGGGCGTAGGAAGCATCCTCAATGTGGGTGAGACCATTAAACAGGGGGTGTGGGCAGGTGGTGGACCTCACCTCCTCTAGGGGGGTCCGGGGGCAAGCTCCCCCGGGAAGATTTTTTTTTAAATGCATCAATCTGGTGCACTTTTAGAGCAAAATTAGGGACTAAATCTATGGCATTCAGTAGGGGC
This sequence comes from Notothenia rossii, assembly GCF_949606895.1. NCBI lineage: Eukaryota > Metazoa > Chordata > Actinopteri > Perciformes > Nototheniidae > Notothenia > Notothenia rossii. Next base: position 5,759,434 of record NC_136908.1, on the reverse strand, counting down.
TTGGACTGTGAGCCGTAGGGTCGCCGGTTCAAGTCCCCGACCAGACCTACATTTGGAGTGTGGACTTCTACTTGGAGAGGTCCCAGTTCACCTCCTGCCCTGCCGTGGTGCCCTTGAGCAAGGCACCGGACATCCCCTTTCCCCCCTCACTCCCATTGCTCCCCGGGCGCTGTACAATAGCTGCGCACTGCTCCTAGTACTAGACTCCTGGTACTAGGAAGGGTTAAAATTAGAGAACACATTTCACTGTGTGTGCTGTGTGCTCTGCATGTGTGACCATTAAAGAGGGTTTCATCCCTCCCAATTCTTCTTCTTCAACACCCATATAAAACAGAACTGTAAACAGATTTACTTTTTCTTTCAACATTTATTTGAACAGCAAGTGGAGGCAAAAGTGACTGCACCCAAAACAATAAACCTGCTAGCTAACTAGCCTAAACTCAGTAGCAGAACGTGGGCAACACGTCCTTCTCCACAGCCGCGCGACCTCTGAGTCAGACGCCACTTCCCCCTTTTCTATCCTACGGGTACAGCCGTACAGCCACTCCCCCTGAACCCTGTTTCCCTGCCAACCCCTTCCCCTATGCAAGCCCCTCCCTCTGAATCCAGGGCTCGCTACAATACTGTATATACAAACTATACAAAAGCGCCTTTACGCTTTGGAGCTTGCTTATCCATCTGTAAGCAACTGCCAGCTAGGTCTCTCAGTCACTCAATCCTGATCGTTCACTGCGCAGTGACAGCTGCTACGGGCCTGATGTGTGAAATTGAAACTGATAGATAGAACAAAGGTAGCCTATCAAAACGGCTCAGCCCAGCCCAGTGGGCCACACCCCACTGAGCTGGGCTGGGCCGGAACACTTCCTAATGTGGGCCGGTAGGATTAGGGTAAGCAAAAAAAAAAAAAGGGAGTGGCCGGAACACTTATAAATGTGGGCCAGTAGGATTTACCGGCCCACACACAGCACCGGCCCACCGGGGACACTCCCGGTATTCCCAATGGCCAGCCCGCCCTGTGTTACACCATGTTGTCTCACGTTGGTCCTTCTGTTTGCTGCTGCCTTTTATTGAAGAAGAAATCTCCTGCTGATGTTCAGGTGTATATCAGTATGTAGTGTCTCTCCTTTAAAGAGTCCTCTCCTGCTGATGTTCAGGTGTATATCAGTATGTAGTGTCTCTACATTAAAGAGTCCTCTCCTGCTGATGTTCAGGTGTATATCAGTATGTAGTGTCTCTCCTTTAAAGAGTCCTCTCCTGCTGATGTTCAGGTGTATATCAGTATGTAGTGTCTCTACTTTAAAGAGTCCTCTCCTGCTGATGTTCAGGTGTATATCAGTATGTAGTGTCTCTACTTTAAAGAGTCCTCTCCTGCTGATGTTCAGGTGTATATCAGTATGTAGTGTCTCTACTTTAAAGAGTCCTCTCCTGCTGATGTTCAGGTGTATATCAGTATGTAGTGTCTCTCCTTTAAAGAGTCCTCTCCTGCTGATGTTCAGGTGTATATCAGTATGTAGTGTCTCTACTTTAAAGAGTCCTCTCCTACTGATGTTCAGGTGTATATCAGTATAGTGTCTCTACTTTAAAGAGTCCTCTCCTGCTGATGTTCAGGTGTATATCAGTATGTAGTGTCTCTACTTTAAAGAGTCCTCTCCTGCTGATGTCCAGGTGTATATCAGTATGTAGTGTCTCTACTTTAAAGAGTCCTCTCCTGCTGATGTCCAGGTGTATATCAGTATGTAGTGTCTCTACTTTAAAGAGTCCTCTCCTGCTGATGTTCAGGTGTATATCAGTATGTAGTGTCTCTACTTTAAAGAGTCCTCTCCTGCTGATGTCCAGGTGTATATCAGTATGTAGTGTCTCTACATGTCTCCATGCTTTAATGTTCAAAAAGCTCTTTATTTTTCTCATACTTCCTGTGCTGCAGCACCTCTTTTCACCCTCTGTCTGAAACCAGAGCCCAGTCTGCTCTGATTGGTTAGCTTGCCGCCTCTGTTGTGATTGGTTGGTTGCTAAGAGATGGCCCGCCCCTTAGCCTATAACGTGTTAGCGCGCTAGCCAATAGAAGTGCCAGTGTTACATAGTGATGTAACTTCGAATGTAAACAAAGGAGTCCAATGGAAGCGTTTCAGGCCGGCTGTGTGGGAGAGAAACATAGAGATATTAGCATTTGCAAACCATTTACATAGAACACACTACAGGAGAGGGAAATCCCCAAAAAGCAGAATAGGCCCTCTTTAACTGTATTTAAGTGTGTTTTTTCTCTCCCCTCTGTTTATAGCACTTGCAATGGTTTGGCTTGGGTGAAGCTAATTAGTCATTATTCAATGTATTATTGATAAAGCCTGCAGGATTCTTGCTATTTTGAGTTGGTATCTTCATGTTTGATTACACTTTCAGTTATTCTTTTTGGATAGAAACGTCAGCCAAATTAAGTATAATGAAATGCTAGTGCCAAGTGACGGGTGTGGCCCATTATGAGAGCCAACCCAACCTTGAAAATGATCACTTCATGCATTCAAGCAGCACAATCGTTAAGGCAAACAAAAGAAAGAGAAAGGAAGAGATTTAGTGAAAGTGATGTATTAATGAAAAACATTTAAAACTCTACTTTTCATAAATATACCATACTTGAATTGTCACAGTGTTTCTTGTTGGTCTCTCGCCTAAGGTCATTGTCATAACTTCCGTCAAGTTTTTGTTTTATATTTCGAATGAAATTTGCACAAGGTGTGTTTCCAGAAGCTTTGAATACAGTCACCTGATGTGTCGTCTGTTCAATCGAAAAGCAGACCTGGTTGATTTTAAATTCTTCGAAAACTCAGGTGGAGCCATGACTCAGACACAATCATAATAACAGGTTTCTGAACACGCATAGTCACCTGAAGGTGTGGTCTGATTACAACAACTAAACCAAAACAAACAGCAGAGAATCTATATTCTTCTATAGATTTAAATAAACTTTGTGTAAATGAACACAGGTGATATTCAGGGATGTAATGCAAGGAAGGGTTTTCTTTACCACACAATACTATGATTTGTCTCGTGTCACAATCAGCTCGGCATGTGGGAATAAGGTGAGAGTGGTTTGTACCGTGCTGCGGGCAGTACACACACTGAGCTCATCACAAGCTGCTGGAAACCGGTTACAGAACAACACAGAGAGAAGATGATGTCAAGTTTACATAATGTAGCCACCAACATGACGGATAAAAGATAAGATAAGAAAGGGGTGAGATAAATAATTAAGAGCATCCTTAGTTTGAGACCTATTCAGTTCAAAATACTCTAAAATCTTAGTATACCTTAATTTCACAAAGTGTAAGTGATAGTTTCTCTTCCCAAAAAGTCGGGATAACCACGATGACATCACTGTGACATCATCAGGGTTATATTCATTCAGTTCCTACACAGATAACAGATTGTGTAGTTGTCCGTGTGGTGAGTAATCAAAACAAAGTGGTTATAAATGGAATTTGCTGAGGTATTTCTGTTTGTGCTGATGGAACAAAGAGAAACCCCAGAGCCATGGTATCTCTTATCATACCACACACACGTCATTGGTTTCCCAACATGATGTCAAGTGACCTGAAAGACAAGTGGCAATATCAATACAATACTTTATACGAAATACAGAGGGTAGGAACTGAACAATTCAAATTGTGTCCTGGGAAATTAGCCATTGTCCTACCAGCTTTGTACTAGAAATCTGAGCATGCATGCTTCACTGTTATCTGTGTCCAAAACCCCCTGTCAAGAAGCTGCTCTTCACTGAAGTGGACCCTCGCTCCGAGTAGCCGGAGGAACGCTGCCAAACAGAGAAAGAAAGAAATGTAGGACTTGTTGTTGGAGCCTCCCCGCTGCTTCATTTCATCCTCAGCCAGGAATCTCCACGGTTCAGCAGGCACATGTTGGCCCAGCGCCATCTCCTTGGTTTCCTAGATTTGCATGGCTGTCCGGACGTCAGCGGCCCCTCCTCACCCCTCCTCACCCCCTCCACCAGCTCCTAAATGCGTCAGCAGTCATTCTTCCCCTCCTCGCCTCCCTGAAACACCTCACCCGACTCCCTCTGCACACTGTGTCCTTCAGGACTCTATAACTACAACCTCCCCTCCCCCAACCACGCTCTCTCTTCTCATTCTTATTCTATGTGTTAACTAGCACACTAATTATTCAGATATAACATCATTACATTCATAAGATAATCTGAGAATTGCCACTGAACACCTCAGTCTAGCCTAACGATCTGTTCTCCTTAGCAACGGTCTGTTTGCGTGTATTAACAAACTCTGAAATGTCCAAATTGACCAATCAGAATCAAGTATTCAACTAAGCCTAACACAGGTTATCAGAATCAGAATATTTGAGTGTAGAACTTGATTTTGTGACATTTTCTACTTCCTGTCTGTCTCCTTCTGCTGTTCCCGTTAGTGTTTACTTCTTGTGTCTCTTATTTTGCTCTTCCCTTTAGTGTTTATTTCCTGTCTGTTTTCTTCTGCTGTTCCCTTTAGTGTTAACTTAAGGCACATACGTATTGTTAAGCTTAACCCTCCTGTTGTCTTCGGGTCAAATCTGACCAATTTACTACTTTCATCAATCATAACTTTTTTGTTTTACATTAGATTGCATTAAGGCTTTATGATATCCTTCACAGTAGACATTTGAACATATATAATATATAACATATAACATATATAATTGCTGATCACCACTTCCATTGAATTTTGGATGATTTAGTCAACTTTGTAACACCCATGGTGTTCACGGTAAAAAATAACCGCCATACAGAAAGGGAATTAGTAACCGTCCGGATCAGATAAAACACACACACAAACACCACACACACGCACATGTGCACACACACACACACACACACACACACACACACACACACACACACACACACACACACACACACACACACACACACACACACACACACACACACACACACACACACACACACACACACACACACACACACACACACACACACAGAACAATTTGACACATTTCCCGCTCTTATGTACCCATCCCCACACATGGATCACACCTGGGACACGCAATACATGTTCAGTGTCTATTCTTTGTATATTTACTGCAGTTGTTCATGTATACCAGACAGTCTGATATAATATGTGCAGTTCGAAAGGGAGTTAAATGAAATTTGGTGATGATTAATGGTTTTTGTGTTCATGTAATAGCAGTTTAAACAGGACCGGTCAAATTTGGCCACGAATACCAAAGTAAGGGGGAGGGGGGGGAACGAAGACAATAGGAGGGTTAAGGAAAAAACGTCATGGTTTGGGATAAATAAGTAGGTAAGTTATTATAATTCAACCTAAGATAATGGTTTCACACTGGACACAAACATCAATTATTAACTTTGAATTTATTTCTGATTTCACACTAAAACACATGAAAATGGTTAAGGATGGCAAGGCTAATCGTGCATAAAATGTTCTTCAGGGAAACCAGACTCTTCTGTGCAACCTATTATGACTTTGTTATCCTCTTAGAGTTGATAGCTTACACTTGTAATCATCAAGCAATTATCAAATTAAAGGAACAAAATGTGCTTTTATCCAACGGCTCAGTGCGCAACAGCTCCCAAGACACCTTGGAGACCAGATTTCAGACACAGACTCCCTTTCCCCTGCACCCAGTGACGAAAGGCTTTGTATCGACAGTGCTTTTAAAAAAAGACAAGTGATGTGAAGCAGTCAATCCCTCCCTCAGCTGATGTCTCTTGAGCTCTGTTCTGTAAACAGCGTCGGAGCATAAATTAAATAAAAAACAGAAGACAGGAAATCCCTGTGAGAACTGCCGACTAAAAATATATCATCTCTTCGCCTCTCCAAGGTCACTCTGTCATTTCGATTTGATTGGAGCACAGCAGCCACAACCGTCTTCCTCCTGAGCCGTGCTAACAAGCATCACTTCTCTCAAACATCCTCCATTTCTGAAGCACTTATTATTATCCCCTTACAATCATTTTTGCTGCCTTCCCCGAGCCTTAATGCATGTCAATTGTTGACAAGGTAAATCAGAGGATAACTTGACTAACTGGCTATTTGTAGCATGTGTTCACTTGTGT
>NC_136908.1:5637157-5753140 GCF_949606895.1 Notothenia rossii | reverse complement strand
GATGGATAGATAAATACCAAAAAGCAAAGGAGTTCTTTAAGATGTGCAAGGAGAATTATATTGCGCTCCCCATTTATTTAGATCCCTAGAAATCTATTCTGTTTAATGAAATGTAGTTTAGTTGGCATTATACAAACAGTATATTATGTTGTTCACATTTCTTTATTACAGCTACTCGACTTCTTTTTTTTCAACAAAGCACCATTGAAAAACTGTGTGAGGGGTCACAGACTGCAATGGAGAACTGAGGCAATGAAAGGCGGTTATTCAGTACAAACATTAATGATCATGAAATGGATTGTATATGAAGTTATAAACATCTTTATAAATAGTCATGCAGATAATGCTGGTGTTATTTGTGCTGGAGATTTTCGTCCCACAGATTTTCTCAGTAATGTCGTTATATTGGTACCGCAAAATCTGTTAAATAGATTTCTTTGTGCCTGAAAACAGTCAGTGTTCAAGATATTTGGTGTAAATATAATAACAAATTGTGTGTCAAATGATAGCCTTCTGCTTATGGCAATCCCTTAGAAACTCATCTACAAAATCAAGTTGTTTAAGTACTACTTAATAAAGAGATTTGAACAAAGCACCATGAGTATGTAGAAGTATTGCAGAATTAAGTTGCATTATGGGAAATGCAGGAGCAAGTGTTTTTTGGAAGTTGACTCCTTGATCAGTCTCTAAACTACTCCTTCATGAGTTTTTATACTTTTAAAAACCCCAATTTACACCCTCAATCTCAAAAAATGTATTGAGTTTTTGTCCATTTTATCTCAGTTAAAGTTTTATTTGGGGACTTTTTCCTTGTGCAAAGCCAAGGTCAAGCCCCCTGGAGGTAAATGTGTGGCTTATGATATTTGACTTTATGAATAAACACTTGTCTATCACCTAACTGGCAGTAAATTGGAATATAGCAGAACAAATCAGAACTGACGGACAAGCATGTGCATCAAATGGGTTTCACATTCTCCATTGGAGGCCCGATGTGACCTTATCAGATGAAGAAGATATATTTATCTCTTGGAGGGAAAACTCACAGATGCTGAGTAATACACGCGTCACAAGAAGAAGCACACGGCTGCAGCAAATGAAAACTCTGTTATTTCGGGATGATATCTACAGCGTGACCTCTGTGACCTCCACAGCAGCATCCTGCAGACACTACAGCAGCAGCCATTACATACTGAGAACAGAGAAAATACAATATTTGTGACAGGGTTATTAAAAAAATAACAAGTTTTCTAGGCAAAGAAATGTCCCCTCATTCCTTCGACATCTGTGATAGAAAGCTGGCAATACACTGGTGGACAGTACATTAGATAAAGTGCTGTAGAGACCACACATTTGATGACACCTTCGAATGAGAAAACTCCCGAAAAAACCTTATACTCGAGATAAAATGGAAGCTAAGACACTAAGATTTCCCTAACAATGTTTTTATTTTTAGACTTTGAAAAAACATTGAAGTTTTACGATTTTTGCCTTAGTAAATACTGACATAATCTCGATTTTAAATCAACCTCCAAAAAACACTTTATCCGTTTTATATATTTCCCATAATGCAACTTAAATGTCCTTAAATGTGTGTATCTCTCTATATCTATATATAAGTATGTACTTCGTGCCCCTCTGCTGAGGCCCCAGCTGGGTGTAAACACACCCTGAGGTTTGCCTGATCGCCCCCCATCTGCCCTGCTGTTGGCCTGAGGAGGGAGGCAGCGAGCAGTTGGGATCAGCCAAGAGCTTAAAGTGGAAAAAGGAATACAAAAAACATACAATACGATAAGATAAGATGAGATAAGATAAGATAAGGTGGACCTTTATTAATCCCCGTGGGGAAACGTATTAGTTTTTACAGCAACAGGGTGAGATTGAAAAACAGGACAGCACAGATTCACACAGATTGATACAATTAAGGATAACAGCAAAGATAAACATTAAAAATGATAAATAACTATAAAATAAGAAATGAATTAGAATGAGCATATATACATATATGGTCATGTGTACATATTATTTACATGTGTGTGTGGAAACAGTGAAAACGATCACAATACAATACAGCTTTATTTATATAGCACTTTAAAACCGCCAGACCAAAGTGCGGTACAGTCAAATAAACAAACAAAACATTCAAAACATCACACAGCTCAGCTCACACATAAGTGGTGATGCCTTTTATGCAAGAACTGATTGAAGATATTATATTCAATAAACTAATTTACAATCATCCAATATAATAATGTCAAGAGATCTGAAAAACTGCTAGAATAATAACATTTTGAATTACAATCACGGACATGAGAAAACGTACAAATTAAATGTGTTATATTAATTTCCTACGGTGTTCCCTTTAGTGTTTACTTCCTGTCTGTCTTCTTCTGCTGTTCCCTTTAGTGTTTACTTCCTGTATGTCTTCCTCTGCTGTTCCCTTTAGTGTTTACTTCCTGTCTGTCTTCTTCTGCTGTTCCCTTTAGTGTTTACTTCCTATCTGTCTTCTTCTTCTGTTCCCTTAAGTGTTTACTTCCTGTTTGTCTGTCTGTCTTCTTCTGCTGTTCCCCTAAGTGTTTACTTCCTGTCTTTCTTCCTCTGCTGTTCCCTTTAGTGTTTACTTCCTGTCTTTCTTCCTCTGCTGTTCCTTTTAGTGTTTACTTCCTATCTGTCTTCTTTTTCTTCTGTTCCCTTAAGTGTTTACTTCCTGTCTGTCTTCTTCTGCTGTTCCCTTTAGTGTTTACTTCATGTCTGTCTTCTTCTGCTGTTCCCTTTAGTGTTTACTTCATGTCTGTCTTCTTCTGTTGTTCCCTTAAGTGTTTACTTCATGTCTGTCTTCTTCTGTTGTTCCCTTAAGTGTTTACTTCATGTCTGTCTTCTTCTGTTGTTCCCTTAAGTGTTTACTTCATGTCTGTCTTCTTCTGTTGTTCCCATAAGTGTTTATTTCTTGTTGATTTTCTTCTTCTGATAATGACTGGATTTTAGTTTCAGAGATTTCTTTCAGACTCCAAGTTTTTCATCATTCTTTCTCCGCCTGGCCTTGAAGCTTGGTGTCCTGCTGAGTCTCCACACATTGATCAGACCTCTGTACGACACGCTCACACACACACAATTCACACACTCAACTTCTGCATTCGCGCACACACAAACACTCGCACGCACGCACACACACACACACACACGCACACGCACGCACGCACGCACGCACGCACGCACACACACACACACATAAGGAATCAGTGTGTGAGAGGTGTGTGTGTGTGTTTGTTTGATAACTAAATAGTGGCAGATGAACACACTTTTTTTTGTGGGTAAATTCGATCTGTGAGGAGGGTTTGAGTTTTGATCTGTGATGGAAAGCGGGGAAAAACTCCTAATCTCAGTTGAGTCACATGTTGTGATGATGAAAGCGTTAATGAATGTAAATTCAGTTTTAAGCACCGCTCTGATGTAAGGGTTATGAAACATCTTCAGAAAACAAAAGCAGAAAGGGAATAACATTACGAATGCTGTTTCTGTGGAAAATATCCATCATATAATACCGACCTAATTAGCTAAGGTAAAAAACAAACAAAAATCAAACAACAACATTGATCAAAAATCAAAAGTCTAAAATCGAATTTGAGGTAAAAAAAAGATAAAATAAGGTGCAGTGGAAGTACAGAAGGAGTTGTCTCTACACACAAGTACTATTCACCTATGTATGTGTTATACAAGATGATCAAATAGGCCTACATGTTTTTATATTTAACTCCAAAGAAGGCGGGTACTGTTGTTTAAAGCATTTTTAAGCAGCCTTAAGGTAAGAAAATAATATATTTAAGGCTTAAAATGAAAGTTTAATATCCTTAAACCGACAATAGCTGCTCTCTTTGTTCTAATACATATCACAAAAAACACTTGTTCCTTTATGTTTATGGCCTTTACTGCGCTATGATAATTAAAACTACGAGATGAAATTGGCTCTTTGTTCGGAGGAGCTTCACACCATGATATATATAAACTGTGTTTATGTGATATAAACCCACGGACTGCCACCCCTCCCACCTGAAGTGTCTTTGGCACCTTTTTCTCCTCCATAACTCTCTTGGCTCGTATCTTTAACATCTTTCTCCGAAGCCTGCTCCCTATTCTCTAATCTCTACTCAGAGCTGCTCCTCCACCTCCTGGGAGAATGGCATAATGGATTTAGGTTAGCAGAGTCCAACCCCTAACCCTAATCCCAAACCACCAACTGGCCAAGTCGTGTTTGGTTGTCTCTGGTTTTGGAATAACAAAGAATTTTCTAAATGTTCGCACCTTGATTGAAGGCATCAACCAATCACGTTCCGCAGAAAAGACTTCACATCAAAATGTGGCGAGTGTTGAACAAAAAAAGACTTTATTAACTGTTGCAACTCTCGCAAATTTGTCGGCATATTGATGCCTTTTAGTGATGGGAATTACGGCTCTTTGAAGGCAGACGGATCTTATGGCTCTGTTCCTTTCCGAGAGCCGTTCAAAAGAGCCGTTTTTTTTTAAGGGGGCGGGGTCAATAGGTTTATCTGCAAAATAATCACCAGGATAGTGATTGACTGTATTGCCAGAAATCTACTTTTACTCACAGAAAATGTATAACTTGCTACATCTCTCAGCCAGCCAAACTACTAGTCAAGCAGCATGCGTTATGCCATCATCTATACGGCAACCTTGCGTTCAGGAAAGCAAGTTCCTTTATAGGCGAGTGGATTTATGGCAGGCGGTTAACCAACGATAAAAAGAACGGCTCTCACCAAGTACGACTCGGTTCCCTTCGTTCGTACCAAAGAGCCGTTCAAAAGAATCGGATAGTTCACGAACGTCAAATCACTAATGCTGTTACAGTTGCAGTGTTGGGTGATATTTGACCTTTATTTTTGTGAGTAATGCAGCTACCGACATTTCTCAAATTCTAACTGTCTGGAGATTTGATTGGTTATAAGCTAACCCTAACCCATCACCAAAACATTAAACTTGCATTTGTAAAACGCTCATGTTCGGTGGGGTTCTTTTTTTTGGAATTATGGAAGATTTTTCTGAGTTTTCACACCTTGAAAAAATGCATCAACCAATCATGTCCTGCAGATCAGATCGACGTCAAATCGTCTACTATCACTAGTGTGGCCAAAGGTGGTAAGGGGAGGGTTTATCTGCTAGCCTTATCACTTTTTGACTTTAACAAGTGTTGCCGCAAATTTGCCTACCGGTTAGTTTTAGTGCAAAATGTATTGGCTGAAAAATATTTAGCATTTTTGTGCCATTTTTCTTCACGTACACACCGTATGGATATCTTTAAAGTATCAATGTTGGGTTTGACTGGTGTTTTACCTTTTTGTTTGTCAAAAATGCAGTTATAAAAGTTTCTCAGATTCTAAATGTCTGTGGTTAGAATTGATTGAAAGCAAACACTAACCCTAACCCACCGTTTTAAATCACCAATGTCTGGTTGTTTTTATCTTTGTCAATAATGCGGAAATGTCTCAGACTCTTAATGGCCACATCTGTAGTTTGTTAATAAGCAGTTGATAAAAGGTTTAAGGTTTTAAAACCCCAGAATATGACATGTTGTGAAGAGTTACTGGAACCAAATCACCATTTTTTGGCTCTCTCTTCTAGAGTCTTTACATCGTTATGTATACTGTGTCGATGTGATGTAAGCCCGCTCCAACCTGTAGTGCTTTTTTGGCTCCTTTTCTCCTCCATAATTCTCTTGGCTCGAATCTTTAAAAGCTTTCTCCGACGCCTGCTCCTAATTCTCTAATCTCTAATCAGAGCTGCTGGTCCCCGGTTAACCTCTGGGCTCCGGGGAGATGCTCCTCCACCTCCTCTAAATACGGCCGATGTGGATTTTGGGTGGCAGCCAGGGTCCAAACACCCACCCGCCGAAACCTTGAACTCACATTTGTATGCCAGTCATGTTTCAGGGGGGGTTGCTGGCTCTTTAAGACTGTGGGAAAGAGGGCATTTCTGCACTTAAACAGCCCATTTTCACACATTCCTGACGAGGGCATATTGAGCTCATTATCATATTTAACTACAATGGCTCTTTGTGCGGGGTACGGGGTTTGGGACGGTGCCAAATATCCCCGGGTGTATGTGGAGACGCACATGTGTGAATCTTTCTTCATATAAAGTGCTAACTAAAATATAACAGATTAATTTGAGTATATTGTTTGTGATTGAGATGTTATGCTATAAATAAACATTGATTGATTGATTGAGATGTTTTACACACAATAGGCTCATTTGATAGTGCTTTTGTTGCCATTAGACAAACACCAAATAAACATTATTTTCATTTATTTCATATCATTTAAAACTGTATGTTGTACACAACTCACATCTATGTATTTTTACAATATTTTAAAATGCTATGTTGCGTTGAGAGTCAAATGATAATAATGCGCTCACATTATAGTTTTTGGACAAAATCTCAACACTTTCTTTCTCTCTGTTCTAAATCTGATTGCCTTCATTTACACTTTCTTTTACAATAATTCCTCTTTGGGTGTGCATTATACACAAAAGCTATTTCCTTAAAGGTGACCTATCATGCAAAATGCACTTTTGTACGTCTTTGATACATGAATATGTGTCCCCGGTGTTCCAGGGAACTCACCAAGTGTCAGAAAACACAACCCTCTCTATTTTCCTCCATACCCAAATCTCTTAAAAAGGAGCTGCAACGGATCTGATACAGACTGATCCAGATTTGAACACTTCTATGACGTCACAGAAGTGGCGCCACGGCTATTGGGCCAACTCCACCAATCAGGAGGAGACAGCCACGGACATTGCTGTTGGAAAGCGCTGGAGACGCTGTAGTACATATGCCAGGCCTGTAGATGGTGCTGTTCTCACAGAATCAGCCCATGCAAAGACAGTGTTAAATAGAGAGAAATGAGGAATGGCTAAAATGCATGATCTGTTTGGTATTTTGAAAAATAAAAAGTATAAATATGCCTTATATAGGTATGGTCCTACACTATATTATTCAAATATAGCATGATAGGTCCACTTTAAATTTGTAAACTTACCTGGCAATTAACCAAATTCAAATTCTTCATCAATAACATTTGAGCAAACTTCATCCCCTGAAGAAGACCATGAGACGTGTTTGAGAGCCCTGCAAAAAAACAGACATTTCTGTAAATAATAATCGTGCACTTGAACTACTGTAGCTGAGGGTATTTGCGATGATCGTGCTAATACTTACGAAGATTATAAAGCAACAACACAGGCAGTCTGCGGTCCGAAACCACAGACCTATTTTCAGGCTTACAACCAGAAAACATTCAGAAGACCATTGTCTTTCGGACGGGGGGAAAGCAGGAGATATAATGCTGACTCGTTTTCGGGATTGAGACACTTCGAAAACATAATATTAACAGACTCATACTTTAGTCTTTAGGTTGACTTACAACATCTGTCCAGGGACTACAGAAGAAAAAAAGCCTCTTGGCTAACTCTGGCACATTTACAGAAATGTTGATTAATGTGCACTGTCCCTGTTAAATAAATGAATAAAAAAATAAATGAAGACCAATTAAAGTGTTCTCAAACTCGTTAGCATCACCTGTGTTCGCCACCTTGGTGTGATTGCATGTGTAGTTTTGCAGGTAAGTTGTTAAAGTACTAAAAGTGAAGATAGCATGGGGGGAGTGTGTGTGTGTGTGTGTGTGTGTTTGTGTGTGTGTGTGTGTGTGTGTGTGTGTGTGTCTGTATTGTGTTACACAGGAACACATTAGCAGTCAGCCGCTCTGAAAGTGGCGCTCTCGTTTCCTACTAGGATGCTCCAAGCAGCCTCACTGATCGAAGCCGACATCAACAGCTTCTCCTCAGCACACACACACACACACACACACACACACACACACACACACACACACACACACACACACACACACACACACACACACACACACACACACACACACACACACACACACACACACACACACACACACACACACACACACACACACACACACACAAACAAAACATTTTCCATGACAAAAATGGCGACAGCAGAAGCAGAATCAATTGGATTCTTGCCTCTCTGGTGACGCCAAGCAGGAGGAATTATTGCAGCAGATGCAGTGCGAGGCCATCATGTTTCACTGTGTATTCCCTCTCCCAGACAGAAAATATAAATATATATGTACACACACACACACACACACACACACACACACACACACACACACACACACACACACACACACACACACACAACACACACACACACACACACACACACACACACACACACACACACACACACACACACACACACACACACACACACACACACACACACACACACACACACACACACACACACACACACACACACACACACACACACTCTGGAGGTATAACCCCACGTCTAGACCTCCGTCTCCCTCGCCGCATGTGGCCAAACAGAAAGGGAGGGCGAATCTTCCTCTGCCGGGAAAAAGGTTAAAAGGCGCTGTCTTTCCTCAGCTCATCATCCACAGCTCCTGCATAATTTATGGGGTTGTTACTGTAATCAAAAATTCTTCTTTATTTTGTATTTCTTTTTTGGGGGGGGGTTGTAGATACATACTCTCTCCCGCACAAACTGCTTCCCGCGAGCCGAGGCCTTTTCATGTGAAATGAGATGCTGCTGTGATGTCCCTCGGGTGGGAAGGCACACACACACACACACACACACACACACACACACACACACACACACACACACACACACACACACACACACACACACACACACACACACACACACACACACACACACACACACACACACACACACACACACACACACACACACACACACACACACACACACACACACACACACACACACACACACACACACACACACACACACAACTCGTATACAAAGTTGTGGAGAGAAACTGCGTGTACACATGCAGCGCAGTATCTGAAACTCTGCTCATGAATGTTAATGTGGGCAAAAAGGCACGGACAGATTCTGTAAACCCAGAGAAGCCTGTGATGGTGTGTGCTTTCTTCTGTTGCACACACTAAGGGAGCATGAGGTCAGGGGTTTGTTTTTATGGTCTAATTTATCTACAAAAGACACACTGTTGCATCACACATCTCATACATATAAATGCATGCACCATAAAAAGTGACGGCTGTGAGAAATGGATGTACCAGATATACATATGCAAGTTTTAGAATGTAATAAACTATCACTAAAATAAAGTTGTCTTAACATTCTTACATAATAATAATAATAATAATAATATGGTTCAGCCTTTGTACCAACATATGCACAAAGGCCTCTTTAAAAGGTGTGCCGGCCTTTCATCGTCTATGTCAAAAAATACCTCAGATATCCCTGAATAAGATCCCATTTTCTTACTTTATTTTATTCTGACCTATAAGGAGAGGTTTCTATGTCCTCTTTAAGATGTGACATTTGACAGTTTGTGTTCATAAAGAAAGTGTCCTCCTGTATTTTGCTTTCTCGATTCCACCAATCCAGTTTTTCCAAAGTTTTAGATCTGTAAATGTCCAACTCAATCCCTGCATTTCTATGATTCTCCTACAGATAACTTAATTTTAACTTTCATGTCCGTCCCCTGCAGAGTTAGAGGAGGGCGGGAACTCTCCATCATTACAGCTGGATCAGAGTGTGGTGCGTGTGAATGCAAGAAAACACGCATGTGGGTAGGAATGTCGGTACTCTGTTTATGGCGTGTGTGTGCGAGACGAAGCTGCCTAACGAGTGATGAACACACAGCCGTCTCACACTATCGGGATCTTCAACCACAGCCTTAAAATACTGTCCTGACAGTCCGTTCTGAGGGGGAATGAGGACGCTGTCGCCCACAGAAATCTGCGATCTGACGTGATTCAACCAGCGGTCATCCACCTCATCAATCTGCAGCTCATACCAGCGCTCGTGATGATCAACCACCGATTAAACTGACCTGGGAATCTGGGCGATGAGTCTTTAGGCCAAACACATTCCTGACTCGCCACACACTCTCCACCCTGCGGCCTGCAGCTCATGCTCAGACGATTACATGGAACGTTTTTATCACAAGATAACAGAGAAGCACAGGGAGCGATGTGGAGGGAAGTTTGGTGGTTGGAGGGAGCTGCGATACAGTAGTAGGGAAATATGCAGGTGCTGGCTTTTAATTCAATTTCAAGTAAGTTAAAAACAGCAACATGTGCCCTGGACGTTGAAGCAAATGACCTTAGTGGCAAAACGGTGTTACCACCACTTCTGTGTCAGTCCTTGACGTCATTGGGCGCAAAAAGACCCAAATCCCATTGACTTATGAACGAATGAGGGGGAAAAAGAACCTCAAGACTTAAAAATCATCCTAAAAAACGTTAGAAACCTAAACTGTGCACTAAGTTCTCAGACGCTTGTTCTCATTTCTGGTTCCTCAAGTCTTGCAGAACTGCTAGCTTGCATCCGGATAAAAAGAGCTTTGGATACAAACCCAACACTAAGCCTGCTTCAAATCACCACAGATCCAGAAACCAGGCAGTGGTGCTACCTGGAGCCAAGGTTTCTGAGTGTGTCTTATTAGCAATTTGAGTTTAAAAGTCTTGAAACTAGACTTCGACTCAGAACCAGAAGATAAGTTAATAATACGTCTAACAGCTGTAGCCCTCACTGAATATCGCTGACTGAACATCATTTCCTGGTTACTCCCATCAGGTCAACAGATGCATTTTTGGCCAGTCTTATACTCGGAGTCCTTTGCTAAAAACAGACCCAGACTCTGTGGATAGGCCTATCTTCTTCTGCTTTTCAAAGAAAGCCACAGAACTTCTTCTGAATGCAAAACGCAGATACTAAAACAAAAAATAACTGTAACTATGGTTACAAGACAAACAGATACGGAGAGACACTCGTGGCACAAATCAATGCACTGGTTAATTTTGCTTGTTGCAATGTGCAGATTTAATTTCACGATATTTTTGCAAATGAACACCAAATAGATGAGATACTGCCTCATTTGCAGGGGCGGACTGGGACTAAAAAACAGCGCTGGAATCCCACCCAGACCAGCACGTAAATTCTCCAAGGGGGGGGGGGTTGGGGGTGCTAGTGAACTGTCAACGGGGGGGAAGCCTCGCTGCAGGGGCACGGCGGACCTCTGTCGGCGCAACTTCAATGAGGCCGTTTTAAAAACTTCATCAAGTAAGGGCGGGGCCGGCCATCAGCGAACCGAGCTGGTCGTCAACGGTACTTGACGACCGGCCGTTCTGTGGTTCCCCAGAGTCTACAGATGGCCAGTCTGCCCCTGCTCATTTGCCTATTTAAATATGCAATGTTAGAAAACTTGTAATACGAAAAACAATTGCTTTAATGTCAGAAATCGACTTGGGGAGTTTCATTGTGATATTGATTAATTACAGTTTTTACCCTATGGACCTTTAGTGTTTCCCTTTAACATTTAATTAGGAATTACCATAGAAATGTTTTAGAACAAGTAACAAAGCTTGTGTTTGCCGAGGTTTCTTCTTCTTACATCAGATGCCTTTCGGACCACTTATCAAAGATTTAGCCAAAAGTTTAGCTCTATGAAAACAATACCTATACGGAGTATCTTTCTGTCATCTATTCAAACTTTTCTGTTCCTCCTCCGGAAAACAGGTGCCGTCAGCGACTGCTATAAAGACTTCAGAGGCAGGAGAGACTGAGGCGAGATAAAGAGAGTGAAGAGGCCTTTGAGTAACAGCTCATCTTTTATTTGGCAACACTTCAAATGTCGCCCGTTTACCACGTCTAGACGAGACAGCTTTCAAAGCCAGGCTACTGTTTCTTTTCTTTTTTTATATATATAAAAGCTATTTACTGTAAGAGCAGAAGACAGACATCTCTTTTCCTTTTCCTACCACAGACGCTCCTCTACGCCGAAGATGGGTTTGTCAGATGCCTCCGTCCACCTCTCTTTCTCTGCGTATAACCCTCCTCTTCCTCCTCCTCCTCCTCCTCAGTGCGTTTGAAGCCAGACAATCTGATCCTGTTCGATGGATAATTTGAAAAGCTCAGCGTGCGAGATCAGGGCTGAGACGATGTTCGTTTTCTTGTGTCTAGGCTTCAGAAAGCAGGTCGTACAAAGGGACTTGCTCTCTTTCCGCGGCCCTTTAAAATTCGACAGTCGGCGTGTAGAGACCGCTTATGTACTCTGTAACCACCGCCACCAGCTTTTCATGTGGCTGCTCATGCTGTTTTGCTGCAGAACAGCTCCCATAATAAAACGATGCAGTGTGCAGAGGAGACTTTCTACTTCAAATATTTGTGGTTGTGAAGCAGGTGTGTTTAAAGGGAGACAATCCAAGCAACTGTCTTTCAACTCACTTCAAAAACTCAGAACAGGAAGTCATTTTTTGTTATTGTGTAATGTAGTTTGGTATGTATTTGACCATGGCGTTCCCTTTTATTCAACACAGAACTGATTCTACATCTGTATAGGCACTCGATGAACATTTCTGAGTTTGATCAAATGCCTGAAGCTGTAGTGCCGAGAGATAGGGAGTCAGAGGCGGTGCAAGGAAGGTACAAAATGGAACTTTATTAAAGAGCTGTTGACTGGTTGCAGTCCAGGTCAGAGCCAGGAGGGCACACAATATATATAGGGAACTATAACATGTCCGTGTGGGAACAAAACCCCAACTGTAGTATCTAGATTGAATTCTGGAATATAGTGGTCACCACAAAGCACAATTAAAATGTCTGCAAAAAAACATATCGCAAAACATTTGTCACATTTAGGTTTAATAAGAAAAAGGAAAATATTTAATCGACTTTAGCCTTCAAGAAATAAAAAGCAATATAGGCTTAGTATTTAACAACTTTCTTTTAATATTATATTTATATAGAAAAGTATACAGTAGATGAAATGTGCAATACAGCGCAAAAACAAGATCAAACAACTAGAATCAGTAAAAAGTGACATTGGTCCCAGCTGTGTGCGTCACTTTTTAGTGTCCCCTGGTTTCCGTTGATTTTTGAGATTCTTGCAGTGTTTCCTTTATTCAGTGCTTCGAGTAAACACTGCACATGTTTCCTTAAGTTAGTGAAAATGTTTCTTTATCTGCATGTGTTTTGGCACATTTGTGTTTTTATATTTGCATCGTTTCTGAAGCTGAATCTTTTGGGCCGTCGACTCGTAGCCCGTTTGCACCTGTTGGCCGGCGTATTGAAGAAAGCAGGAGCAAATGGAATGCTTCAAAGTGAAACAAGTAGAAGTGGAGTGGAGCTACAGTATGCCGCAGGGTGTCCTCCTCTTCCTCTGATGACGGGGTGCGACTGTGGTTTCTGGGGAGTGTCGGGAATGGGTGCCATCTCCCTGCGGTGCTCCACATAGGAGCGATGACGGGAAGCGAGATGACATGTCTTCGTCTCCAAATGGCCATTGGTTGACTTGAGGAAAGGGAGGAGGAGGAGGTAGGCTGCATGGGAATGGCTTCTTCTCTCTCTCAGCGCCCAGCAGCTCTGGCAGATCACCAACGTTATGGCGGTAATTGATTCTCTCTGTGCCATTAGTCTCTGAGACAAAGATGCGCCAACGAGAGGGGGTTCTGTCACTTAGAGGCTGGCATGGCGCCCAGCCTCTCACACACACACACACACACACACACACACACACACACACACACACACACACACACACACACACACACACACACACACACACACACACACACACACACACACACACACACACACAAATAGATACATGCAAAGATAAACTCACACACATTTCACACGCATGCAAGGAAGCAATGTCAGCTGTCAAGGACTGCAGAAGCAAAAAGCGTTGCTCATTTGCAAATAAGCCAACGGTATACATGCAGAGGAATCAAAGGGAATACAAACGACTGGTGATCACATTTGACATTCTGCGCTTAAACGTCACATTATTTCAGTTTGTGTTGTGTTTGAGAGGTTCAGCATTCTTCTTACACACACATACACGCAGTTGAAACTACCCAGACAAAGAGCAGGGCATGTCTTTATCTCATTAAAGTTAACGAGAGGCTGCTGTCTGCTGTAATCTGATACAGAAGCTCTGGCTGTGGGCATCGGGCCTCTCTGCCGCCGCGATGCTGTCATAACAATCATCCCCCAAAAACGCCACTGGCACCTGAACGCTGATTCTCATCGCCGTGGTTTCACAGGAATCATCACCGTCGTCACTGTGCATGAATGACAAAAGCTTTTGTACGCTGTCACCATGGCAATTGTCTTTTGTCATCCTCTCTCCGATGCCGTTTCTCATCACCATGGCAGCACCTGCCCTTCACGGTGGAAAATAGGTGGAACAAAAGCAGGTACACACACACACACACACACACACACACACACACACACACACACACACACACACACACACACACACACACACACACACACACACACACACACACACACACACACACACACACACACACACACACACACACACACACACACACACACACACACACACACACACACACACACAGAGAGGTGGGAAGTGCTGTAGTAGCATATGTTGCATGAAATATAATGTTATACAATGTAGTGGTAATTATGGTAATTAATGTTAAGAGCATATTCTGTGTGTGTGAACCAGGTTAAAAAAACAAGGCCTCACAATATGTGGAATTAACAGTTTCAAAGTTAAATAAAAAGGCCCATTTTCAGCAGGTTCAGGTAAACTATTCTACTCATAATCTGAAGTTAATGGGGTACGAAGTTACGATGGGTAAATGAACCAAAGTAAAACTCTCCTCTCACGTGCTAGAAAACTAACAAGGTCAAGTGTCGGTCAATCTAGTGAAGCGAACAAGGGGAACGTATGTGAACAAGGGTTATGACAAAGAATCTGGGAGGTGGTCTATCGTCCTTCACCTCGGTCAACCAATAGGAAACAAGGATGCTTTATTTAAATAAATCCACCAGACTTGTTTTTGCACAACAGTAAGATGCTACTTGATGCAACAATATTATCTAGAACTGTCACAAATATATAAGTATGATTCTAAACACACAAAAAAGCCGTTTTTCTGCACAATTACTTTTGATTTTCATACTTTAAGTACATTTAGCTCATAATACTCTTGTACTTCCACTTAAGTAAGACTTTGAATGCAGGACTTTTACTTGTAATGAAGTATTTTAACACTAAAGTATTGGTACCTTTAAGTAAAGCATCTGAATACTTCTTCCTCCGCACACAAACACAAATGCACTGAAAGCCAATTAACCAAATGAAGGATAAGCTAGCAGAGACAATAGCCCTGCAGACTGTCGCGAGCTAATTAAAGAACATATAGCGTGCAAATCGGAGATCACTCAGATCCGTTTGCCCTGAGGGCTCGATAAGTGTTCGTCTCTAAAGTGAGCCCGATGCATGAAGGCATTTCTCCCCAAAACACTCCAAAACACAATGAAATAAAAACTACATTCCCACATTCCTTTCATCGATTCCTTGATTTGTACGATACGATATACTTTATTATCTCCTGAAGGACATTTTTACTGGACTCCGTCCTGCAGTTCCGCATACATGTACATATACAAACATAATAAACATTAAAGGTCCCCTATTATACTGTGTTTCATCAATATATTATAGGATTCTGTGCTGCCCCTTTAAGAGGGCCTGCAAAGGGTTTTGGGTTTTGCACTGTGTGTCCATAAATGCTTGCCGTAGTTTCCTGTTTCTGGCGGTCTATGGAGCACATGGGTTGTTTCCTGTCAACTAAATCCTTGCTCAAATCCTAGGGTCTTTATGTCTGTAAGTACCATTCCATATATTGTCTGTGTATACTTAGTTGCACATTTAAATTGATTATATGCAAACATGTAGAACAATGAATGATGCTAAACTTGTTAGCCGGTGAGCAGCATGTTGAAATGTTTGTAGTGTTTATGCTAACAGGTACTCTGCTGTTTAGTCTTGTTTATCTGTATTTAGTGCTTAATGTGACAACGTCTCGTGACTGTGTATTTTGTGAAATGGAAATTAATCAGTAAACATCTTAAACTGTCTCCTGGGTTTATTCCTGATCGTGTTAAGCTATCTGCCAAGCCTGCAATTCCAAAATATTCTTGCAAGGGCAGAATAGTCTCAGATATTTACAAAACATGTCTCTGAAGTGTTTGGCTCCAAACACCAAACTGATCATTGCAGCATTACCCATAATCCCCTCTGTTTCAGCCCTGTTTCCAAAGTACTGATTCTCTGTCTGTTACTTCAGATGAAAAATAAAGAGCCCCTCCCCACGCCCCTCTGAGAGAGATTTGGTTAAAAATAACTCAATGGTGCTCTAGGAGGAGATTCAGGTGATAAGGGGGGGAGGGGGGGTTACCTTGGTTGGTCATCACTCATACACCGTTTGAACAAATACAATGCAGACGCACATACTGACAATGGTGACCTATTGCACAACCCTCATGGCCAACATTTAAAAGTATATTAAGTTACATGTGAGTGTTAAGAAGCGTAATGTTTTGGTGTCTTCATAAAGGGGGTGGATGTAACAGAGGAGGAATAAACCCGCTTTCACTCCAGTGTGAGTTTACGCGGACTTCATTCCTCTCCCCTCTCAAGGCCTGCTGCTACTTGGATGCTCATTTGGAGTCTGTAATTAATTGGAGCTTCTATTTTCTCATCTATTTTTGTTTTGCTGTTGACCGACGTGTGGTCTTCTCACGCGCTCGTCTTCAGGTCGACGTGGCTGCCTAATTAAGACTCCAGAGGACGGCTAATTGCTGTTGCGTGCCTCTCGGCGGAGCGAGCGATCCGTCTCCCGGCGCTGCCCGGAAAAGAGCGCCCGAGCGCCGAATTAAAGGGGCTTATGTAAGCTTGCGGTGAAACTATTAAACACCAACCAACTTTTCCTTGTGAGGAACTGCCACTTGATTTAATGGGCCTCATTAAAAGTGCACATCACAGAGATCCAGAGCGCTCTCTCCGGCTTCACACGACAATGGGATAAAGGCAGTGGTGGAAGAAGTACGTCTGGATCCTTTACTGAAGTAACAGTAGAAATACAATGGACTGAAAATACTACATTACAAGTGAAAGTCCTGAATTCAAAATGTATATTAAACGATTCCTTCTTTTAATTGCTTACAAATACATCTAAGAATATTTTTTTTCTATATTAAGAGCATTTGGTATTTATTTTAATATATTGGTTGTAACGTACTGCATTACAACTTATACAAATGTATTGTGTTTTATATGTAAACAACTGCTGGTAACTATGAGTGTTAAAACATGTAGTGTCGTAAAAAGTACAATAAATGTTCCAAAATGTAAGGGAGTAAATGTATAAAGTAGCACTAAATGGAAATACACTGGAAAACCTCAAACGTTGACTTTAATTAAATGTGTTATGTCAAACAAAACACAAGACAACTGTATTATGTTAGTTGAAAGCAATATTATTAAGTTACAGCCCGGCTCTGCAACAAGGATGGGAGACCAGTCAAGTTTAAATGTCACAAAAAGCTTATTTATGATGGATAGATATATAGATACAGTATATGGATAGATAGTAATGTGTACTATCGAGATGGTTGGATGGATGGATAGATATATAGGTGTGTGTGTGTGTGTGTGTGTGTGTATGTATGTATGTATGTGTGTGTGTATATATATATAGATAGATAGAAATATGTACTATCTATTGAGATGGTTGGATAGATAGATATAGATGGTGTCAGGGACCAAGCAGTAAGACAACAGGACACAGGAGTGGTTTAAATAAACTAGGGTTTTTATTTACCCCAAAATCCACAAAACATCATATAATAACAAGGCCTATAAAAGAGGTCACCAGAAAATACCTCAAAGAAACATAACAGGTGTTAACTCAACAAAACTGACCTACAATGAAAAACCAAGGAACCTAAATAGTGGCTTGGCCAAACCACGTTGAACCCATGGGATAATTAATAGTCACATCATACACAAAGGACACTGACAAAACCCAAATCCCCCCTTTGACATTGAAGCAGGTGGTCTGTCCCAATTGGCTCCTTGCAGTATTTGAGTCCTCAGCGCTCGGCCACACCCTTTGCTGAACCAGGAAGTAACCTCCCCCAATGGACATGGAAACTCAAGAGACAAAGTAATTAATACAAACACATACTTGTGTTAGCTGTGCTAAAATGTTTGAAATAATAATAATAATAAATGGGATTTATATAGCGCTTTTCTAGACCCAAAGACGCTTAAATGTCAGATTACAATCAAATAAAGAGTACCATTTAGAGCAATGTGTGGTGTTAATCGGCATGTTTTATTGTAGCTGCACTGAAACAAAACTACTGAAGATGAGGATGCAGTGTAGTTGGTTTACCCTGTGTGGCTGTGGCCATCACAGATGGATAGATGGATAGATAGATGGATAGATAGATAGATACTTTGTTGATCCCAATTTGGGAAACTCTTTAAAGATAGCAGGTAGCCAATATAACCTTTAATAACATAAATAAATAAAAGAAACATGAATAAGGACAGCTCATATGCACACACAAACAAATACATAGACATATATAGGCACCATCAACCAGATAAGGATTCAAACGCTGGTGAATAAAAGTATGTTCAAAGCAGTAAATGTAGGGGGCCAATCTGATAGGGAGCTAGAATACGGGAAACTTAAGTACGGTACTTGAGTAAATGTACTTAGTTACTTCCCACCTCTTGATAATGGTTCCTCCTTTATCGCTGTCTAGGTCTAATCCTAAATATTGAACAGTGCTCTACGATCGAGAATGGGCTGCAGCGTTCTTTAAGAGGAAGGATTCGTGTCATTTGTCTTTTTGACAAGAGGCCGAGTGAAGGAATAGAGGAGCTGAGCTGCTGCTGTTGTTTATCGGGAGGAATCTGGAGCAGAATGACAATAGATCCAGTATCATGAAGAGATATTATAATTATTGCACTTCCTTTTTTAAATGAGCCTTTTCTGACGGGGCCGGATCAAAAACATGTCGGCTTTGTTTATTAAGAGACTGGCGTGGTGGAGGTTTGATTGAATGTCACACAGTAAATCCTCACATCGATCAATAGATATATACCCGTGCATCTCTCTACTTCTACGATATAAACTTAAACTTGTTTTCAATTAATATACATGGTCGAAGGGTGTCGCACTAGCAGGTGAGAGCATGCTGAAAATGTGAGTGATTCAAATATAACACGTTTTAATGTTCACTTTTAACCAAAACAATGCTAACGTTAGACGCTTTGAGCTACTTGCAGACTAACGCCCCGTCCACACAGCGGCGTGCGTTGAAAGCTTCACCATTCATTTTGAATGGGGTGATGCCACTTTTTGCCGAACTGCATTGTGGGAAGAGGAGTTTTGCTGGCGTGGCTCGCTGCAAAAGTTGAGCAATGTTCAACTTTTGACGCCTCGGCAGAAGCGTCAGCCAATCGAATCATATGCCAGTACAAGCTCTAGCCAATCAAACCGCTGCTTGTGTGTCAGGGGCGGGAGATTCATGTGATTGGTTGTTGGTCGAGTTTCAGACACGCCCGCCGGCAAGCTTCAACGCACGCCGCTGTGCGGACGGGCCGTAAGGCAGCACCAAGTCTTCAACGTTTATTACAGTGGGAAAAGGTTTCTTTTATTTAATCAAAAGTCGCATGGACTCATGTTGACTGACACATATTGACTCGTATCGTTTTGATGTCTTTCAGCTTTCTGTCTTGAAAGGTGCATCTTTTCCATTGTGGTTGTTTTTGTTGCAGGATGGCAGAAACTTTTGTACCATTTTGTTTACATAACACTTGGAGGAAGGTTGTAGTAAGAGGACATTTTGAAGCAGATCATAACCATGGATGTATAATAAGAACTGGATACAGCGTGGGAGGCGGGGTCTCGTTCTTTCCTATGAGAGCTGCTCATTGGCGCATGAGGACAAAATGGACCAACTTTTGAGAGAGCGAAACGTCACAGATCATGCCTGGCTGTCAGAGCATGCGCCCCTTAAGCCCCGCCCCCGGAGCTCCCACTCTCGGCTCAGTAGAATGAAAGGAGACTAGAAATCTAAATTCGGCTTTTAGTGCATTTTACAACTTTAAGGACCTAATGATTCCAATAAGGGCTATAAAACAGTTCATAATGGGTAGTTTATTTAGTAACAAAAAAATTATCCGCTGATTTACAGACGTCTCTTTCCCAATGTTACTCAATGGGGAAAAGTCTTTCTGGGCTCAGTGACGTCACGGACTGATACGGAAGTTGTAGTACCGCCGTTTGGACACAACGAATATTTTCATCAGAGTCCGGCGCACTTCCTGGGGTTTGATCATAACAAGAAACACATTATTTTTTACTTTCACAAAAACATTGCAAGAGGGAGAAAAGCTCCTGAGTTTATTAGATTGGGATAAGGTTTGTTATTTCATATAAACTGTGGAATAAAAATTACATTTCAAAATTGTTATCATAGCTTCCTTGACCTGTATTGTTTTTGTTTTGGGGTCTTTCAGCTCTTTCTTATGATTTTGAATGGTGCAACTTTGCAGGATTACAGAAGCTAGTGTTCCATTATATTGACATGAAACTTTTTGGAAAAGTGTAGCCCAAGAAGTTGGTACATTTTCGAGCAAATCCAAAGTGTACATATTATTTCACTTTTCACAGAATATTGCCAGCATGAGCCACTTTGGACATCTTTACATAGCATTATTTAGTATGGAGAAAAGCTCTTGAGTTGATCAGATTGGAAAAAGGTTTGTCATGTTTACGTTAAAGTTGGATAAACTCACATTAAGTGACAAATCAACTTGATATGGGTTGAAAGTCCTTCCTTTAAAACCCTTCCGAGAGTATTTTATTTAACCTGTTACCTTCTATTGACCTTCATTCAAACTCCGACAAGTCCTTTCATCTATTGGTGTAAAAAAAGCCCAAGGAAACATGTGACAATAAGAATGGTATAGATTCTGCAGAGAGAAGGGAAAACATGAGGAAATAAAGTAGCAACCATTACTTAAGAGACACAATTAAGGCGCTAAAACAGAGCATCACCACAATGGGCGTTTCAGCAGATACCCTTGAAACATTCCTTCACTTCAAACACTTAACTTGTGCCGCTCGCAGTACGAAAAAAAAAGCTGGAAGAGATGGTAAAAAAACAACAAAAACAAATCAAGAAGCTGGAAATGAGTCCAACTCATGCATAACTTCAAACACTCCATCTTCAAAGTTGCATAACATTAAAAACCAAGCCCACTCCGAGTCCTCCACATCAAAACAGCAGCGAGCATCGAGGGGACGATCCAGCTGAGCCATGCCCTCGCTCTGAGGCTCAACATGCACCCTCCTCTTCATCTTCATCCTTTGTCGTCCCTCGCTATTGTCCATGGGGTATTTGTTATCGTGGAGCAATACGGCATTATGGGTAAGAGAGGGGCCAGGTAGTCCAGCACATAACGACAGAGATGCTTTAAGATCACATGCATACATTTCTCTTTGTGTGAAAGTGTATAGTGGCAATGACGATGAAGCAGTGAGTGTGTGTCTGAAGTTCACAATAAGACCGGTTATATGGACTCAGGTAACCCTTCAGCGACACCTCGCTCAATGCATTAGTTTCAACAGATTTTTAACTGCAAGCTATTTAACATTATTGATAACTTAAAGGTGGTTATTGTTTTATTGTTCAACTGAATGGTCATGTTTTGGTAAACGCTGACTTTCTCAACCATTGAAATCTTACCTTTAGCCTACTATTTCAACTATTTATAAATCGTTGTAATGCCTTATTCCTCTACGATAACCTTTACATTTAGCTAACTAGTAAACCAATACTTTTAGCTAACCGCCTAACCGATACTTTCAGCTAACTGTTTCACCATTACTTTACACATACTAAGCTGTTTTAACTACTTAACCAATACTTTTAGCTGACTGTTTATAACAATAACTTTACGCTAACTTGGCTCTTTTTAACTATTTGACCATAACTTTAAGCTAACTTTTTAACCATTACTTTCAATTTACTTTCTCAACCATTTAACCAGTACTTTTAGCTAACTCTGTCGACCCTTATCCATTACCTTTAGCTTACCCTAACCCTAACCCTAAATGTAGGATTTTAACTGAAATGTTTTCAACATCATCCAAACCAGTTTAAAGTTAATTATCAATGCCATGATAACATCTTAGCATGCTGCATAATGCCTTCTGTATATAAAACTGAAATATACTCAACATAACAACTCACTGCATGTATGAAGAGTAACCTGATATCCATGTATTATTCATTTCCCTACTCTTTGCACTATTGTATACTTTATTCAGATTACATAAAAATGTTGTCATGGACACTGTATTTACCTTTACTCCCTTTTTGGTGTTTAATGCAGTCACATATTGTTGTGTTAACCTCTATTTGTTAACTGTGTAATAGTATTATGTGAATCCTTGTATGTTTACAGATACTTGGGCAAAAAAACTGTTGCTAACTACATTTAGATAATAATTGAAATCGCAACATCCAGGTTTTACAGTTTTCTGAATATTTGGAATTGAAATCCAATTTTATTTTCTGTTTTTAAGATTAGTCAAGTTGAAATCTTTCCAACCTCCTGCTGGCATCAGCAGAAGTATGCTTCCCCTGCCAAACCACTGTATCATTAGTGCGGGAGCTGTCATTAGTAAATGTAAAATTGCATTTCACAAGTAACTTTCTTTGTGAAACTGTGAACAGGAGAATTAAAAACAGCAGTTTACAGCGCTGGGAAGCTATAGTGTCAGGTGTGAGGTGAAAACAAGCAGATTGCAATCAGCGGGAACAGAGTGTGATCAGGTTGTCATTGAGGCAAAACACAAATGTATAGGAGGCAGCGTGCATAGGAGACACAATCGAGGTGTAACACACCGCCGTCTTTAAGTCTTCATTTGGCTTTTCCCCCCTTCTTTGTCCCTTTCAAATGCTCCTGACAAATTCTCCAATATACTGATAAACACATACAAAAATCTCCGCCCACGCATTTAAACAGAGAAAGCTCTTCACAAGCGCACCTTTCCACCCACATATGTTGACATACGCTCATGAACAAACTGGTAATGTTCCATCAAAGCTTATAGCGCCCATTAAAACGCAGAAACAAACATGGAAGCGCGCTCAATGTGGTTCACACCCACTCACACTCTCCAACGGCGTGTCTTTCCATCACTGCAATTTACAGTGACAATCATGCACCGCTCTCAATTACACCTGGTTAATTGTTGAGATGCCACATAGGCTCACAAAGGAAAGTCACTCTGTGGGGTTGAGCGAAAACTCTAACATTGCATATAGCTGTCAATTCCTGTTTCCTGCAAAAATCTGTTCCTAAATATCTGCACAGGGTTTAGAGCAGGGGGGTCAAACTCAAATACACAGTGGGCCAAAATAAAAAAATGGGTACTAGTCGAGGGCCGGACTGGTTCAATGTTTATTGCAAAACGTATTGAAATGAACTTATTGCACATATTAAACCTGGAACTAACAAAGCTTAAATGATTGCCTATAAAAACAACATGAAACATTAAATAATCAGTTGCATTCATTTCTTATGGCTCTATCTGCAGCTTTTCCAGAGTCATTTCTTATGATTACATTTTCCCACAGGCCAACAACAGCTTCAACAAAACTATTTCCCTCAAAGAAAAAACCAAACATGCCCTGTTGTCGTGAGAGAGAAAGTGCAGAAGGAAACATCCATTAAACTCAGTGTGCTGCTCTGTTACCTCATTCACACCAACGCAACTCCGGTTCAAGCTCCGTGCTAGAGCGTTTCAGGTTCAGAACCGGTTCTTCGTTTTAGCTCCGGCTCTTTTCACACCGCCCAGAGTCCGACTGGTGCTGCGTCATTGCGTCATCGTTTGCGTCATGACGTAACCGTTTGCGTGCCTGCTTCATAAAGCCAAACCGCGAGGAAACCCCTCACAGCTGACACGGACAACAACAACAATGGCCGATTGTGCTCCAGCTTCCTCTGTACCTCTTCGGAAGACCAGATCCCCAGTAGGTAGCTGGTCTCTTCAGTGGACCACTGCTGCTTGTTAAGTTTCTCCATCGTTGTGTACAAACTGGATAATAAGTCGGCTTCTTGTTGTTGTTCAGGAGTTGATCCCGCCCCTGCCCCCGCCTCGACGTAAGCGTGACGTATGTGGTGCTTTTGCTCTGGTAGGACAATTTTTTGGTGCTCGAAATGATCCGGATTCCGGAGCTAAGAGGCGGCTCCGCTGCGGTGTGAACAGGAAAACCCGGTGCTTTTCAAGCCCCAGCTCCGAACTGGCCCTGAAACACCGTTGGTGTGAATGAGATATGTGATGCTAGTTCAAGCAGATACTTGGCATCTCATCTTGGGTGCAAGGCCATCAATGTTTGGGGTCAGGCTCTGAGCTGAGGAGACCCTCAGGATTGAGTGAAGGTGTGCGTGCAATATACCGGCGGGCCAGATCTAATAGTAATTAGAAATTATCCTGCGGGCCGAAATTAAATCGACTAAGGGCCTGATTTGGCCCCCGGGCCTTGAGTTTGACACGTGGTTTAGAGGGTAACTTTAAAAATGTAATCTGTTACAATAACTAGTTTCATGTCAAAAGCAATGCGAATAAAAACAATAGAAAATAGGTAACAATAAGATGTTTTTTACTTAAGTGTAACGATTTAACCTAAGAAAGGAAATGTAATTGTGTAATCAAATACAATTACCTTTTTTCTGTATCCTGATTACGTTATCTTTTTAGACCGTTACTCCCAAAGCCGGTATTTGCATTATCATGGTTTGGCTTATTTTAGCTTGATGGTTAAAACACACAGTGGCGGGATCAGATGACAGATGAAAGTATGTTGCAGTAAAGTAATTACAGCCTTGTTAAGAAGCGCCATAAAGCAATGCTCTTCATCACACAGCAGTGCAGTCTGTATTGTTAAAACTCGAGTGGTCTTATTTATCGTCTTTTCCTCCGTCAGCTCCTCGCTGTCTCCTCCTCTCGCTGCTGTTTCTCTTTGCTTATCTGTCACAGAGCTGAGGTGAGTCCTCTGTCTCCTGATTTATTCATGATACGACTTTTAATATCATTCACTATGACACTGGAGTGTGCATCTCAAATTAAAATCCTTCAGGCAAAGTGTGTGTGCGCTGAATGTGTGTGTTTGGGAGGGAAATAACAGAGACGGGTTTATACTGAGCGGGGAGAGCCGATGCTTAAATAATCCATTATCTGATTACAAGTATGCAAAACTGCAATACTGCATGTTTTCTCTGAATTATGAAAGGACTTTGTAAACAAATATATATGTTGTTTTTGTAAAAATGATATTTTCTGAAAAGTTGTGTTTTGACCTTCATAATAAGGTTGCAATATTGAACGCAATAGTTAGCTAAAAGTAATGATTAAATAGTTAGCTAAAAGTAATGATTAAATAGTTAGCTAAAAGTAATGATTAAATAGTTAGCTAAAAGTAATGATTACATAGTTAGCTAAAAGTAATGATTAAATAGTTAGCTAAAAGTAATGTTTAAATAGTTAGCTAAAAGTAATGATTAAATAGTTAGCTAAAAGTAATGATTAAATAGTTAGCTAAAAGTAATGATTACATAGTTAGCTAAAAGTAATGATTAAATAGTTAGCTAATAGGAATGGTTATCATGGAGGAATACGGCATAACTATTTCTTAATAGTTTAAACAGTAGTCTAAAAGTAATTATTAAATAGTTAGCTAAAAGTAATGATTAAATAGTTAGCTAAAAGTAATGATTAAATAGTTAGCTAAAAGTAATGATTAAATAGTTAGCTAATAGGAATGGTTATCATGGAGGAATACGGCATAACTATTTCTCAATAGTTAAACAGTAGTCTAAAAGTAATTATTAAATAGTTAGCTAAAAGTAATGATTAAATAGTTAGCTAAAAGTTATGATTAAATAGTTAGCTAAAAGTAATGTTTAAATAGTTAGCTAATAGGAATGGTTATCATGGAGGAATACGGCATAACTATTTCTCAATAGTTTAAACAGTAGTCATGGTTAAATAGACAAGAAGGTTAGCAAATAGTCCTCGAAAAAGTGTTTTGTGAAATGTTGTGTTTTGACCTTCATCACAAAAAAAATGTATATTACATATGATGTAACTAGGGGGTCAGGATGTATGGACAGTCCAAACAGACACAGGACTTTTACCCAGGAGGACAGTTTTTGTGTCCTTTGTGAAACAAGGAGTTAACAACATTTACTAACCCATTTTACCACTACAATAAGCTAACTATTTAAACCATTTACCTATTTCTTTCAACTTAATTTCTAAACTATTTAACCATTACTTTTAGCTAACGATTGAACCATTTAGCTAACTAGTTTACAAATACTTTTAGGGGACCTATCATGCAAAATGCACTTTGTGAGGTCTTTTATATATAAATATGTGTCCCTCCCCGATGTGTCAGGGAACTCACGCAGCGTCAGGAAATAAAACCCTCTGTCTTTTCCTCCGTACCCAAATCCCTAAAAACGGGACTACAACGGAACTGATCCAGATTTGCGTCCGATATGACGTAATATCTGAAATGTGGACCCACGGCCCTATCAGAAACGTTGCTATCAGAAACAATGCCCGACTGTTCTGGACGTACTATGGTCTGTGTTTACATTAGCATCGCTAACACTCAGAGCTAACCTGTACTGGAGAGCATGTGTGTGAAGAAGCAGGAAGTAAAAAGGAACTCACCTTGTGGTATAACCGGCAAGAGAGAAAGCCTTTGAGCTCCATACTGTTTCAGAGATAATCCTTGATAATCCATGATATGGCGTTTCATCATGGCAGTGTTTAGTTTAGACAGTAGCTGCCGGGTCCCGCATGAGCTCAGCCCCCTCCTCTTTTATTTTTTAAAGCTTTATACCCCAAATCAGCACTTTTGAAACAGGAAGTGAAATAGAGGGATATGAGGCATGGCTAGAATGGGTGATCTGTTTGGTATTTTGAGCAAAACACTTCATAGACATGTCTTTTATATATTTGTATATATCTGAGACCTATATTGCCTAAAGATAGCACGATAGGCCCACTTTAAACTATTTACTTATTTCTTTCAACATACTTTTACAATTATTTTACCATTACTTTTAGCTAACTGTTTTACCATTACTTTCACCTTACAGTCGATAAATAAAGCCACTCGCATTTTAAAGGCCCGGACACACCAGGCCGAAATCGGCCGTTTTCGTTAGTCGGACGACGAAGCGTGCCCTGTCGCCCAAACTCAATTTGGTGTGTCCCGCACCGTCGGCCGTGACAAGCCTTATTTGGCCTTTCATGGCCGACGCATGTTGAATCGGCCGTGCGTCAGCCACAGGCAGTCGGACAAAGACATCACTCTGATTGGCTGGTCAGCTAGCGAATCAGTGCATGAGAAGCGAAACGGTTGCTTGAGAATGTCTTCCACAAGCAACACTCCAATGGCTGATAGCTCCAGTACCTACGAAACATGGAATGGAACACACACGCTATTTTTTGTTTGTTTATATCACAGTCTGTTCTTCTTCTCTGTCTTCTGGTTGTTGCCTCTTTTGAATGACGAATACACACTACCGCCGCCTGCTGGTAAGGAGAGTTATTGCCACTCACGCATGCGTAGTTCGTACGTGCTCGGCTGAAGTCTCTGCGGTGTGTTCCAGTGCGACAAATGGCCAAGACGCAGGAGAACACGCCAACGCAACAGTCGGCGTCGGCGAGTTCTCTGGTGACCGCTTGGTGTGTCAGGGCCTTTACAATACAGACGCACTGCTGTGTGATGAAGACCATTGCTTTATGGCGCTTCTTAACAAGGCTGTAATTACTTTACTGCGACATACCTTCATCTGTCATCTGATCCTGTGTGTTTCTTTTTAAATGCACTAACAGGAGACATTGGAAGCCTTCATTTGTAAGAAATCACTCAGCCGTTGCATCAATATAAAAAAGGACAACTTGTGGAACGAGACGGGATGTCACAGCGGGGTGGGGTGCAATCCCACATTTCTGAAAGGGGGAAGAATGAATTTAAGCCTGTCAGTGATTCAAACAGGAAGACAGATGAGGAAGTGTTGAGGTGATGTAAACATGTGAGACCTTGAATGCTCTTCCTCACACCTGCAGTGTTTGTGTTGCTTCTTGTCCAATTTACTTTTTGCAACAACATAATAGCACTTTTATCTTTTCCATACATGTTTGCTGTGACTTCATATGCACTTGTCATTCCTTTTGTATGTATTTGTCCCCTTCAATATTGTGTTAATTTGAACTAACATTATGCTCCAATTCATCCACCATATGATCATTTTCTGGATCAAGGTTTTGTATGTCCTCACCAGGGACGTGAGTGAGGTCAAGATGTTTGTATACCTTAATGTCCACGCCTTATATAGTCCAGGTCACTTCCCTAAGGAGGAGTGTTGAGCTAACATAACAGACACAGGTTCTCCCTCCATGTGAGCTAGCTCTAGCAGAGATGGCAAAAGTACACACATCCTGGACTCAAGAAGAAGTACAGATACTCGTGTTTAAAAATACTCTGGTGAAAGTAGAAGTGCTGACTAAACTACTAAGTAAAGAAGTATGGGCTTTGAAATGTACTTCATTAAAAAGTACCCATAACTAGCAGCTGTTTTAAAGAGTACCTGACCTCCCTTTATATTAATAGAACAATAATGTCATTGTTAGCTAATGAATGTTTCCATGCTGAACAACGGCAACATGACAACGTTTTCATTGGTCCCTCTTCTTTAGAGAAGACCAGGAAATGATGGATACACGGATCGTGTTCAAATCCATAGGCACGCAATGACTCTAAATAATAATGATCACGCCACCAAACACACATTCAGACTAAAGGAACCAGGTATTTGTGTTCAAAATGTAAGAAGTAGAAAGTCCAGGTATTTGTAAAGTGCTGATCCCAGAAAAATGTACTTAAGTGCTCTAACAAAGTATTTGTACTCCACTACTTCCCACTTCTAGCTCTAGCAAAACACTTTCATCCTTTTTAATCATTTATTTTAAGATTGAGAGACTTTTAAATTGAAGGACTATCAAGAGGACCTCTAGAACAACAAACGACATCTTGTCCTCTCTACCTCTAAGAGTTTTCTATGTGTGTATGTATTCACCGCAATAAACCGTATTTCATTTTATCTGAATTTGCACTATTTAATTTCATATTCTGTTCTACATATCCCATATTCTATTGACATGTAGACTTTTTGCACTACTTTTATTTTGTATTTTTGTATTTTATCATATATTAGACCCTCCAGAAAAACGCGGGCTAAAATCCTTGATTATGTGATTAAACATGCGGGGTTTTTATGTGATTTTATGCGGTGAAATTGCGGGAAGTTGCGAAAAATAATAGTTTATTTTTAAATATTGGGCTGTCTTATTTATTCTCCCTCACACACAACCTGCCACTAACGTTAAACCCCTTTCCTATTCAATTAAACACATTCAATGTTTATTTATTGTAAAAGCCATTGGGCTATTTTAATCACACTCTCTCTCTCTCTCTCTCTCTCACACACACACACACACACACACACACACACACACACACACACACACACACACACACACACACACACACACACACACACACACACACACACACACACACACACACACACACACACACACACACACACACACACACACACACACACACACACACACACACACACACACACACACACACACTTCTCCACCTCATTCTGTTTTCATTTACTCGTTCGTTATCTGACCAGCTTCAATCTTGTAGGCTACTCACTTCGTTTCTTGTAGCCCTCGAAAGGGTTTTGGAGGTTGATGCCTCGGTGAACGTGACTTGTTTGGCTTTCTTGTCCGCAGCAGCAGAAAGCATTTTCGAATGTTTGAATGAATCAAAGTGGGTCGTCACCGTCGACTTTCTCGTATGCTCCAACACACAGTTGCACGGGGTGCAGAATAGTTTCCCCCCACTTTCGTGAAAGACATCGGGGTACTGCTTTGCCCGGTCTTTAGCAGAAATGTTCGTCGGTAAATGAGATGGATCAGATATGTTCATCTTGGTGTTTTCTTTATCGTGTGAGCTCCACACGTTCACTCTACGGTGTTGTTTACCTTCTGTGATGCGCGAGCTGATGACGTCACGTCATCATCACTACTTCACGTCAAGACGAGTTAACTTTTTTTTTCTCAATTTTGTATGGAAAAATGCGGGGATTATGCAGCCTTTTAAAAATCTGCGCCATTTTGATGATTATGCGGTAAATTCTGCGATCACAGGATCGCGTTTTTCTGGAGGGTCTAATCTATGTTGCATTGTTGGAGGAGCTCAGGTCAGAATAATCTAATTGCCATTTCTACACTGTAGCTTTGTGCCTCCCCATCCGTTGACCTCACTGAACACCAGCACTAACTCCACCTTTATGTCTTATTTCTGATAACATGTTCTTCCCCTGAAAAGGTGAGCAGCCTGATGGAGGCGCAACACCAGGAAGCATTGTCTTCATCCAGAGGCCCATGATGCTCTGAATAAAGCCCCACCCAGGAGACCCACCCACCCACATCCATTCAGGGGGGTCAGGAGGACAAATGAAGAGAACAGCGGAGTGGAAATCCTCCAGCTCATATGTGTGTGTGGGAGTTAGCGTGTGAACTGCAGCTCCACCCCGACCACTGTCTGCCCTCATACGTGTGTATGAATATGCATGTGTGTGTGTGTGTGTGTGTGTGTGTGTGTGTGTGTGTGTGTGTGTGTGTGTGTGTGTGTGTGTGTGTGTGTGTGTGTGTGTGTGTGTGTGTGTGTGTGTGTGTGTGTGTGTGTGTGTGTGTGTGTGTGTGTGTGTGTGTGTGTGTGTGTGTGTGTGTGTGTGTGTGTGTGTGTGTGTGTGTGTGTGTGTGTGTGTGTGTGTGTGTGTGTGTGGTGCTGTCGGCAGGTTAATCCAACCCTCAGGCTAAGCATCAAACTTTCAGATCAGAGAATCAATAATTCAGACAGCAGCTTGTCAGGATCTATCACAGAACACAGAGTGAGAGGCAGCGGCGGCACAGAGGTGATTTACTGCCTCCTGCAACACACACACACACACACACACACACACACACACACACACACACACACACACACACACACACACACACACACACACGTCACACACACACACACACACGTCACACACACACACCCCCACACACACCCCCACAAATACACACACACGTCACACACACACACACGTCACACACACGCACACACACACACACGTCACACACACACACACGTCACACACACACAAATAAATGTGGACGCAAATAACAGACACAAATACACATACATGTTAGAAAGCAAGAATATACACACTAATATAAATAGATAACAGCCACAAAGACACAAGTGATGTTAAAGAGCAAGATAAACTACACCCACACACACTAACTGATACTTCAAGGAAAGTGGACAGACTGAAATAAGCCACACATACACACAGACACACACACACACACATTGTTAAAAAGCAAGAGACTATACATTACTCCCACACAAACATAAAAGACTCCAATAAAAGCCACCAAATACACACATACAGGTAAACAACTACACATTATACACACACAAACTCACACACATACGAGTAAAGGTGGATGTAGATACAGAAAAAGCCAAGGAAACACGAACGAATGGTTAAAAAGCAAGAAGACACACACACACACTAACTTACATACAAATAGTGGATGCAAACGTATTATGAAAGCCACAGATACACACAGTGTTTAAAAAGCAAGAGAATATACACACACACACACACACACACACACACACACACACACACACACACACACACACACACACACTCATACAGTTAAAGGTGGATGCAGAGTCAAATCACAGGCATATCAATAAACATTGAATACACTACAACAGACCAACCATTATACTAAAAAGCACATATATGCAGATTTCATAATCAAAAAATGCAATGAGGTAGAAAGTTGGAACAACATGTAAATATCTTTCCTGGTCTTTGAAAGGGAGAGTCTGAAACTGTTATATGTGTCAGTATTTGTGGGGGAAACACTGATTGATGGTCGTTCTGACTTTTCGATGAACCTCAGAAAGTTGTCGTCACAGACGCGCCGCTGTGCCTCAGATCAGCAGCTGAACCTTGAAGCTTCCTGCGCTCTATTAAGATGGCCGTTGCACTGCTGCAAATCCCTGCAAATCAGAGAAACACAGCAACAGACCGAGTGTGTTCAGAGCGGCGTGTGGGGGTGT
Organism: Notothenia rossii; assembly: GCF_949606895.1. Classification (NCBI taxonomy): domain Eukaryota; kingdom Metazoa; phylum Chordata; class Actinopteri; order Perciformes; family Nototheniidae; genus Notothenia; species Notothenia rossii. Next base: position 5,720,847 of record NC_136908.1, on the reverse strand, counting down.
GAGCTGGTAGGGGGTAAGAGAAATTGAGGGATATTTTAGCGCGTGGGAGTATAATGGCTATCAGAGGTGACTTTCAGTGGGATCAACTCGCGCACAAACACACAAACAAGCTTTTTTCCATTCCTCACACACACACACACACACACACACACACACACACACACACCGAACATTAGTTTACACAGATAAGCATATCAAATGATCATGCAGGCTGTGTGTGTGTGTGTGTGTGTTGTGTGTGTGTGTGTGTGTGTGTGTGTGTGTGTGTGTGTGTGTGTGTGTGTGTGTGTGTGTGTGTGTGTGTGTGTGTGTGTGTGTGTGTGTGTGTGTGTGTGTGTGTGTGTGTGTGTGTGTGTGTGTGTGTGTGTGTGTGTGTGTGTGTGTGTGTGTGTGTGTGTGTGTGTGTGTGTGTGTGTGTGTATGAAGCAGTCATGAAGTGAAAGTGCTGACGCTCGGAGACATTTTCCTGGAGCTGAGTGAGCCCCTGCAGGCCGGCTAACCTTGAGCTGCAGGCCGGGTGTGAACCAGAGGCAGGAAGTCTACACAGTGTGTGTGTGTGTGTGTGTGGGGGTGTGTGTGTGTGTGTGTGTGTGTGTGTGTGTGTGTGTGTGTGTGTGTGTGTGTGTGTGTGTGTGTGTGTGTGTGTGTGTGTGTGTGTGTGTGTGTGTGTGTGTGTGTGTGTGTGTGTGTGTGTGTGTGTGTGTGTGTGTGTGTGTGTGTGTGTGTGTGTGTGTGTGTGTGTGTCTGTCTGTCTGTCTGTCTGTCTGTCTGTCTGTCTGTCTGTCTGTCTGTCTGTCTGTCTGTCTGTCTGTCTGTCTGTCTGTCTGTCTGTCTGTCTGTCTGTCTGTCTGTCTGTCTGTCTGTCTGTCTGTCTGTCTGTCTGTCTGTCTGTCTGTCTGTGTGTGTGTGTGTGTGTGTGTGTGTGTGTGTGTGTGTGTGTGTGTGTGTGTGTGTGTGTGTGCGTGCGAAGTGGAACCAAAAGCTTCTTCCCTTGCAGCCACAGGTTGTCACTCCATTAGGTTGTAAACTTTTACTACAGGATATGTCGAGGTTCATTTGGAGAGAAAACGAAAGGCCTGTACAGAAATAAAATGCAAAATACTCACTTGTGCATTTTATACGTACTACGGCTTTTATTGTGTATTTATTTTAGGCAAGAACGAAGGATGGATCTTTTAATGCGCTTCTGTGTCGAGGTCGAAAGGAGTAATACTGTACATTTGACGGTTTTGGATGAAGGAGGGAGTAACTATCTGGCTTTAGTTTGGACTAGGGAGACTCCATGTTGTTGTTTTATAATATTTTACATATAGAGTGGTGCAGGAATGAGTCCTGAAAAATCTGAGTTCTGACTTTCATATTTTTTACTTTCTTTCTCGGTTTTATTCGTTTTTTTTGTCAAATCTACGAGTTTTTTTCTCAGAATCCCGATTTTTTTTGTGACAATTCTTAATATTTCTTTCTTACATTTTCTTACATTTTTAAATATATAATAAAAAGATATAGAAGTCTGATTCTAATTGACTGCATTTTCTCCCCCAAGTTTCTGATACCTGTTTAGAATCCTGATGAATATGAATAACAAATAGAGCGGAGGAAAGAGAGAGAGAAGAGAGCAGTCTGACCTGAAGGGGCAGATGAAGAGATACGAGGATGAAGAGGGATGAGGTGCATGAGAGGAAGAGGAAGGAACAGTTTGCTTCCTGCGTTCATCTTTATTTCACGGCTCTTTCAATTAGTCTGCTGAGAGATTGAGAGACAGAGAAGCTGCTGCAGGTCACTTTGGTCCGGTCGCTCCTTAAAGATGTTTGCAAACATAAAGTGTGTTTGCTTTGGCCTCCAGCTGCAGCATCTACATATTTCACAGGTTATTATTATAAAAAAAAAACTTCAACCATGCTGTAATTTATCACAAGGAGCCACATGGAGGATGTGTTTTCGTTTGAAGGGTTGGAGAAGTTGGGAAAGGGTTTTCGCTCGGTGCAAGACGAGGTCAGGTTCAAAACACAAACAAACACACATTTAATATTAAGACATGGTGGAAATGAATTTAGAGCAACTTTGAAAAGTGTTTTGAGCTGATAGCATGCAGACTTCGTGCCCTGAGTTCAACTGGTGCAGGTTTAAGTTGTTGAACAAGTTTTATTTTGGTATGTTTACAAGTTTAGTTGACATTCACTCAGTGTTCAGAGTATACCTGATGTTAAAGCTTTGGGAAAATACACAACATCAGTCTGCTGCTGAGGCGTATATCAAATATAAAAAATAACAGTCTGTAGACAGGAGGAGTGCAGTGGTCAAAATGAAATTCGGAACATATCTCCTATGATCTGCAGATAGTTGAGCGCTTTAATTGGCATAAAAAACTATTATAAAAGGCAACTTGTGAAACAAAGCGCTCTTAGAAATCCTCTATTGACACGCCTTGATTTACAAATTGGACCGTAAGCCGTGACATACAAATCTGAGAGTCTGTTTACAAGAATAAGTGTTTTATTTATAACACTATAATAGCATTTAAATCAGACCATGCACGTCTGGAGGTTGGCCAACAAAAAAAATCAACACGGGGAGGCTGTGGCTCAGTGGGTTGGTGCGCTGAACTTAGTCCGCTGAACTTTGAATCAGGGGATAGCAAGTTCGAGTCCAACTGCAGTCAGCATGTCGTTGTGTCCCTGAGAGACTTCACCTCAAATTGCTCCTGTGGGGATTGTCCACAGTATTGAAGTCGCTTTGGATAAAAGCGTCTAACAGGTGACATGTGATGGGATGGGATGTAATGTAATGTGATGTAATGTAACACGAGCTCAACCAGCAAACGTTGCCACAAAATGTACTAGATATTTTAATCCTCAAAATAATTAAAGAGGACATATCCTGCTGATGTTCAGGTCTTTACTGTATTTATAGTGTTACTTAGTGATGTCACTATAACAAGGAGTAGACTTTTCACATTTCTCATCAGCTTGTGCAAATTTCTACTTCTAGAAATCCTGTCTACAGTTTGAAATGGACTTCATGCTGGATTTTCTTTGAGCCGGTTGGATGAAAGGCTTTTGGTTTCACAAGGAATTTGGGAAATGATTAAATCAATAGTTAATTTGTTTGTAGACCAACGTTCTCCAGTCTCATCCAACCTCCGCTTTCTTTGTCTCTGAGTTATATTTAGAACTTTATTCAGAATTAAAACCTGACAAATCTCAGTTTGTAATATAAAACAGGTCAAAGTCTAGTGATACAAACTATGGTACTAAAATCTGTGTGAAAACCTGACTTTGAAATGAAAGGGCGAATCTGTTTTAGTGTACCTTTTATTTCTGTATTTCCACGGACTCGTTAAGCCTTCAACATCATTTCTGAGCCGTCATGAAACCCCATCGCAGCATCTGAATTCATAAGAACGTAAAGAAACTTCTCTAAAAATACATGTAAATGCTTAAAATAATAATGCTTATTATCATATTCAGGGTTACAGAATCCTGTAATGCAAGTTCTGCAGTCGACGCCTAAATGGGATTAAGTAGAATACATGATATCACTGATATAAAAGAGTATGTATTTGCATGATAAATAAATATATTGATATCATTAAAAACACATTTCAACTTGTTATCAGATTGTTAACAGCCTAAACTCTGCTGTTATTGTGAACATTGTGGATGTACATGTATTAAATTAAATAGGGAAATGTTTACTTGTACTTTCTCACAGGATACAATATCTTATATAATCCCATTTAGGAATACAAACAAACGTAATCAGGGAGAGAAAATACTTAATTAAGAATGCGGGAAATTTCTTTTGAAAAAGTGCCTTGGAGAAATCAGACGGTTACCAAAGTCAGTAGGACACATCATCTGTTGAACACATTTTTGCGATCCTTCCAATAGCTGTTGAGCTGTTTCCATCTGGACCAAATAATTGCCATAGAGCCACGGAGCTTGTGAGTCTAAAAATAATGAATAATTGAATGTTTTCAGCCTTTAATTCTGCATGAAGGAACATAAATAGACAGCAAACACGATTCAGCCATTTTTAGAAACATCAGTTCAGCTCTGCTATTAGAACATTTCCACTTAACTACAACAGAGGGACATTCATATGAAACTGTGACCATGATCTCATTTCATGGCAGCAGAACAGACATCAGACATGTGACTGGAGCGTTTTCAGAAAGCCCTCTGAGCCTGCCTGGTATCGTCCCTCTGCATTACTCAGTGTTTGGTTAGACTGGGGGTTTAGGGGGCATGTAAGGACTGTTTCTGCAGATGTTCTCTGGCACCACCTGCTCCTCTGGGGATCCTCCGCCTTCAGAGGAGGGTCTCCAGCCTCCAGGCGTCACCCGGGCGCTGCATGTCGGCCATATGCCCGTCTGATGCAAGGAATAATGACTCCAGTGTCGGGGGGGGGGGGGGGGGGGGGGGGGGGGGGGACACAGAGAGACTCTGTCATGAGACGCCAGACTGGGTCAAACTGCGGCCAAACAACAAGGCGTACATTTGAGATCTTAAACATCTTAAATGTTTGATAAAAGTCGAGCTACATGTGGCAGACTTGGAGAGAAAATGGACTCGCATGAGTTTAATATAAAATATTATTAATAATAATAATAATACACTTTATCTGTGTAGCACCTTTCATGCACAAAGCAGCCCAAAGTGCATTACAGAAAACAGAAAAACAATATTAAAATAATATTACAATTAATACAGAACAAGATAAAACATCTACAGTGATAATATGTTTAAATTAAATAATTAAAACAGACAAAAATACAGTAAAACATGGACAATGATAAAAGTGAGAATAGAAAGTTAACCCAAATTAAAAGCCATATTAAAAAGATAGGTTTTTAATTTGCTTTTAAACATTTCAAGGGAGTTTGCTTTTCTAAGATCCACGTATAGCTATATATAAATGTAATATGTTTGGTTCTGGAAATACAGAATTACATCACTGCAGAATAGCTGCAGACTGTCGGCTAAGACTAATTAATGATGCATTTGACAATTCATTCACACATCAAACATCAAAGAAGTATGTTTGCAATGAACACACAAAACACACTGAGGACATCAGCACACATACACACCTTGGCAAAGCATTGCTTTTGCACAACACTCTCATCATGTAACTTGTAAAACTAGGCTATAAATGCAAATGTCATATCAGCATTACCAGTAGTTTGTCACACTTACACGTTCATTATACAGAAACACAAACACATAGCTGCATATGTCTAATGAATGATGCAAACATTCATGTACATTCACACATACAATATCAAAAAGACTGATTGCAATTAACACGTAAAACACACTAAGCACAAAGACACAATTATTATGAAGCTACAGGTGGTTCAACACTCTTCAGGCCCATTATCAATGTAAATCCCAAACAGGATTTTGAACCCAAATACCTGTACTTTCTACTTCTCACATTTTGAACTCAAATACCTGTACTTTCTACTTCTTACATGTTGAACACAAATACCTGTACTTTCTACTTCTTACATGTTGAACACAAATACCTGTACTTTCTACTTCTTACATGTTGAACTCAAATACCTGTACTTTCTACTTCTTACATGTTGAACTCAAATACCTGTACTTTCTACTTCTTACATGTTGAACACAAATACCTGTACTTTCTACTTCTTACATGTTGAACTCAAATACCTGTACTTTCTACTTCTTACATGTTGAACTCAAATACCTGTACTTTCTACTTCTTACATGTTGAACTCAAATACCTGTACTTTCTACTTCTTACATGTTGAACACAAATATCTGTACTTTCTACTTCTCTCATTTTCCAAACAGGCTGGTTCCTTTAGTCTGAATGTGTGTTTGGTGGCGTGATCATTATTATTTAGAGTCATTGCGTGCCTATTGATTTGAACACGATCCGTGTATCCATCATTTCCTGGTCTTCTCTAAAGAAGAGGGACCAATGAAAACGTTGTCATGTTGTCGTTGTTCACCATGGAAACATTCATTAGCTAACAATGACATTATTGTTCTATTAATATAAAGGGAGGTCAGGTACTCTTTAAAACAGCTGCTAGTTATGGGTACTTTTTAAGCCCCTGTCACACTGTCCCGAAATTGACACCCGATGGACACACGATTAAGGAAATGTTCAAATTCGGCTCTGACCGTAACAACATCGGGCCATTCCTGAGGGCACCTTAAGCCATCGTATGACCGCCGGTGGAGTTTCTCAGGCTCCGGCAGCAACTTCGGGAGCGGTGCAAAATGCTTGGCATGCCAAAGATGGCTTAAGAGGCCCTCACGAATGTCCCGATGTTGCTACGGTCAGAGCCGAATTTGAACATTTCCTTTATCGTGTGTCCATCTGGTTGTTTTATTGCACAACAAAATCATGTAAACATATTATGTAAATAACCCAATTTGTGTTCTGTGAAACTAAAAAGGATAAAATATATTATTTTGAAGGCGAGGAAGTTGTTGTTGCTATGGAAACAACATGACGGAGAAAACTTTATATCTTCTACATATAAAGACGGAGAAAGTAAAGAACAAAGTCTGAAAATATCAGTACAGTATCATAATACTTTAACATAATTGTTTGTGTTACTTTCGTTGCAGTTGTATGTCTTATGTAAATGTTGCTTTCGTGTGTGGTTCGGGGCCATCTTCGTGCGAAATTCACAATTCCATATTCGTGTGTCCATCGGGTGTCAATTTCGGGACAGCGTGACAGGGGCTTTACTGAAGTACAGTTCAAAGCCCATACTTCTTTACTTAGTAGTTTAGACAGTACTTTTTCCAGAGTATTTTTAAACACGAGTATCTGTACTTCTACTTGAGTAAAGGATGTGTGTACTTTTGCCATCTCTGAGGAGGAGTGACGTGTCAGGAAATGAATTAAGGTGGAGGTCCTGCCTCTACGTCTGGATCAATGAAGCCGTGTACAGATCTCTTTGAGTGGCCGGCGGTGAGCAGCATGAACATGTAATGAGATCGCCTGGATGAGGGAAAACACTCTGATATGAGAGGCTGACACGCTGGGAATTGCAGAGAACTGACCCCCTTACAACAAAAAAGAAAGAGTGTAGTGTGGAGGCGGACAGGGTTTTTGGTGGGGAGATGATTCCTCTGATAGATTCTGATATGTTCCTGTCATCCAATATGTTAACTCAGTCTCATTCTGCAGGTTCACTCACAGCTTTAAACATGGGACATGGATAGAAATCAGCATTTAGAACAACCTTTTTTGTGGTTCGTTCGAGGTTTGTATCTGGCAAACATCAGTTTTCTAAACACACACACACACACACACACACACACACACACACACACACACACACACACACACACACACACACACACACACACACACACACACACACACACACACACACACACACACACACACACACACCCACACACACACACACACACACACACACACACACACACACACACACACACACACACACACGATGAAGTGTTGGAGGCGTGTTGTAAAGAGTCTCTATTCTGCTTTCAGGGGTTTTCCCTTTCTGTATTATATAGGTTTTAGTGCATGTCAATGGTCTAGAAGGGCTCAAATCCCTTTGTTCGAGGAAGTTTCTCTCACACACACTGCCCCCCCTTGCCTGAAACGCCTCCATTGGACTCCTTTGTTTACTTCCTGAACACAATGACATCACTATGGAACACTCACGCTCCTATTGGCTGGCGCTCCAACACATTGTACGTGATAGGCTAAGGGTCGGGACATCTCTAAGCAGTTGACCAATCACAACCTTAAAATGTGGTTCTGTTTGCACTACATTAATACAAACCTTCCGCTCGTATTGAAGAGACAAAGTGTAGATAAAAGCCTGTAATAAATGTCAACACAGATATATATTGAACTAACATGTTGCTGGTTGTCTTTCCCTTTAATGATGATTTTCTGCATTAACACGACCCCACGACGATGACCTTTTTAACATGTGATGTTTAAGGACATTTTCTGACCTGCAGTTGGAAGCCGTGCTGTGGAACATGGTGTTACTTTATCTCACGTACTCTCTAACTCTGCGATCCACTTCAAGCCTCTCCTCGCTGCCCCTGGGACTTTCTCCTTGTTGACTCGGCGTTGAGATGCCGAAACAAGCAGCAGAGAAAACAGATCAATGAAACACCGTATCAGATGATGGAAGCGCTGCGAGAGGAGTGGAGATCAAACTGGGCAAACAAGAGCCACGTCACCTCTGCAAACACCAGATGTATGTTATACCTTTAGAGAGAAGATACACCTCAGGTCTTTGGGTTCCTAGCTTATATTTATTTTTGAATCTTGCGTTTACTTTCTTGAATTTCTGGCATTTCGTTACATGCATACTTTCTTTCAAAACTAACTTTCCATTCGATTAAGTTAAGGGAACAAAATCACGTGGTTATATTAAAGAGTCCTCTCCTGCTGATGTTCAGGTGTATATCAGTATGTAGTGTCTCTACTTTAAAGAGTCCTCTCCTGCTGATGTTCAGGTGTACATCAGTATGTAGTGTCTCTACTTTAAAGAGTCCTCTCCTGCTGATGTTCAGGTACATATCAGTATGTAGTGTCTCTACATGTCTCCATGCTTTAATGCTCAAAAAGCTCTTTATTGTTCTCATACTGTCTGTGCTGCAGCACCTCTTTTCACCCTCTGTCTGAAACCAGAGCCCAGTCTGCTCTGATTGGTCAACCCGGCCGGCTCTGTTGTGATTGGTCAACCGCTCAGAGATGTCCCGCCCCTTAGCCTATCTCGTAGAATGTGTTGGAGCAGTAGCAAATAGAAGCGTGACTGTTCCGTAGTGATGTCACTATGTTCCGGAAGTAGGAACACAGGGATTTTAGCCTTTGCAGACCATTTACATGCACTAAATCCGATATAACAAATTACAGAAAAGGGAAAAATCCAAAAAACATAACACCTGATTTGTTTAATAAAAACACACCATGTTTGCTTGATATCAATCTTTTTTCCCTCTTCATATCAAATATTTGCATATTTGATATGAAGGTGATATAAAAGAAATGAAAAGTAAATGGCTTTTTTGACCGAGTAACTTCCAACTAAATAAAAATAAAAATAATAACGAAACACAAAAAAAGATCTTAAAAAATTAAAACAGTTGATGAATAACGGTTGTCATCACATAATATTGCATCCCCTCTCATGCAAGCATGAACAGCAAACAAACAACATCAGTTAGTTTACCCCAAAACATTTTTAAAGTGATTTATCAGACGCTCACCTGACAAGATGGCTGCACACCTGGGAAGATGGCGGCTACACACACACACACACACACACACACACACACACACACACACACACACACACACACACACACACACACACACACACACACACACACACACACACACACACACACACACACACACACACACACACACACACACACACACACACACGCCCTGTCAGAGAGCAGTAGCAGCTCTCCATCATGCAGCCGGATGAGATCTGCCTCTCGGATGCTAGTTAGTTCGGCGGGAGGAAGGTTGAATGAATAATAAGGACGAGCTCCATGCAAATGTGAATCCGACGTGTCAGAGGCGTGATGGATCTCTTCTGACAGACACAGTGACAGCCCGGTGACAGCAACTTAAAAAACCTACACCCCCTCTCTCCCTTCCTCTCTCCCCCCCTCATATATATTTACAAGCAGAGCATCTTAATGCACTCTTTTCCTCCCTAATCTCCCATGTTCCTCTGCAGATAGTTCACAGACATCCCCGTTTTTCACAGCGTCTGGGATTTTGTGATCTGACAAAGGTTTCAGGCTGATATGCACGCTCTGTACGAGTGTGTGATATCTGCATATGCTGTATAGTGTGTAGGGTAAGTCAGAATATAACTGAGAAACACTGAAATCCATGCAAACTGCTCTGACTGCTAATCAATCCATTCCGAGTTCATGCAAATCATGCAATTGTACGGTGTAGTTTTGCAAAGAAACGGCAAATAATTCTTGATAAACTGCTGTTTGAAAAAAATACTCCAAAAAGGGCGATTAAACTTCATATTTTCTGTCTTTAGTTTCTGATTCACTTTGTAGTTCCTGACTATTTTTACATCTGCTTGTTTTAAGTCAAAGCAGACGATAAATCTAGCGTAGGTGTAAAAACATCAAATTCTGATACAAACATGGACAATTATCTTCCTGTACTTAATGTTTTCTTTCTCGTCAAGATGTTAAACATAATAATCAGCGGTTGTGATCCGCTTTCCTCCTGACCCCTGTTGTGTCTCTCTGTAGCACTTCTGTGTCTTTTTCCATTCATTTTGTGTTTTTTCTTGTTGTTTGGAGTAACTTTGTAGTCCTTTTTGAGTCTTTGTAGTTCCTGATTTACCATTTTGGCAAAACAAACGACAAATCTAGCATAATCTTATGTTTTTCTCCAAATAAAATAATAAATCTTGTCTTTTTCTAGCACTTTCGTGTCTTTTTGCATTCATTTTGTGTTTTTTGGAGTCACTTTGTAGTCCTTTTTGAGTCTTTGTAGTTCCTGATGGACCATTTTCAAATCTGCGTCAAAGCAAACGACAAATCTAGCATAATCTTAAGTTTTTCTCCAAATAAAAAGATCAAATTCTGATAGAAAAACGTGTCTCAAAGGGCGTTTATCTCCGTGTACTTCACATCTTCATCCCGATGTTGATCACGATGCTGCAGGTGGTCAGCGGTCGTGATCCGGTGTCCGTGACCTCCTGACCCCCACACACACTCGTTGCCGGGGCTGATGGGACTTCCTGCTGGCAGCGCGTTGCTTTCTGCTGCTGCTTCATTACAGCAGGAACTCCCCGGGGATCCAGCTGATGGCGAACATCAAAGCGCCGCCTCCTGGTGTATTAGAAAGAGAGAACGTGGGTGGAGGTCATCTCCGATGAATTCTGCCTCATATATGGGACAAACGCCTTCAACACGCTGCATGAACGCTCATTATCAATTCATGGCGCATTGAACACTCTTCAAATCCGTCGTTAAAGGGAGTTTTTTTCCTCCAAACTTCCGCTCAATGACAAGCTCCGAGTCCCACGCTGGAAAAGGTCCCATGTGTTTGAAGCATCTAGGCCGCTCCGTCTTTTTGATCAGCGGCTCGGCAGTGAATTCTGCAGATCAGAAAGTGGATCACAGGCTCCCCGGGGACCGCCGTTTACGCCCGCCACCAGCGGAGGAGAGAGAACGTAATTAAGAGTTTGTTAAGATGCCCAAATTCCTTCTCATTTCCCTCCCTCCTCTTCCTCCTGCTCCCGGTCGCTCTGATCTCGCCTCAGATTAAACCTCTCGTTCCTCCGAGAAGACGAGGAACAGAGCGGCGTCTCCAGACACATCTGATTATTTTAAAGAGTGCTCCTTAATTAAATCTTTTTTTGTGCTGATTTTGTGTATTTTTTAGGCTGATTTGTGTCTCTTTGGTAGTGATGGAAAGTAACTAAGCACATTTACTCCAATACTGTACAATTATGCTACGTTACACTTTTGTATTAGTTGAAAGCAATAATATTAAGTTGAACTTAATATTTTCTATTTAAATGTTGTATTATTGCTTTAACTAACCTAATACAGTTATGTCAAATCTGTTGACATAATACATTTCATTATAGTCACTGTTTCAGATGTTTCACTGTACAACAAAGACTCAAACACATTACAGAGACTGGTCAATAGAGACGAAATGACAACAAAACAAGAGACACAAAACACATCCAAACCAGACAAACAGAAAATTAGCAAACAGAAATGAATTGTTCTCTCTTTATAGTCCTATTGTGGTCATCATGTTTGTGTTTGTGGTCATCTTGGGTGTGTTTGTGGTCATCTTGGGTGTGTTTGTGGTCATCTTGTGTGTGTTTGTGACAAGGGCGTTGTGGGACTACAAATCAGCCCGGCACTCTCGACCGGCCCAGTTCGGTACCGCCGGCCCACCTCGGTACCGCTAGTAAATACCGCTAGTAAATTGTGGACGGGACGGGCACGGGACGGGGGGGTGCTAGTGACTTATCCGACCGGCCCACATCGTCAGACTGGCCCACTTCAGTACCGGCGCATCGGAATTCGTCCCGAACGTCCCGATGGCCAGTCCGTCCCCTGGTTTGTGGTCATCTTGCGTGTGTTTGTGGTAATTTTGTGTGTATTTAATTTTGTGTGTATTTGTGGGGATTTTGTCACTTTTTAATGGTTTTGAGTTTTTTTTCTTGTTGCAGCCGTTATTTTTTGTCTTTTTATGTTTTCTGTGTTGTCATTAAGTGTCTAACTGATTGCCTTTTTGCAGGTGAAGGCCGGTTCAGCATTTCATTCCTGCACTCAATGTTATGTTTACAAAGAAAACAAAATGGACAACGCATACGACAACATTGATGTGGTTAACATTAGCTCCAAAGAGGCACTTCCTGATTCTGGTATAGTGACACAGATCACTGCTGAGCAACTGAAGTGTGTTTCTGAAAAACTGTCCTCCATTCATTTCATTAATTCACCATTCAGAGGATAGAGAACGTAATTAAGAGTTTGTTAAGATGCCCAAATTCCCTCTCATTTCCCTCCTGCTCCCGGTCGCTCTGATCTCGCCTCAGATTAACCCTCTCGTTCCCCGAGAAGAAGAGGAACCGAGCTTCGTCTCCAGCCACATCTGATTATCTTTAAGAGTAATTAGCGAGCGTGACAATCTCAGCGTCGACACGATGGAAGATGGATTATTCTGGCTGGGGCCCCCTCAGAAAGGCACAAGAACGAGGTGTTGCAATTGTGTTAATTACCGGTGTCACTCACTCTTTATGTGTCTTTATGTGCTCGTTAATAATTACCGTTCATGTATGTATCAGTCAGCGAGCGACTTCACAAACCACCGCCAGGCAACAATTATCCCCTCAGCTCGGCGCGTACCGCGGGAGATTTGACACCAAATGCTAATTGATCTGGAAGTTGATTGTTACTTTACGGCGGGGGAGGACGACGGGTTAGAGAACAGATTTTTTTCCTGCATAGAAATGTGTCCGGGGTCAGTTAGTATGAGAATATATTTAATATATTATTAACAGTATTGCTTTTCCGCATGAAGACAAAGGAAATTAGCATAACACACGTGTAGGCAAAGAAGGATTGAATATCCTCGTTTCAGCCCTCCATTGTTCCTCGCTATCATTGCTTAAAATAATTGATAAATTAAGTGGTTTTAAATCAGAAGAGACTTATTGATAGAATGGTTTCAGGAGCTATTAAAAATGAATTAGTTGTAATGAGGAACAGTTAAAGAAATAAATGAGTCTTTGGTAATTAGACGTCATTGGTTCCTTTGTAAGTGTTTGGGTATGATTGTTTTATGTCTCTTTGCAGTCCTTTTTGAGTCTGTAGTCCGTTTTTAGTTGTCTTGAATCACTTAGTCCTTTTTTAGTCTCTGTAGTTTCTTTTGTTTGTCTAATTGTAGTTGATTTGTGTCCCTTTGTAGTCATTTTGAGTTTTTTTTTTTTTTTACTTTTCTCTTTTGTTTTATGTCTCATTGTAAGTTCTTTTGTGGTTTTGGGTCTTCTTGTGTTTGGTTTATGTTCCTTTGTAGTTATTTTGTGGTACTTGTGTGTCTCTCTGTGGTCATTATGAGACTGTGATTGAGTCTTTGCAGCTGGTAGCATCTCTTTCTTGTCCTTTTCATGTCTCTGTAGACTTTTTGTGGTCATTTTGAGTCCGTTTTTGGTAGTTTTGCTAAGTCTCTTTTTGGAGCTGATATGTATATCTTAGTCATTTTCAGTGTTTTTGTGGTTGGTAAACATCTATTCCAGGGACATTTGCAGGTGAAGGCAGGGGGGGGGGGTACATTATTCATCAAAAGTATACAAAATATAACATAAAGAATCCTTACGACAAAAAATATATTGTAAACATTAATGACAAATCTCTATAATTCTGTTATAGAGACCAAAAATACCTCAAAATCCCCACCCTGCCTCACAGATCACTGCTGAGGAATTAAACTGTGTTTCTGAACAAATCTCCTAATTTCTTTCCATTTATTCATTTCATTAATTCGCTGAGGAAACAAAGCCACGGGTGAACTAATCAACGTGTGTCCCAGTTGTTTGTATAATGTAATTTATCAGGCTTTATTAAGACGCTTTAGAGAGAGATCTGCTGCTGTAAACTGCATGTGTCCGGTTATTCCCTTCTGGTCTGCAGCTGCTCATCTGTATGCAGTCTGTGGACTTACATGTAATAATTTTCGTAATCCTCTTGCAACGCCCTCTCTTTAATAGATCATCTGTCCGTGTAAAAAAGGAAAGTGCTACGATTTTAATGGGGGGCTTAATATACTGAAGGGACACGAGGACTTTTATTGGCATTTATGAAGACCTGACTATATAAAAAAACTTCACACTTCTACTGCATTACATTTCGGACCCTCAAACGCCTCCATTGGACTCTTTTGTTTACTTCCAGACATAGTGACATCACTTTGTCACAATAGAGCTTCTATTGGCGCTCCAACACATCACTAAGCTGGTTGACCAATCACAACAGAGCCGGCCGGGTTGACCAATCAGAACAGACTGGGCTCTGGTTTCAGACAGAGGGTGAAAAGAGGTGCTGCAGCTCAGGCAGTATGAGAACAATAAAGAACTTTTTGAACATTAAAGCATGGAGACATGTAGAGACATTACATACTGATATACACCTGAACATCAGCAGGAGAGGACTCTTTAAAGTAGAGACACTACATACTGATACACACCTGAACATCAGCAGGAGAGGACTCTTTAAAGTAGAGACTCTACATACTGATATACACCTGAACATCAGCAGGAGAGGACTCTTTAAAGTAGAGACTCTACATACTGATATACACCTGAACATCAGCAGGAGAGGACTCTTTAAAGTAGAGACACTACCTACTGATATACACCTGAACATCAGCAGGAGAGGACTCTTTAAAGTAGAGACACTACATACTGATATACACCTGAACATCAACAGGAGAGGACTCTTTAAAGTAGAGACACTACATACTGATATACACCTGAACATCAGCCGGAGAGGACTCTTTAAAGTAGAGACACTACATACTGATATACACCTGAACATCAGCCGGAGAGGACTCTTTAAAGTAGAGACACTACATACTGATATACACCTGAACATCAGCCGGAGAGGACTCTTTAAAGTAGAGACACTACATACTGATATACACCTGAACATCAGCAGGAGAGGACTCTTTAAAGTAGAGACACTACATACTGATACACACCTGAACATCAGCAGGAGAGGACTCTTTAAAGTAGAGACACGACATACTGATACACACCTGAACATCAGCAGGAGAGGACTCTTTAAAGTAGAGACACTACATACTGATATACACCTGAAAATCAGCAGGAGAGGACTCTTTAAAGTAGAGACACGACATACTGATACACACCTGAACATCAGCAGGAGAGGACTCTTTAAAGTAGAGACACTACATACTGATACACACCTGAACATCAGCAGGAGAGGACTCTTTAAAGTAGAGACACTACATACTGATATACACCTGAACATCAGCAGGAGAGGACTCTTTAAAGTAGAGACACTACATACTGATATACACCTGAACATCAGCAGGAGAGGACTCTTTAAAGTAGAGACACTACATACTGATATACACCTGAACATCAGCAGGAGAGGAATCTTTAAAGTAGAGACACTACATACTGATATACACCTGAACATCAGCAGGAGAGGACTCTTTAAAGTAGAGACACTACATACTGATATACACCTGAACATCAGCAAGAGAGGACTCTTTAAAGTGGAGACACTACATACTGATATACACCTGAACATCAGCAGGAGAGGACTCTTTAAAATAGAGACACTACATACTGATATACTGTACACCTGAACATCAGCAGGAGAGGACTCTTTAAAGGAGAGACACTACATACTGATATACACCTGAACATCAGCAGGAGAGGACTCTTTAAAGTAGAGACACTACATACTGATATACACCTGAACATCAGCAGGAGAGGACTCTTTAAAGTAGAGACACTACATACTGATACACACCTGAACATCAGCAGGAGAGGACTCTTTAAAGTAGAGACTCTACATACTGATATACACCTGAACATCAGCAGGAGAGGACTCTTTAAAGTAGAGACACTACGTACTGATATACACCTGAACATCAGCAGGAGAGGACTCTTTAAAGTAGAGACACTACATACTGATATACACCTGAACATCAGCAGGAGAGGACTCTTTAAAGTAGAGACACTACATACTGATATACACCTGAACATCAGCAGGAGAGGACTCTTTAAAGTAGAGACACTACGTACTGATATACACCTGAACATCAGCAGGAGAGGACTCTTTAAAGTAGAGACTCTACATACTGATATACAGCTGAACATCAGCAGGAGAGGACTCTTTAAAGTAGAGACACTACATACTGATATACACCTGAACATCAGCAGGAGAGGACTCTTTAAAGTAGAGACACTACATACTGATATACACCTGAACATCAGCAGGAGAGGACTCTTTAAAGTAGAGACACTACATACTGATATACACCTGAACATCAGCAGGAGAGGACTCTTTAAAGTAGAGGCACTACATACTGATATACACCTGAACATCAACAGGAGAGGACTCTTTAAAGTAGAGACACTACATACTGATATACACCTGAACATCAGCCGGAGAGGACTCTTTAAAGTAGAGACACTACATACTGATATACACCTGAACATCAGCCGGAGAGGACTCTTTAAAGTAGAGACACTACATACTGATATACACCTGAACATCAGCCGGAGAGGACTCTTTAAAGTAGAGACACTACATACTAATAACACCTGAACATCAGCAGAATGTGTCCTTTAAAAAAGCAACAACGACCTATTTGAAGTATTGGACTACAACATATTGTCATTTACAAATCATTAACCTGTAAAATGATTTTTTGAACTATAGAGGCCACAATGTTAAAATGGAAGCTTTGTATTGTTCTTGATTTGATTATGTGTTATAACATTGTTATCCTGCTAATCATCCCCACTTTGAGAATGTTTTGAATGCAACTGTAAAAGAACACAGTTACCTTGATATCCTGATTAATTAATCCTGTTTCATGTAATCCATTACTCCTTACCTGGTTTTACTTTGTCTTGCTCTCTGCAGGATCACACCACACAGCAGCAGAGGTGAGGGGGTGATGAGGACACAGCCATATGTGTGTGTGTGTGTGTGTGTGTGTGTGTGTGTGTGTGTGTGTGTGTGTGTGTGTGTGTGTGTGTGTATGTGTGTGTATGTGTGTGTGTGTGTGTGTGTGTGTGTGTGTGTGTGTGTGTGTGTGTGTGTGTGTGTGTGTGTGTGTGTGTGTGTGTGTGTGTTTTGTGTGTGTGAGGCACAGTATGGCGGTGCAGATGCAGTCGGTCCCTCAGTGAGGAAGACTCCGCTGGGACACACACACAGCTGTGGCATGGCATCGGGTTGCTAACGAGCCTCATCACAAAGGTGCTAGACGAGGCACACACACACACACACACACACACACACACACACACACACACACACACACACACACACACACACACACACACACACACACACACTCAGATAGTCCCAAAAATGAGGTGTGGTGGTGTGCTAAACTCTCAATCATACACACTTTGATAAATACACAGGGACATGAATACACTGAAAAACACATGCACCCTTTACACACACACACACACACACACACACACACACACACACACACACACACACACACACACACACACACACACACACACACACACACACACACACACACACACACACACACACACACACACACACACACACACACACACACACATGCACCATTTATACACTCATTAACTTACACACACATATGGTACACTTGTGCTCTATAGAAACAGCAACAAACACACTTTCATGTACACACACATATGCACCCCCCCCACACACATACACACACACACACACACACACACACACACACACACACACACACACACACACACACAGCTAATGATGTGTCCTGTGATGTATTTTCCTACTGATGTTATGAGCTCCTGTGACGGCTGTTTGTGGGAAAACCTCGTAACTCCATATAGTGATTTTTACGTTTTATCTTCTGTAGGCAGGTTTCATTATAATTCCCACCAAAACAAACGTATATCTTATGTAACTCATTCTGGTGAACTCAATATATTGGCGAAGAGTGTTGTATGCTATTAAACCCAAAAAAGAGAGACAAAAAAAGTGAAATATATATATATAGTTATTATTTTTGTATTCTTTAGTTATTATTATTTGTATTATTTAGTTTATTCTTAATGTATTGTTATTTTTCATTACAGCTTGTGGCTGTAATGAAAGTGTTTTATGAATAAAGTTTGATTGATTGATTATAACGTTATTTAAGACTTCACATACAGGAGATACAAGGTTTATATCTGACATTAATGCACATGTGATAAATAACAGAGACACTCGCATATGTTTTCTTATTTGTTTTTATTTTACGGTCACCAGATGAGCAGATACATCATTTTAGAAAAGAAATTGATATTTGCAAAAAATTATAATACAATTTTCTCAATATAGATTATGTACAGAATGAAATGTGGTCAAAGTGAAATATCGTTCTGCCTCGAGAAGACAAAGCAGTGAGCGGCCCTGCGAAGACCCGTCTCCATAACCAATAAATATAAACTGTATATATTATGTATGCTGCTCTCACCCAGGCGTGGACAACACCAGGGTTACTTCTCAAACAATATTCCCTTAAATCATTTCTTGAACATCACACACACTCGCACACCCAACGAGAAGCTTGACACACAAGTGCACACAGGGCCAGAGAACAAATTACAGTGGGGTTTTACAACAATGGGCCATCTTAACTCGTGAAAAGGGAAGAAGAAAAGCAAAAGAAATGCGAATGGAAATACCCGCCATTGTCCTTGTTCAGGAGGGAGAAGTAGCTCTCTGGTCGGAGCCGGCTGAGTAGCACTTGACATTTTCGCCCGATTCAAACAGCCAATTCTACAGAAAGCTACCGAGCTGGAAAACCTCCCTGTAGTCTCAGAGATCCTGTAAACTCCCTCCTTCCCCGCCCCCCTCCCCACTCGTTCAGACTCTGTGTATCTAATGGTGGGTTCCAGTTGTATACTGGAAGGTGGGAGTATCCCAGTCGGAACATTTCAAAAATAAATTGAAACAATTCCTATTCCTTTACCCCTTCGAGGGCGACGCTCTGACGCTGCGTGGATGCTTTCGTGGTTACAACTAAACTGGGTTGGAGAAAACACAAGACGCTCAAAGGACACACGTAAAAAACGGACTTTAATTGAATGTATTATGTCAACAGATTTCAAATAACTGTAGTAGTTGAAAGCAATAATTACCTCCTTGTGATAGAATGTTATATCTTGCTGCATGTACCTTTTAAAGTTCTTAACAAATAATCTGAGGGGAATTTCTTGTTGTTTGTTTGTGACTTGTGATGTGTCATTTCGTAAAGCACTTTGAGCTGCATGTGGTGTATGAAAAGTGCTGTATAAACAAAGCTTTATTTATTTATAATAGAAAATATGAACTTCAACTTAATATTATGCTTTCAACTAACCTCATACAGTTAAGTGAAATCTGTTGACAAACTACATTTAATTCAAGTCAACGTTTCAGTTTTTTCAGCTTTACCTTGTTGCTGGGCATCACCTCTCAACAAAATCGCCCTCCTTGTTCTTGGATTAAGAATTATGACTTTGTACCTATGAGCGAATACACACACTTGCATAAATCATCCGTCTTGTTTGGCGGTTAATTACTCTTGTTTACCCTCCGAGTAACCTCCAGGATGGGGCGGTGCGATAGGAGGGGAGCCTGGGAAGAGGAGATAGCACCAAATAGTAATCTGCTGATGCCGAGAAGTGAAAAAAGCACCGAGCAGGGCTTTGAACCTGGGTGTGAGTGAATTAGACGAGGTTGACCGGGGTCTGAAGACGGCAGCTCCATCAACATCCTGTTCTGACCGAAAAGCTGTTCTGGGGTCAGCCGTTAAAGGTGGCTGAGGAGTCGGCCAATCAGAGAGCGGCTCAGGATGTACAGCAGGCTCTGATCGTTGCTTATTTCATTACGGGGAAAGCTACATAAATCCACAAAATGGAGAGGAAGAGGCACAGAGGGAATATTTGCATCTCCCCCTCCACCAACCCCCCTTTTGCAATCCCTCCCCCATTTAGTGCAGAGTGACTTTAATCATCACTTTCGCCAAAACACATTAAGCCGGTGTGTCCGGAGTTGAAGAGTGAGAGAGGGGAGGGGGGAGGAGGGTTGGAAAAACACAAACTAGCACATTAGATTTGCAATAGTGATGCATCGCTCTGGCATTACTTTGGAGATTAAAGGAGGGACGTTGTGTTTCATTGCAGCGGTGTTGATGGTTGCATGTTGTGTTGATGTATGACTGTCCTCTGGAAGAAGTCAGTGGAGCTCCCTTCCTCACCGTCTTCCCTTTAGTTCCCTCTTCTCCTTTTTTCTTTATCCCTAAACCTCAAAGCCTTTAACCCCTAATCTGAGAGCACCTCTACATTGAAAGATATTTATGCAGCTGTTTGATCATGTACTTGAGTCAAAAACAACACCTCCTTTGTAGTGGGAGATAATACTGTAAAGTGGATTGCATACATTAAACATAATCCAACACACAACGTGACTTTGTGTTACTGCATCTGCACGGAGAAAGGGATTGATGTAAAGTGCTTGAGAGCTTAGGACAGGCAGCGTCTATCGTTTTTCAAACCCAGTCGAGATATAACCACGCCCACTGAAGCAGATATGAAAGAAAATCACAGTTATGCATAGCTGATTAAATATGAGTGGATCTTTTAATATCAATTGACCCTGGATTTAAGACGATTAAACTCGCAAACAATGTAGCCTCATAGTTTGTCTTTTTGTTGTTTGATACTAATTTGAGTATATTTCCAAAACTCTCAAAGGATCAAATATATTCCGTTTGCCTAAAACCGCTGTAAAAATGTTAAAAAACTGACTGATAAACGACCAATATTGGTTTTTTTCCCCAAGCCAGTAAAGTTGATATTACTTCAGCATTGTTATCATGGGGACGTTCTCTTTATACATCCATGACGCAGTTGCCCCGAGCAACGGAAATGCGGAAGTGGGCGTGGTTGAATCTCAAATGGGTTGGAAAATCGATAAAAGTGGACAGGCAGGCCGGAGGAAATTGGGCGGAAACCATTAAAAAAAAAACGTAACAAAAACTAAAGGGAATTAAGAAATGGGAATGTTTTAGGACTGGGTGCATTGGGGGCAGGTTCAATATGTAGACTTTATAAACAGAGTGGGAGGGAAGGGGGTTCAGAGTCCCCGGGAAAACAAAATGACATATTTAGTTTTACAGTCTCAGAGAAATCACAGTCCAAGGGTACAGCCCACCAGCATCCAGGCTTTCTGGTCATGTGTCTATCCAAAAAACAACCCTCGGGCGTGGGTTCACCCTGGCACCCAGCTCTGGTTGCTGTGTGCTGGTGGAGGGCATGCAAACGCCCCCAAACTCATCCCCATCCCCATGCCCATGCCTTGGGACAGAGAGCCGTCAAAGTTGAACTCCATGCTCTCTGCCGAGTCCATGAAGTCATTGAGCAGGATGGAGTCTACGTCACAGTCCAGACTATTCGCAACATTCTCCATCTCCAGGTTTGCGGTCATTCTAGCGTGGGAGTTGTGCTGATGGTACCCCGGATGGTGGTGATGGTAGTATCCGTGCCACGAGTCGGTCATACCCTGAAGGTGAGCTCCGGGGTAAGGCTGGTGACGGGGGTGAGGAGCGGATGCTAGGCGGCAGGGGTCCTGGGGAACGTCCATGACTCCAGCGGGGTTTGGCGGCAAAGATGGCGATGTTGGGAGGTGTGGTCGGGGAGCGTAGAGGCTGGAGGTCTTGAGGATGTAGGGCTGCAGGATGTCTGTGCTGACCCGTGGGGAGAGGGCCTGCGGGTGCATAGGATTCTGAGGGTTGTGCATGTGACCCTGACTGGATCGAGGGTTGTGATCGTTTACTTTGTTGTGTCCGTGCTCGTGACTGGGACCGTAGTCGTGTGCCGGGTGCGGCTTGTGGCTGTAGTCGAGACTGGCTTGGTGTTTGTGACCCTGATTGTGGTTCTGACGGTGGGTTGTGTTCTGGTCATGGCCCGAGCCATTATGTAGACTGGGATTGAGAATGTGCTCTTGGCTGTGATTGTGGCTTCGACTGTGATTGTGCACGCCGTTGGTCCCTTGCGTCATCAGGGAGTGAGTTTCCCGGCCCAGCACTGTGTCTTTGCTGCAGTACGAAGGACCTCCGGTCAACAGACTCTGCAGGGCGTTGTTCTCCGAGTAGCCCCTCATCGGGCGCTGGAAATTGACTGGCTTGATCTCCTGGATGGTCTCCATGGGGGTGTGGTGCCGCAGCATTCCCATGGAAGGCTGTCCATACATGGGTGCGCAGAAGGAGCCCTCTGCTTTGGGCGCGAATGGGTATCCGTTGCATTTGATTTGCTGTGACTGGGGGTAGCCGCTCTCGTCTAGACTGATAGCTCCCGTCAGGTCCGTCAGTTGGGGTAACTCAACGTTCGGGCAGTGGCCCCCGGTGCCCAAAGCTGGAGATCTGGTGCTTGTTGGGCTGGGGTACAATCGAGGGGACGCGGAACAGGTCAGTCCACCTTCTTCAGGTTCGTCCGCCTCTGCCTCGGCCAGGATGGGAGACAGGCAGCCGCTCAGAGTCGATGCAGAAGACGAGGTGCGGGAATGGAGGTCCGTCCAGGTGTCGTACTCCTCGCCCCCCATGCCCACACCGCCTTTCCCTGCCGGACTGCCGTGCTCCGGGGATCCTTGCATCGTGGGTCCAGCCCCTTGAAACAGAATCAAAATCAGAATTATTTTTTTTACCAAGTATGTTTACACATACAAAGAACTTTGGTGTAAATGGTGCTAAGATACAAAGTGGAAAAATATGAGCGAAAAATAATGCTATTATAAAAACTATTTTAGAGAATATTGTAAAAAAAAAAAAAAAAAGATTAAAAATAATATTTACCCAAAATATAAATATTACCGTGTACCGTAAAATCAAATATGACAAATACTATATTCAAAGAGGAGAACTGTGCAGGTTTCAAAAAAGGTAGTGTGGAGCAGAAATGTGCAACATGTTCAAAGTGATTTGCAGGATTTACAAGATATTGTTGACACGATGTACTTTAATGTGATGCATGTAGTTTTACCTTGTCCCCGTCCGATGCCGGCCTTCTTACGGCCCGCGCGGCCCTTCGTCTTCAGAAACCGGGGGCCGTTGTCGATAGACGCCGCCCGTCTTCTCGGTCCTTTCCCCATTTTACCGCCTTCTGGGTTCAGCATCCACCACGAACTCTTCCCCGTGCCTTCGTTCTGGACCCGGATGAAGCGACTGTGCAGGGAGAGGTTATGTCTGATTGAATTCTGAAACGAGAGAAGCAAAGAGAACAAATCAGAATTGTGTTTATTATTAAGGAATTTGTATTTGGTGTCTGATGGATCCAACAAAACATGAATATCGATTCGTTTACAGCTCCACAAGTTTCCTGTAAGAAGCGTTTCTCTTTGCTAAGAAACGGTTAAATTGTCTTCAACGGTTAAATTGTCTTTAGACAGTATCAAATCTAAATTCAATATTTTAGAATCAGAATCGGGTTAATTATATAATGAATATACATTTTAAGCGAGGTAGGGATATATAGATATATGCAGAATATATTCAGAGAGATGAACATGAACTAACTTACAGAATCAAAAATGAACAATATGTTGTTGACATGATGTGCAATAATGTAATGCATAGTGTGTGTGGGGTGGGTTAGTATCAGCGGGGTCAAACTGTGTCAATTATATGTCTATTAAACAGAAATAAGACAATAGAAATACAAGCTTCCTAGTTTTACTGTAGATTTGACTTCCTCATAGTCAAATACCAAAACCAAAAATCACCACAATTTATCAAGTGGTTACAATTATGTGTTAAAACACAGTTTCCTCTGCGGAGATCTTGAATAAATGGTCACCAATTTGTCATTTCAGATGGCTGACATACTTATGTATATATACTAACTTGCTTTATATTTTGTTATTGTTAATTTGTAAATTCAACATGTGTATTTTCTACTTTCTTGTTTATTTATTTAATTTGTATTGTCTTTTTATGCTGCTGCAACACAAAATGTCCCAAATTGGAATCAATAAAGTACTATCTTATACCCCTCTTATCTTAACAGGCTTGGGTGAAAGTAAAGGGGTGAAAATTGACATTTCGCTGCATACTGTATATCCACTTTTAAAAGATTGTGCCGCTTTCTGCAGCTCTAAGCGGAAGGGAAGAATATATAATCATCATCCCGAGGAACATTCAGGGTTAAATAATCATTTCTTCAGAAGTCATTTCAAATGATGGCCAAACTTTCAGCGCCGCACACAGTGAGCGAGAGAAAAGACGGATGGAGAGAGAGAGAGAGGGAGACGGAGAGCAAATAGGGCGAGGGAGAGTGAAGGACCAATCGATACCTCCCCACCGACTAGCCTCTCCACACTGAGTCATAATATGGACATGGGTGCAGCCTCCACATCAAACCATCACCAAGGTTACAGAAATGAATCAACCCAATCACAGACAGCCTGTATCGATTGAAGGGCCTCCAAATATGAGAGTCTGAGATCCAGCCAGGGGAGGGAAGGGAGGGAGGGGAGGGAGGGGGGAGACCTGGAGAGTGAAAAAATAAAACCTGGAATAATTACTTTTCCGAGGGAAAGTAATTGATGCCATTCAGAGCAAACTCAAGCCCCACCTTTTAAATGTGGCTTTAAACTGAATTGTATACGTATTTTTAAAATAATTGTATTCTCAATACTCTCCATAGTTAATATTATGATATTATAGGTTAAACTACCTAGTACTGTATACATGAATTCAATAAACCCCACCTTTAACAAGTCCAACAGTGAAGTGATAACCCTTTTGCATAGCATACTTTTCCTTTTGGTACTTAAAGTATGTTTTAATGTTAATACTCTTTCTTAAGTGCGATTTTGAATGCAGGACTTTGACTTGAGTATTTTTGGACTGTAGAATGGCTGTATTGGAGTACTTCATCCACCTCTGGTTGTGGGTGGGTGTGCAGAATGGAGAATATGGGGGGGTTGAGTATTGGATAAGCCTCTCCAGACCCCTGTTTGAGTGCCTGAGTGACGGCTGTTTGGTTAATCCAGAAGCATTTGAAGCCGCTGCCAACCTGGAGTGAGTTGATGAGATCTAAGCCTGCCTAAAGGAGAGCTTAGCCGGGATACACATCATCTCGGTCGGCCAAGTTAGACTCAGTACAGCATGTTCGTCCAAATCTCTCCTGCTCATGTCATTATTCACACTCTCTCCAGCTTTTTCCGCCTTCTCTTTTCGCCTTTTTCAGATCTTTTAGGAGAAGCAAACCTCCCCTCTATAGTCTAGTTGCCAGATTGTGCACCCGGAAATGAGTACCCCATATTTTAATGATAGAAATATATAGTACGGGTCCTCAGCACATAGAAACTGCCAGAGGCCAACTTGCATATGTTTGGCAAATTGCACAATTAGCATAAGTTGTGTTAATTAGCATGATTAAGCATATGCAGACAATAGCTACAAAATGGCTTGGCCGATGTGGACTGTTTTGGAGGGTTATTGAGGATGCTGAATCCATTTCGGGCGGATTTTGACTAGTGTTGCGACCATTGGATATAAAGAGGACAAGAACAAAAGTATTACTTCTACTGGGGACAATTTATTTCAAATAGATAAGAAATATGTCCAATCCAAATGATCCAGAGTGCCCTAAAACTACAAAATCGACGCAAAATTCATCAAAATCAGCCCACAGAGAGTACAAATATGGTTAATTTCTGGTTGAAACTGCAATTTCTGATCCCGATAATGTCAGAAATGGACAGTTTCTATGTGCTGGGGACCCATACTACACATTCCTAACACAAACATTGGGTCACTCAACATTTCTGGGTTCATAAGCCTCTAGCTGACAAACATCCCCTTATATCCCTCACCCTCTTCCCCCCACAATCACACACTTTTCCTTTTCCCTCTCTGGAGATATCTATCTATTTCTGCCTTGTTTATTACCTGCACATAGCTCACAATCTCTGTCTCCTGATATCTGGAGCCATTCTCTATCTTCATTCACTCCCCGCCTCCTGTCCAATTTTCCTGCTCTCAGCCCCATTCATCTCCCTCTCTGAGTCCCGGCGTCTCTTGATCACGACATTGCTCATTCCCTCCCTCTCTCCAGCACATCCATCCTCTCATCACCTCGCTGTTTTCCAACCTTCCCCTACCTCTTTCATTCATTCACTGAAAGGCGAGCAAATATCAGAAACAAACGGCTAGAGGCAAAAACCCGGTATCAAACGGGCCCTGGGGCAAACATTTAAAAGCTACGACGTTATCGGTTGTGTTATTGGTACTGGAGAAATACAAAATATATATAAAAGCTATTTAATATTTATTATTGCCACATACATGTTATGTCACACATGTTATCAAAGCTACTTCCTTTATCATTTTTAATATCATTACACAATTTGTCTATGATGCATCTTCGTCTGTGTGCGAGAAACAGAGATCCTCGTCAGTAACACAGAGAACGAAGCGTTCAAAAGTGTGGTTGAACTTCGAAACTCGATGTGGACAATGCTTGTTGCCATAAGTGAAAAAAGTGTTTTTGTGTAAGGGCGGAAACACGAGCAAACTGTCCAAACAACTGGCGAAAGTGCTTCATATTCAGAGAAATGAAACGTTTTTGACGGCTCCGATGTCCCATATCGATTACATTACCAAGTCAGATGTGTTTCTTTTATCGTTTATTTTATATTAAATAAAGCAATCTTAATTTTGTCCCAAATGAGTTGAGTTTGTCCCTTAAAAAATTACAAACTGAACAGATACAAATAGCGTTAAAACATTGGATGGATAAGCAGTATCTGTGCTACCGCCAAAATGGTAAAGAAACCCATCCCTACAAACAGCGGGAGATGCAAATCTGGGCTTAATAGGGGGCCAGCTAACATTTCACCCTTCAGTGCAATGCATACAGTCAGCATATGTACCCCCCCCCCCCCACACCTTATTTTCTGGCAGCATGCTCGGCTGCTAACTGGACAAGAGGTGACGGTTCTTTGTTGTTTCAGCGTATTGTGAAAATCACAGCGTCCACAACAGCAGGTAATATGTTTCCACGCAAAATGTTTACAGGGGGAATTCAGCTTTAAGTGGCTTCTCCGAATCAGTCTCCTGCCCGCTGTTCTCATTCACGTAGAACCCCGACCCCCCCCCCCCCCCCCCACACACACACACACACACACACACACACACACACACACACACACACACACACACACACACACACACACACACACACACACACACACACACACACACACACACACACACACACACACACACACACACACACACACTCCCATCCCCTCAGCACGACTCCTAACAGGTAATTTCGTCCCATTGTCCACTCAAATCACGCTGTTTTGACTAGACTCTCTTCACAGAAATTGGATATGAAGGATGTATTTATGTTGCTCTTTATAAAGGGGAGGGTGTCTCTCCAAAAAAAAGAGAAAACAATTGCACCATTTGCGTCAAAATGCTCCGATCTCACTTCTCCAGACTTCTATCAAAGCCCAAATTGAACTATGACGACGTGAAAGAGGCGATGACCCGCGTCAGGTGATCTGAGCGCGGCGCCATGACAGGTTTCTAACCCAACGTGATGTAGCCATGGAAACAGAGTAAACCAAAAGAGTGGGAGAAGTGATTCGGGGGGGGGGGGGGGGGGGGGGGGTGATGCTGTTTTGATGCTGCAGGCAACTCCAAACAGCCTTTTATCTGAGACTGTCAGATTCCTGTTTCCAATCCACCAGGGAGACTCAATCACCAGCAGTCCCAACGTTTCACTACCTGCACCGAGCTGTGATTAGCAGGGTGTGTGTGTGTGTGTGTGTGTGTGTGTGTGTGTGTGTGTGTGTGTGTGTGTGTGTGTGTGTGTGTGTGTGTGTGTGTGTGTGTGTGTGTGTATGTGTGTGTGTGTGTGTGTGTGTGTGTGTGTGTGTGTGTGTGTGTGTGTGTGAGAGAGACTGCTTTTTGTACAACTGCCAGAGCAACAATTACACCACCACAGTAGCTTTTCTTTCACCTGCTGATGCATCGTACGGCTCTATGTGGCATCTGTCTGCATTGTCTTCAGTGTTTGTTGAGATTAAACTGACATGTTTGTTCTTATATTGCGCACACCTAAAAATGACGTTTTCCGACAATGAAACTGCACTGTGAATTACCTTTCAAGGGAAATGTGTTTCGTCCCAGATAACGTTTGTTTTAGACTTTCACTGGTACGTTTTTCTTTTTAATCAAAGCTCTTTGTTTGAATGGGTTGAGGATGGATAAATGAGTCAAACAAAAACGGGACTTTTACCCATGAGACGAGGAGTCGAATATGAATCCAAAAAGTTGGCGTATAATTGTTGAAAATCACCTTCTTCAAAACTCCAACCACTTAAGAAACTTATCTATTTTAAGCCAAAGCATCAGCCTTTAACTGAACATAACAAAGCAGTTCTGTTCCTTTCTGTCTTGTTTTCTTGCAATTCAAAACATTAATTTAAATTACAAATATAAGTTCCCGATGAAATGAGAGTGCAGTTGAGTTGTTGGGAAACAGCGCTGTTATCTAGGGAGGACAGACCAAGGCCTTTCCTGATTATCTCTTCAATGAGTCCAGTTTATTCACCTGGCTAGTGCAGGATTGGAGCATCAGCTGCAACAGTAAGTCTCCAAGTTTTCATTGCAATCAAAGGCAGAATCTGTCGCTGATTCGCAACGAAAAACACAGACTCCAGATCAGACTCCAGCAGAGATGGCAAAAGTACACACATCCTGTACTCAAGTAGAAGTACAGATACTCGTGTTTAAAAATACTCTGGTGAAAGTGGAAGTACTGACTAAACTTCTTTACTCAAGTCAAAGTAAAGAGGCTTTGAAATGCACTTCAGTAAAAAGTACCCATAACTAGCAGCTGTTTTAAAGAGTACCTGACCTCCCTTTATATTAATAGAACAATAATGTCATTGTTAGCTAAAGAATGTTTCCATGCTGAACAACGGCAACATGACAACGTTTTCATTGGTCCCTCTTCTTTAGAGAAGACCAGGAAATGATGGATACACGGATCGTGTTCAAATCAATAGGCACGCAATGACTCTAAATAATACTGATCACGCCACCAAACACACATTCAAACTAAAGGAACCAGCCTGTTTGGGAAATGAGAGAAGTAGAAAGTACAGGTATTTGTGTTCGACATGTAAGAAGTAGAAAGTACAGGTATTTGTGTTCAACATGTAAGAAGTAGAAAGTACAGGTATTTGTGTTCGACATGTAAGAAGTAGAAAGTACAGGTATTTGTGTTCAACATGTAAGAAGTAGAAAGTACAGGTATTTGTGTTCAAAATGTAAGAAGTAGAAAGTACAGGTATTTGTGTTCAACATGTAAGAAGTAGAAAGTACAGGTATTTGTGTTCGA
Source organism: Notothenia rossii (assembly GCF_949606895.1). Taxonomy (NCBI): domain Eukaryota; kingdom Metazoa; phylum Chordata; class Actinopteri; order Perciformes; family Nototheniidae; genus Notothenia; species Notothenia rossii. The sequence continues at coordinate 5,691,161 of NC_136908.1, read as the reverse complement.
CATGTAAGAAGTAGAAAGTACAGGTATTTGTGTTCAACATGTAAGAAGTAGAAAGTACAGGTATTTGTGTTCGACATGTAAGAAGTAGAAAGTACAGGTATTTGTGTTCAAAATGTAAGAAGTAGAAAGTACAGGTATTTGTGTTCAACATGTAAGAAGTAGAAAGTACAGGTATTTGTGTTCGACATGTAAGAAGTAGAAAGTACAGGTATTTGTGTTCAAAATGTAAGAAGTAGAAAGTACAGGTATTTGTGTTCAACATGTAAGAAGTAGAAAGTACAGGTATTTGTGTTCAACATGTAAGAAGTAGAAAGTACAGGTATTTGTGTTCAACATGTAAGAAGTAGAAAGTACAGGTATTTGTGTTCAACATGTGAGAAGTAGAAAGTACAGGTATTTGAGTTCAACATGTAAGAAGTAGAAAGTACAGGTAGCCTATTTGTGTTCAACATGTAAGAAGTAGAAAGTACAGGTATTTGTGTTAAAATGTAAGAAGTAGAAAGTCGTCAGAAAAATAAGTAGTGGAGTAAAGTACTGATACCAGAAAAATGTACTTAAGTACAGTCACAAAGTATTTGTACTCCACTACTTCCCACCTCTGGACTCCAGATTAGTTTCTAGTTTGGAGTAGTGTTATTTATATATGAAGTTGTCAGAGCGAGTGTTTCTGAAGCTCAGGCGAGTGTTGCAGAGAGAGAACGGTGAGTGAATCCGTCCTCTCGACCTCCTCCTCCTCTACAGGGAGTTTCCAGCTCCTGTGTGTTCTACATTAACAGCGACTGAGTTTGACCCTGACACTCGGCTGCTTTCACCGAGTCGGGGGAGAGGCAGTCCGCCGGTTAGCTAATGGCCCGATCCGTCCGAACACAGAGTTCCCACACTTCTGCCCTTCTGGAAAAGATATGGCAGACCGGGCGACAATTCATGACAGCATGCTTGATAGCAAGGTATAAAGTCACTGTTTTGCAAGTCACAAAAAAGTCATAATAGATCTCGACAACACTCTGATTAGAGCAATGGTGTCTTCAACAAAAGTGAACAACTGGAACGTTAACCTGTTTCAAAGGTCCCCTATTATTCTGTTTTTGATCAATATATTACAGCTCTCAGATATATACAGAACATGTCTCTGATTGGCTGAAACACCAAACAGATCATTGCAGCATTACCCATAATCCCCTCTGTTTCAGCCCTGTTTCCAAAGAGCTGATTCTCTGTCTGTTACTTTAGATGAAAATAAGGAGCCCCTCCCCACGCCCCTCTGAGAGACATTTGGCTCTAGTAGGAGATTCAGGACAAAAAGTGAGCAAATATTTTTTCTTGAAACTTTCAGAATCTCTTTACCCAGAGGGGACAAATGTTTATGTAGAAAAGACATGAAAAAGTGGATTTTGTATAATAGGTAACCTTTAAAGTAATACATATTTTCGTCCAAGGCCACTCGAATTGCCACTGGCCCTTTTCGCCAATTGACAAAATGCAAAAGCAACACCAAACTTTCAAGAATGTCCCATTTTTCTAACAAGCAATCATCTATAAAATACTTGACTTTAATGCCAAATGTTTGCTTCTAAAGGCGGAAAATGAGGCCGCCAAAGAGTGGGAAAACTTTTGTGCACGGACAATAACCTATAGAGCTGCTGGTAACAGTTGAAATAAATCAAAATCCAAGCAGTGAAGGCCGGACATCCTGACTTTCCATCCTGACTTTCCTGAACCAATCTCTCACAATATTATGTAATGCCACTCAAATAGCATTAAAGGGGCGAAGCCTGCGAGCTAGTTCAGGCAGTCAACTCGAGCACCAATGATACATTCACACGCACCTCGTCCCTCTTACAACCAACCAAACACATTCTCCTAAACATGGAGTACATGTGTTTCATGTTGCTGCTGCTCGCCTGCCCCACCACATTCATATTTAATTTAATATTCCATTCCCTACACTCTTAATGTAAATAATATCCTGCTTTAAATTGTGTCTAAACTCTTTCAATAGTGTGTTATTGTCAACGTTTATAGATTGTTTCACGGTCTACTGTATATTTGTTACTTTTTAAATGCTGTTTTAATTCTATTTTGAGATATTTAAAAATTCTAGTTTTGTTTATTTCTACTCTTTAATTCAATTTATGTGCAATGCCTTGTTTTGTTGTGTTGTTTTGGATCTTATTTTATATATCAATACTGTTGTTTAACATCCAACTCCTCTTGACATCCCAAACTAAACAAACCACAGGTGGACAGAACATATGTGTAGTTTAAATGGTATTTATCTTTAAGAAATTCATTTTAAATTGTGTTAAAACTGTGTGAGGTTAATCTCCCTCTCTTAATGCAGATTATATTTCACTGTGACTTTCTGTTTCTATCAAGCAGCTTTCTAAATGGTCACAAACGGTGAGCTCTCTGCGGCCTCTGCCCACATCCTCCTAACACAAGGGTCTGCAACCTTTTTGACCAAAAGAGCCATTTTGCCCCCTTTTCCACACATTCTTTTTGTCTGGAGCCGCAAAACATATTTGATAGCTTATAAAGTTGTATATATTATTACATCATAGACAAAAACAGTTTGTTTGCATTTATTATGTATTATATTATAGAAAACTGTTTAGGCCTACTTCTAATAATAAACAAAAAACTCTTATAAGGAGAATTTAAAAAAAATACACAGGCCTACTAACAAATCAACACAGCACTGGGGAGTCCTCTGCACATTTGAAGAACATGTATATAATTAAAATGGGCCCACTTTGAAATAAATAAAATATATCTGCACCCTAAAAAGAGTTAACTGATTGAATTATGACTGAAGATCGTCAGCTGTCTTCCTCTCCCGTGTTTGCCCTCCGATACGTAACGGCTGCAGCACCTTTGAAAACGTCTCTCCACATATCAAACATACCGGTCAGCCAGCATCGTTTGCTGTGAAAGCAGATAACTCTACCCACGCAGGATTAAACCCTCTGTGTTCCTCCGATACTTTTCTTTTCTTTGATGTATCCATAGTTTGCTCATCGAGCCGGGGGTCAGGTTATTCACCTGCAAGAAAAGGAGCTGGCCCGGGACCGTAGCAGGATGTGACGCATATTTTAGTTGACCTAATTAAAACCGTTTTTTTTAAATGTTATGTGTCACAGTGTCACCTCAAAATACACGATACGAAACATTTTAGCCTAACAACATATAAATAGTCCTACACATATTTTTATTTTATTTCCTTCTTATTTTTGTCTAAGCTCAAGGGAGCCAGAGCAGAGGGCTTAAAGAGGGCCGTGGGTTGCCGACCCCTGTCCTCACACAACAGCAGTGGCTAATTTTCACAATTATTATTATTATTTTAAACCCCCCTTGTCCTTTTTTTTTTTCAGCCCAGGTCAGCTAGCTAAGGCTAATTGCATCTATTGCAAATTATCCAGTTGGTGTCGCATGGCAACGAGAGTGATGTTTTCCTTTCTGTTTCTCAGCGGGGATCAGTGTCTGAGCACAGAAAAGCCTCCTATTTTAATATCCACACTACAGCTAATGTCTCAATATATATTTCTGTGTACCGGACCCTGTCACAATATAGAGGAAAAGATTGTTTCCACAGCAATGTTCAGACTGTACACGATCATATTCAATCATTTTATCTGTACTTAGTCCATATCTTCTGTGGTGTACTCATGTTTTCATATTATTTATACAAAGTGTCCATATAGTGTATTCATATTTATATTACCGTCTATAGTGTCTAACTGATATATCTCTACCACCTTTATTTTTGTTACTACCTACATAGAATATTAAATGTTTATACTTCTGTATTTATTTTACGATCTATAGCCTATCTCTATAGTGTATTAAATATGTATACTGTCTTTATTATACTGTCTATATTGTTATTATATTGTACTGTATGTATTTCTTATACCTATATTGTCTTTAATATTTGTAATACTGTTCATAGTGTCTGTATTTTATTGTCCTTATTTCTACAGACTTTATGGTATATTTATATTAATAAGACTGTTCATTGTGTTTTACCTATTAATGCTGTTCATACTGTGTTCACTTTAACTTTTCATATATGCTATATTTTATACTGATTAGTGCATAAATGAGCTAAACGTCATCACACACAACATTAGCCACCTTTAGCTTAGCGGTGTTGACGTGAAGTCATGTGACCGTGCTGTAGTTCCTTTATAGCCCAACATTAGCCACCTTTAGCTTAGCGGTGTTGACGTGAAGTCATGTGACCGTGCTGTAGTTCCTTTATAGCCCAACATTAGCCTCCTTTAGCTTAGCGGTGTTGACGTGAAGTCATGTGACCGTGCTGTAGTTCCTTTAAAGCCCAATATTAGCCACCTTTAGCTTAGCGGTGTTGACGTGAAGCCATGTGACCGTGCTGTAGTTCCTTTAAAGCCCAATATTAGCCACCTTTAGCTTAGCGGTGTTGACGTGAAGTAATGTGACCATGCTGTATTTCATTTATAGCCTAATGCTAGTTTTTTACTTCAACAATCATAAAGTGGTGTTAATAGGTGGAGATTATCCATCAGAACAAAACGTGTAAGTATGAAAAATGTTTGTTTGACACTAAAATGATTTTATCTCCAATGGAAAAAACCCATTAGCTTGTTTTGGAGGGAACCAGGGAGATGCTAACCACTCTAAAACCATAAAGTTGATTATAATCTAAAAAATATATTTTCATCATTGTAAACACATGATAACAAACCTTGTCGTACTCAACTTGACACATGTTCATCTTGATGTACTCACACACACACATCTGCCCCCCTGTCCCTAAAAACCCCCACCCCAAACTGGCAATCATACTTAATCCCTCTCCAGCCCGAGTAATCCCTGACAATCCAAGCTAATCCCGGTTAATTCTGGGCACTCCTCAGCTGGGTTTCGCCCTGAAACCACAGAGACAGGGAGGGGATTGGTGGGATCACGGCGATCGAGCGTCGGTGGATGTAATTGGTCGGGCATTTATTGGTAGCCAAGAAAAACAAGCACAGGTTTTCACGGGTGCTCAAAATACGTACGGATTGAGCCACGCTACGTCACAGCGCTGCCGTTATGTTTACTGTCCACGGCACACTGGCTAAAAAACATGTTTTTCACCAGAGTGTTAGCATGCTTAAACAAGGTCCTTTTTACTTTGTCTGTTCGCTGTGACAAAGGAGATGGAATATCCTTCTCTTTGTTGTTTGACGTGAGATAAAAACATTGTTTTTTCATACACCGCTAACTGAGTTTGGGCTGTTTGGCATCCATAACATGTTTTCTTTGAGACTAGTGGAAAGAAAACATCTGAAATACACAATTAAAGTGTTATTTTGACTAACATTACATCTTTAGATTTTTCCTAGTTTCACCAAAAGTTCATTACCTTGCCTTATTTGCATATTTAAATGATATAAAAATAATTGTCTTGGTGTAAGACATGAACTAGGGAAGTTTCAAGGTAATAGATATTATTATAAATAATTTTATATTTTATATTATTTTAATTACATATATTTAACTTTTATCGTTTTTTCTCATTCTCTTTAGCTGGAAATCTCCATAAATCCGTATTCTGAAGGTTTTTACAGAAGGCTTTGTTCACATATTAACCACAGCCTGATTTATAGAACCGTTTATCACTAAAAACATGTCATTTGACAGTATCTTCGAATGTTTGGAGTGATAAAAAGAGACATCCTATTTTCTAAAAACTCTAATATGTCAACAAACCAAAAAGTAATTTAGAACCTGGCTTTATTCTTGAAATGTAAGCAAACTGGCATATATTTCAACATAAATGCCTAATTTTCTACATCCAAACATACGCTTTCCACAAACGTGTAATAAAACACAATTCCCTTAATGTTAGTAATCAGTTTGGGAAGTTTCATTGTGATATATTTTAGTTGTGTTACCCCACTAATTAAAAATAAGGGCCTACAGTATGACCCATTCCTCCGGTGTGAGGGGATTCTCAGAAGTCATTAGCCTCTATTCAATCAGCTTTACCTGCCGAAGCTGCGAGCTCAATTCTTCTTAGCGGCCATCGATCCTGGTTCCAAAATGAAGCACTTAAGACGCCTTGATCAAGCTGCTTCTTAATCCAGCGCTAAGGAGATTGAGACCTTTTCACCCGAGTCTCAGACGGACTTATTACTCTGGTACAGTGACACGCTCCACTCACACACACACACTCACACACACTCACTTTGGGTTGTTATAGTCTGTCTAAGCCCCTTTGGTGCAGAGCAGGCGGCATGGAGCACTTTTACTCTGTGCCATTTTGGAAAAAAGCTGTCAATATACACAGCCGCGAGCGTTAATGAAGCAATATGTCACTGACAGGGGATGGGTGAGGACGCTTTGTTAAAAAACAAGAAGGCCTCTGGTGTCGGGAGAGTGCGCTTGTTTCGATTGAGTTTGCACATGCAGGATATACTCATGAGAGCGTGAAAGCAGAAGCAGAAAGGAAACTGATTTACCTTCTGCTGCAGCTTTGAGTTCTGCTCCCGGACCGTTTTATAGGCTGCTTTTACCTCTCTGTGCTCAGCGGAGAGCAACTCTCAGAGGGGATCCTTTAGAGAACATCATGTAGTTGGTTTTACAGCTCTTTCTGCTCCGCATATTAAGGAGCCCACCTCTAATTTATGACGCATTGCACGGCACATTCAAGGTTTGCGTTTTAAATTCTCTGGATGTGTTCCGGCACCAGGGGCGCTGTTAGGATGGAGTAACATTGGGGCCCAGAAATCGGACTATTTCCCGCTCTCCAGAGTCAACACAACTGATAACTATGGTGGCCGACAGGTGCAAACGTGCTGCAAAACACTTTTTTTGTTTTTTTAATTTGGCAACACATTTTCCAAAAGGGCTGCAAATACAAAACGCTGCAAGAAGCTCAAAACACAGCGGAAACCAGGGGACACTAAAAAGTGGGACCGAAGCTTGATGATATTTACGATTATGAAGCTGTCCAATTGTCACTGTTGGTTTCCCCATTGAGTTACATTAGGAAAGAGATCTGTACATTACTTTTAGATACTTTTGTGGAGGGAAATCTACCTGGCACAAACACTTTAAACGCACCTATTCAAATGATTAGGGTCTAAAAGTTGTGAAATATCCCAAAAGCCAAATTCAGTTATTTCAAACTCTATATTCATTTGACTGAGCTGAGACCAGACGAGACAGGGGGACCTGGAGATTTAAGAAAAACGCACAAGATCAGGGTATTTTTGTTTGTGAGAGTCGGGCTACTTTGGCTTCATGCGCCATTGAGCAACTCATGCAAATAAACGGACCGTGCCTCCAACGCTGTATCCGGTTGTCTTTATACAGCCATGGAGAGGACCCAAAACCTTGATCAACTATATATATCATTCTGAGGGCTTCAATGTGTGATAGGACCTGCTTTTGATCTGCAAGGACCTGCTTTTGATCTGCAGATCCAGGCCTAACGCACCCCTCTCAGCCTCCATCACGCTGAGTGCTAACGGGATCGTTGTACATCGCCTTGTACAGAAGTAGCGGGATTCTGCAAATCCGTTTTCTCCCCCTTGCTGAACCATTATTTATTAATCCATTTCACACAGCCAGGAGTCATTATGCACGGTCCTGTCAATGGGTATCTCTCTGTGCCGCGCATTTATTTGATAATAAGCAGGAGTGGGGGAGAAGATAAAAGCGCTGACTGCGTTCATTGTGAAGCGTTTTCTGCAGGCGGGGAGACTTAAATGAGAGCAGCCGGCTCTGTGTGGGAATGGGTCTCGTCTACTAAGCCTGTCTGGAGGCAATCGATGGAAATTAGTCAACGCTAAAGATTCACTTCCTGTGACTGATGTCACGGGCAGCGCTTGTCTCTTTGAAGGGAAATAAAGAAGTGGGAGGCAGAGGGATTAATGGGGTTGGAGAAGGTGTGAGCATGCAGGGTTTGGTGGGTGTGGGGGGGGGGGGTTAAGCTGGGAAGGGAGATGCTTTTCTTTTGGTGGATTGCAGGGAAATAATAGGTCAGAGGATCCGGATGACTGCAGCGAGGCTGGGACTGTTCAAGCTGCACAATAAGTGAGTTGTGTTCGAGGCTAGCAGCAGCACAAAGCGATCTGTTACTATAAAGATGTGCAGACACACTTTACAGGGATGCTGCTAATGTTAAAGCATCCTGACCAATACAGAGGTTTAAAGGCTTTACTTGTTAAATGCACCATTACTACACTTTGTATTGCATCTTGAGTCTCAAGCTATTCCAACAAGGCAAGATACAATATACTTAACATTAAAGTAAGACATAAAATAGTCAAGTAAGTTGCCTAAATAATATACATAATTAGAAAGTAAATAGAACAATACTGAATTGCAAATACTAAGGTATTAACAGTCTTAACAGTAACCAAAATACATAGCATAGAACAATGCGTTTACTTATTCCCGATTTCACTTGATGTTTTCTTTTATTTCTATATGTTCAGTATTGTATGTTCAAATTAATGAGTGTGAGGGAAAACCACCACATGTGCCTTCAAAACCCAGAGGAATAAAGTATAAAGTAGCATAAAACGTATGGAAAGTACCTCAAAAAGTACAGTACTTGAGTAAATGTGCAATACTATCAGAGTCAGTGTCTCCTCCCAGTTAACTTCTCCTCAAAGTAGAGCCGAGGGATCCGGCCTGGAGGCGACAGAAGGCCTTTCACTCCTCCTGACTCCCTGTGGAGCTCCATAAGCTCTGGAGGGAGGGGGGGGGGTTGAAGAGAGGCAGGCAGCGAGACGTCGTCTGGGGCTAAAACCTGAGAAAGGTAGACGTGAGGAGAGCCTGAGGGCGGAGGGAGGCTCTAATTGGCTGTCGGCCGGATCGCTCCTCCATAGACGGTTTTGATGTTACATTCGAGAACGATCCAATGATTTTGAACGGCTCTTTGGTACGAACGAAGGGAACCGAGTCGTACTTGGTGAGAGTCGTTCTTTTTATCGTTGGTTCACTAAAACCACCAGTCAGGCACAGCTTCATCCCACAGGCCATAAGACTGTCAAACATCTGAACTTTTGAAAGAACATTCATCTGTTTGCAACTCACATATATAAATATTCCAATTAATGTATATAGACTATTCTACACAGTTTCTATCATATTCTGTTTCTAATATATTCTATGTTATTTGATTTACTTATATTTTATCTGTGTTATTGTGTTATGTAGCTATGTACACATGACAATAAAAACCTTGAAACCTTGAAACAGCCTGCCATAAATCCACTCGCCTTTACGGGAACGTGCTTTCCTGAATGCAAAGTTGCCCCGATAGATGACGCATGCTGCTTGAGTACTTTGGCTGGCTGAGAGATGTGGAAAGTTATACATTGTTCTGTGAGTAAAAGTAGATTTCTGGCAATACACTCAATCATTATCCTGGTGATTCTTTCGCAGATAAACCTAGTAACCCCGCCCCCTTTAAAAAAAATACATCTCTTTTGAACGGCTCTCGGAAAGGAACGTGAGGAATTTACGTTGTTACAGCAGAAAAAAAGCCAAAGAGAGCTTACTGTTACGTAGAAGCATGCATGCATAAGAAAGTATCAAAGTAAAAACAAAGTTATAATATAATACAAAATTGAATAAAATATAAAAGTTACACAATTTAGAAAACACACATCCTGTAACAGTTCTTAGGATTTAGCAGCCAGGTCTATATTAACGGAGCCGTGAGATCCGGCTCCCTTCAAAGAGCCGTAATTCCCAACACTAGCGGACAGACATACGGAGCTGAGAGAAGGCGGAGAGCCCCTGAGGGCGGTGAGGAGAGGCCGGATAAAAATAGAGCCGGCAGATTAACGAGCATCTGAGAGCGGGGCAGGGGATCGGAAAATCCTCCCTGCGTGCCAGAGATGCCCGGTCCTCAGGCCAGCTCTGGAGAGAGAGATGACCCCGAGTTGTGGAGCTTCCTTCCTTCCTTCCTGTTGGCTTTCCTTACATCACGAACACCATTACGTCCTGTTTGTAATGCTAATGTGGGGCAGGAGGCAACAACATGCTGGAGTAGAAATACAGTAAACACAGCTCAAATTGCTATATAATCTATGTACGGTAGCTCGTAATTTTGTTTAAAAAAGCGGAAAACTTGAGATCATATTTTGGACTTTTTTCTGTAAATTCCAGAGTTTTCAAACAGACGGCATTCTGGAAAAACACCTGATTTCATTTACTACAAAAAGCACATCCCATCCTATTTCCAAAAGCCAAATAATAAGATAGACATTTCGTTTTTGATCCAAAATACAGACTGCAAAAAACACTTTAAAAGAAGTAGTGCCAAAAAGCAACTTAAAATGGAACACTGTACATAACAGTAGGTTCTAGTTGAATTGATTGTAAAAACTTGAAAATCATACAGACAGCCAAACCCTTAATGGTAACAATTTTGCCATTGAATCCCATTAAAACCAACATTTCCCGCTATTTCCTGGGCCCTCACTGCTATGACATAGATTTTCACTGCGTTAGAAAGTGCATGAAAATCAATGTTGTTCCTATTCATAGACATACTTCACTGTCAAATACATCCCCCCCCTTGCATGAGGTAATATTATATTGATATTGCAGATTTGTTGCAGCTATGCAGTTTTTGCTGCGAAACCTCAAAACAGTCTGCCAAATCAGCCTTTAAAGGTCCTTATTATGCTGTTTTTCATCAATATGTTATCGGTCTCAGATATATACAAAGCCTGTCTCTGATTGGCTGAAACACCAAACAGATCATTGCAGCATTACCCATAATCCCCTCTGTTTCAGCCCTGTTTCCAAAGTGCTGATTCTCTGTCTGTTACTTTAGATGAAAATAAGGAGCCCCTCCCCACGGGGGGGGGGGGGGGGGGGGGTTACCTTGGTTGGTGATTGGCTAATGGTTACACAAGCCAAAACATCGTTATGACATCATAAAGTGGCCAAAATCTGATCAGCTCATTTTCAGACAGGTTTTTATAGAAATGGATCAGGACAAAAAGAGAGAGAATCTTTATTACTGAAACTTTCAGAATCTCTTTACACAGAGGGGACACATGTTGATGTAGAAGAGACATGAAGATGAGGGGACACATGGTTGATGTAGAAGAGACATGGAGAAGAGGGGACACATATTGATGCAGAAGAGACATGAAGAAGAGGGGACACATGTTGATGTAGAAGAGACATGAAGAAAAGGGGACACATGTTGATGTAGAAGAGACATGAAGAAGAGGGGACACATGTTGATGTAGAAGAGACATGGAGAAGAGGGGACACATGTTGATGTAGAAGAAACATGAAGAAAAGGGGACACTTGTTGATGTAGAAGAGACATGAAGAAGAGGGGACACATGTTGATGTAGAAGAGACATGAAGAAGAGGGGACACATGTTGATGTAGAAGAGACATGAAGAAGAGGGGACACATGTTGATGTAGAAGAGACATGAAGAAGAGGGGACACATGTTGATATAGAAGAGACATGGACAAGTGGATTTTGCATAATAGGTGACCTTTAAAATGCAAATCCAGAAAAGAAAGCCCTGCAATTACAGTAACAAAGTAAACGTAATCCTGTGACCTCCACCTTTGACTCGCGCTCATAAGAGGAGCTCACTTGCACAGCTGTGATACCCCCCCCCCCCCCCCCGGGGAGCTTTCACACTCCAGGTGGAGCTTCGAGACGCCTTTAGGACCCCGAGGAGAAGCTGGGGAACGGATCACACCTGCCATCAGGTCTCCACAGAGACACCACCCACCTCAACTGTCACATCCATCCACACCTCCAACAAACTCACCCTCCCCAGTCTGAGAGCAAAGCAGGAGGAGATGTTCTCAACGGCACGTTAATAACAAAAAGGCAACAAAGGCTAGATTGACTTAGAGAGATTAGGAACATGCTGAGAAACACCTGCTATCAACAACTATCTCTTATATGTCCAGATAATGAGATCTGATATGAGTCTCAATGGCACGTTAATACAACTTGTGTTTTGTTCATTGGTAGGAGATGTGCTCCAGTTTATCTGTGTGCATTGAATACTTTAATCACTTTCTTTTAGGAGAAAGTTGTTCTTAGTTTGTCTTAAGTTTGTTGTTCAAATTGGCTGGTGATCCCTCTTCTTTGTTTTTGAACAATTAAACATCATCTGCTAATTTTGCCACATCAGTTTCCTCTCTCTTTTCTCTCTCTCCCGATTATTTTTATAATTTGTTACTTCCCTTTGTACCCCTAGTTTAGGAGGAAACGTAACACACGTTAATAACAAAAAGGCAACAAAGGCAAGATTGACTTAGAGAGATTGAGAACATGCTAAGAAACACCTGCACAGAAACAACTATCTCTTATACGTCCAGATAATGAGATCTGATATGAGCCTTTCATGCATGAATAACCAAAAGGCTGAAGCTTTGAATAAAAAGAACACCTTCAGAATATAAAGAAACAAGTCCATGTCTTCAAGTTTAAAGTTCAGCAGAAGCTAACATGTAGCTATCTGCGTGGGAGAAGAAATTGTTATAGCGCCCAATACTCTTTAAGTGTCGAATTAAGATAAACATAAGAGAGTTATTTCTGTACTTAAATAACAACAACCTGAGAAGCTTCATCAATCTGATCCACACTTTTTTGTAGCAATGGTTATTGTTTTTGAGGAACATTGACGTCCACAATCCTGCTTAAAAACAGCGTCAAAGGTTTCTAGATAACACCAGCAGACAAACAACCATCTCTTACGTCACGCGATTATAAAATCAACCTTTGGCCTTTCATACATACATCAATATGGAAAACACTTTTTTGAACATGTCAGTACCTCAATTATAGGTAAGTGCTAAAAAGTCTCTTAATCCTGACCCTAAAACGCCCTGTACTGAATATTCATTAAAGTTTCAAAAAGAAATAAATTGTTTCAAATGTTTTCCAGAGATCTCACTGATTACTGTTTGAAAGGAAGTCCAATAGCAACATGTCCACCGTGCTCACGTCATATTTTTCCATGGAAACTCAGGTGATCTAACGAGAAGCAGTAAATCTTTTTCCACCACAATTTAAGATCCATGTAAAGTGATGCATTCATTAAATGACCAACACTATAGAATATAAAGAACCAAGTCGATGACTCGTGTTGAGTTGAGATTCAACTGAAGCTAAATGTAGCTATAGCTATCTGCGTTAGCCGAATTAGCTTCTGCTTTCAGTATGACGTGTTTTTACTCGGATCTCGCTATGTTGCCATTTCATATTAGCACGTGAAATTAACCTACACACATGACTGCATATTTTACATTTGTGTAACTTAATCTACCAAAACCTTTTCGTCAGCTTCGGCTAAATGTTGGACTAAATCCCCAGAGCGGCGTCGGAACAATTATCAAAACAAATCATATCATATTTCACTGCAACTGGCAATGTGTTTCTGTTTTTTATGGGTATATGAACTCAATCTTTACTGCTTCTGTGTTACCTGATACCAGTTTAATATATACTGTAGATATGCAAAACAATTTAATGGAGGAACTGTCACAAACCCACTTTCCTCTGGGATAAATAACATGTTCTGATTCTAACTGATACACAGAAGTTTCGAGAGTAATACACACTCATTGCCTACGATAATTACTACACAATATTGCTAGATTAATCCTTTTTTTTACTCATCCAGCTTTGAATACACCTTTCAAAAAAATGTTCACCCGACTTGAGATTGATGGTTTCATTCCCAGTCAATTATTTTTGCCAATTCACACAAAACTGTCGCACTTCTTGAGAACTCATCTCTCATCAGCAACACATCAGCTCTTTTGAAGTGTGCCAGTTTTCAAAAGGGAAACAAAGTCTGATTCTCTGTGTGATGTGTGACTGTCAATCTTTAACAACAAGGCTGTACATTTCCATTTAGTGGATGCAATTTTAAAAAGGTTTGTCTTATTGAAAGTCAATGTTATTGGTGTCACTTTGTATCCTGCATGTATATTTATGACCTGCTCTATCAAAATCATTAACCCTGGATCACATGTTGAGTTGTATAAACCGTTGGAAAGAGGAGATTCTTAGCTTTAAAAATCTTATTGATTTTAATGGTAAAGTTTGATAGCAGGCTGTCCCTCTCATAATGTCCAACAGTCAGCAGATGGATCGATTTGTCGTATGGCTTTGACTAACTCATTTTAACCGAGTAGCATCGAGGACGAGGATGGGTTTTACTCGAGGGAAAAGTGCGGTAGATAGTTGGTGAGATTTTTTGTGTCTGCTGAGTAAGTTGAGACCCTAATAAGAAATTCAAGTTAACAAATCTGTCTTTTGCATTTAAGGAAGGTATGTTAAATGTACAACTCACACATTTACACACAGATAGTCGTATCAGTTCACCTAATAACATCGAGACCAATCTTACTCCACACCAAACACACACACACACACACACACACACACACACACACACACACAAAAACACACACACACACAAACACACACACACACACACACACACACACACACACACACACACACACACACACACACACACACACACACACACACACACACACACACACACACACACACACACACACACACAAACACAAACACAAACACATCTCGTCCTATTGTGGCATGCTGGGCCGGCTCATTACTACAATGCCAAGCTACTAGTTGCTAAGGAGACCTTGGGGAGAGGGTAGGGTTGCTGTTGCCATGGCAGCAAGCCTGCATCCTGCCAACTGTCTCCCCCCGCGAGACATGACCATTGCAGACAGCGAGAGAAAAGAGAGAAGGGGAGGAAAAGAGTGAGGAGGGCTGGAGGGGGTTATGGTGAAGATGTTGAAAGAGGAGGACTTGTAAAGATGGGGGGGGGAGGAAAAAAGAGGGAGACCTTGAAAAAACAAAAGCCCAAATGCTTCCTTCTTTTCATGCGGTTCCAATGGCTAACACACATGACCACAACCAGATCCAGAGACGTTTAGAGATGACGTTAAGTGTCCCCGAGTGAACCTCCTGATTTCTTTACCATGGTTGCAGGATCTAAAATAAGTCCATTAAAAACTGTGCAGCTAAAAAAAGACATTCAGATAAGAGGTAAGATAAGATAGTCCTTTATTGATCCCAATGTGGGAAATGTGTGTGTTGCAGTAGCATAAAAGACATGGCATTGTACGATACAAATTAAAAAGACTATAAATAAACAAAAAAGTGCTTTAAAAAACACCTAAAAGTACAATCTGCTGATTTAGACTCAATGTTATTTGTGTGAAGGGATTGGCAACCAGTGTTTGGAGATGATATTGTATGTAAATGTGAAACACCTTCCACACATTCCCCAAAACATTTTGCAAATATATCAAATGGATCTATTCCTCCTTCCTCCTTTTCGTGCATGCAGCAGCTTTCCCATGGCTAACACACAGGACCACAAACAGATCCAGATCCAGAGGCGCTGAGAAATGACGTTAGTGAACCTCCAGATTTTCTTTTTACTACGCAGATCTGACAGAGCGCTTAGGCGAGTGTTCACAGAGCCCATCCATCATGGAAAGAGGGAGAAAGAGGGAGGGAAGGGATGAGAGGGGGAGATTAAACTGATTGGGGAGCGTAGACGAAGAAGGACGAAGAGAAGGAGGTCATACGAGGTGAAGGAAGAAAGAAGAATAAGTCCTTAGTCTCAAATTCAAATTAGCCTTATTGGTTTCCAAGGACACTGAATTGTTTCCATCCCAGTTTCTCTCTCTGCGTCACTACTCACCCCTCCCTCCCTCCTTACTCCCCACATGTCTTTCCTCCCTCTCTTATTATTAAATCATTTCTTTCATTGCCCTGGCCTGCGCCGTCACATTCAGGAGAACATGTGTGTCAAGGGAGCGATGTGTAACTGCAGAGTTCAGACATATTAACACCTGAAGGGTTTCACCTCTCACCAACCTCAACGCCTCGGGATCCAGCTCAGGTCGGGTTGTGAGTCTGGATTCGACTTCTGGTTCATTTAAAATGACATTTAAAGAGAGATGGCTG
The DNA here is from genome assembly GCF_949606895.1 of Notothenia rossii. NCBI lineage: Eukaryota > Metazoa > Chordata > Actinopteri > Perciformes > Nototheniidae > Notothenia > Notothenia rossii. The sequence goes on along the minus strand of NC_136908.1, from coordinate 5,675,159 downwards.
TCTTTCTTTCACTGGTTGTGCTCTGTTTAACTCGTTGTTGAGCAGAAGGTTAAGATGTTTTTGCGAAACCCTTTTGATTTAGTCCAATAAAAGTACATGGGAACCAAGGGAAGTGAACAAATTCGAAATCGTTTTTTTTTGCAAACAAACTATAGTTAAGGTATGGTTAAGGTTACTACAACCTCCATTGGATTCAGAACAGCTGCAGAATCATCCAATATGTACAAAAAGGTTGGCTACTGAAGTGTTGTGGTATTTGTTTCAACATAATATTCAGTGCTCAGTGGGAAAAGAAACTATGACAGGAAACAGCATGTAGCCGACACGTAGCGTTAGCCTGCTGAGCTAACAGTGCTTTTCCTCTGTTTCTCCCTCTCTGACTTCATTGGTTCTTATTAAAAACATTGAGGAGAACATGAGCGATATGTAACTGTGGAGCTTCAACATGTTAACACCTGAATGGTTTGAGACCTTGAGACCTTATAAATCGGGAGCATTTCAAAACCACCGCGGGGGGGGGGGGGGGGGGGGGCTAGTGGATCGCCGGAGCCGTATTAGATTAACATTAACATGCTTATTGTAGTTTTAAATTCACTGTCTTGATGGAGCATATGTGTGGGCTGGACCTGTATTTTACAGGAAAGGAGTGAGCAGGGGCTAGAGTTGTTCATTCTTGTTCTGTTTTCTGTGACTATCTGCCTCACCCTCTCAGAATTTCAGTTGCACACGCTACTAAAGAGACGCGCTACCATGGAAACCAAACAATGGTGTAGCTGTATTAAAGTCCGAGTGGAAACAGTCCTGAGTAAATCGGATTTAGTCAGAAATCGGGAGAAATGAGGGAGAAATATGACCCCGGGAGGAAACCGGGAGAGGGCAATGAAATCGGGAGTCTCCCGCGAAAATCGGGAGGGTTGGCAAGTATGCTCTCACCACCCTCAACCTGCAAAAGAGAACCTGAAATGAACCCGGTTAGCCTCGACAAAGTATGACGTTTGGAATCTAGTTCAGGTCGGCTTCTGGTTTATCTCATTTTTCTCTTTCCTTCATTTGTTCTGAGTCCATGTGAGCATTTTGTTGAGCAGAAGGATAAGATGTTTCTGCAAAACCCTTTAGCAGGGAAGATAGTGGTCGACCCCTCACAAACTGTTCACCCCCCTCCCCTAAGGACCAAAACCTCTCGCCACCTGAACAGACTCTTCTCCCCCGCTACCGGCCTCTTAAACAAGGCCCGCCCCCCCCCACTGACACTTACCTCAGCCACAACGTAGTCTCTATATGCATTACATTCATGCACACAATGTTCATACTGCTTACTGCACATATTTATTGTTTCATAGTTCATATTTTATATCCTATAATTCATGCATAGCATTCTATTTCCATGTAAATGACTGCTTTATTTTATTGCTATTTAACTATATTTTATTACGTGTCCTTAAAGATTTCTTGTTTTATATTTAATGTATGCACCATGACATCAAGTCAAATTCCTCGTATGTGTGAACCTGCCTGGAAATAAACCTGTTTCTGATTCTGATTCTGATTGAGACCAACGCACCAAACAACATGACAACCATAAACATTGAAAAGAACTCAAAAGAGGTCTTTGCAAACAAACTTTGGTTAATGAATTGTTAACGAAAGGCACCCATAAGACCTCCATTGGACAGAATCCTCTAGAATGGGCCTTGGACCACTTGTTGTTAAAAAACTATCCTCCGCACACACAAAACATTGCGTCGGACCCCATTGCTGAGCAGAAGGGTTAAAATGTTTCTGCAAGACCCTTCAGATTGAGTCCAATGCCAGCGCTGGAAAGTCTGAAGTACTCTGAAGGTTTGTAGACAAACGGTCATTGTATCGTTAAGGTTAGGCAACCACTCGTAAATGTTGGGCTTGTGTGTTTTGTGTTTCGAGTAGAGGTTCAATGCTAATTTAGAAAAAGGAAAGTGTAAAGAATACAGCGTGCGGCTAACGTCGTGAATTAGCCTGGAGAGGAGAGAGGCTTCATCTCTGTACGCTCTAATATTGTTGGATTATTACATTCATACATTGAGCCTTGAAATAACGTGTGTTAATTATTTAGACATAATATCTTTAAAGGTCTTGCAACTTATCACAACACCTGTGCCGAACTGAACCAAGCATATCTCGATCTTTTGCATAAATTAATTACAAAAATGTAACCTTTGGTTTGCATTTCGCGATACCCGTCGGGTTCATATGGGTCCAAGGCCTTTTGCAGAACCCCAACAACACACACACACACACACACACACACACACACACACACACACACACACACACACACACACACACACACACACACACACACACACACACACACACACACACACACACACACACACACACACACAGACTACTCCAAATACTTTTGCTTCCAAGCGATTTCGTGCAACGTGCAAGCATGCTGTAACTGTCCCAACCGATTCAAAGCACTCTCCCCCCCCTCACCCTCTATCTGGTTTTGATCACTCTTCCTCTCTCTCTGTCTGTTTCTCATTGTGAGGGAATGTGGCGTCTGTCTCATTGTCACAGACGCTGGGAAACAAGACGCCTCCTCATCACCCTCGTCCTCTCTCTCACACACACACACACACACACACACACACACACACACACACACACACACACACACACACACACACACAACTTTATTGACTTATTCATGCATGGGTTTGTTTCGGGGGCAGAGCTCCTGTCTGCCAGTCTGACAGACACCCTGTGAACCCTGGAGAATCCACACACACACACACACACACACACACACACACACACACACACACACACACACACACACACACACACACACACACACACACACACACACACACACACACACACACACACACACACACACACACACACACACACACACACACACACACACATCCCCCCCTCCAAACCCTTGAGTCCCCCTCTTCATAATCCGAGCATGGCACACTCTTTCTTTGATTTTTAATTACATGTTATCGCTGGCATGCATGTTCAATGTTCTCCTGTTGTGCAACATGTATCGCTGATGTTTAGAGTTCTTATTTTGTATTATATTTATTCTTATTTCGTTGTTGTAGCACTTTGTACAAAATGTTTTAGCATTATTATGTTCATTGACGGTCATAAAGCTCCTTTGAATTTGAGTTCTCGTAGAGGAATCTGGGTTCACTCAGTTTTCTCCTCCATCGTTTCCCCCCCCTCCTCTTCCTCCTCCTCCTCCTCTTCCTCCTCCTCCGTCTCCATCGTTTCCCTCCCCTCTTCACTTTCTCTTTGCTGGGGAGAAGGGGAAGGTATGCCCACATTTCCCCAGAACAAAGACAGCCCAATTAAGTCAGTTTGAGTTAAGGTCTGTGTGGCAGAGGGATCGGAAGCGAGGAAACTGAAAAGCGGCAGCGGAGCTAACATACGAGGCAGTCTAACGAACTGGGAGAAGAGGCGGGAAAAATGAAGAAGAAGTAGAAGAAGAAGAAGAAGAAGAAGAAGAAGAGGAATAAAATAAAATAAAAAGTCACTTTGTAGCGGAAGCGGGTCGCCTTCGTTTTTAGCTCCTCAATGGGAGGCTATGAAATATTAATAACTGCTCCAGCCATATACTTCAGAGGCCTATGGTAAAACTTAAAGTCTAATGAGACGCTGCTCATGAATTGCTAATGGAGATGCTGGAATGTGTGTTTTCTGTGTGTGTGTGTGTGTGTGTGTGTGTGTGTGTGTGTGTGTGTATGTGTGTGTGTGTGTGTGTGTGTGTGTGTGAAGTGGGGGGGGGGGGGGGGTCAAGCTGGTAGATGAGGGGTGGAGTGTAACAGAGCTTTCAGTTTTTCAAAGAGTCGACGGGAAACTTCATTAGATGCTTGAAGTTTCTCCTCCTGCATATCTGAGCGTCGACGCGTTTCCTTGAACTGAGGAGTGCTAACAGAGTTGGAAATCGTTCTGCTAATTGAAGCTAAAATGGAAATGGATTTCGTGTTTTCCACTGGGTTTCATTTGTGGGTGACAATCTAGCTTTTATTCGTGCTTAAAGTTGCATGAGTGTTTGAAGGGCAGGTGCTACAGGAAGTCAGTTTATTCTCCGTTAATCACCCGTGACTATCAAAATAAAAGATATCTATAACTTGTTTAACAAAACTTTATCAGTGTTTGGCCGTCTGTTCATTCTCAAGTGTTATTCATCCATACAGTTTTCTCTTTCATCTCTCTAACTTAAATTACATGTGTATCTCAAGTAATGTCCATAAGTTACGTAACACACACTTATTCTCACACAGGCCGCGGAAGTTTCCATTGACTTTCTTCTAAACGCAAGATAACGTAGACGTGACAAACCGCGTAGGCTACATAAGAAACTCAAACTAGGAGGAACTTTGCTGACTTTTTGTTCCCTAAGTTACGTACTGAACAAACCACTTATGTTATGTAAGAAATGTTCTTATTCAAATACAAATAAGGCTGAGCACTGCAGGGGTCGCTCGTGTTGCTGGACAAAAAAAACGCATTCAAAAATCAATAAACGAAAAATGTTAAGAGCATATGTTGGACCTAAGCTGTAAAGTATTAGTTAATGGTTAAATAAAGTCATTAGATATGACCTCCAAACCGTTTTAAGTGTCCGAGAGTAAAGTTACGTGAACGGCCAATTTCCCGGATTCTAATTTTTGTCTTAGATTCTCGCTATTGCATAGTAAGAAACTCTACATTTGGGTCCAGATATGGTCATTCTCAAATGTAATTTCACCATACATTTCTCCCTTTCTCTCAATTTTTCCACCCTCCCTCTCCACTACAGCCGCTCTGCTCTCACGTTGGTCTGCAGCCCAGATATTTGGAGTACCTGGCCGAGTCTCTAATCTCTCCGAGGCTTGTGTAAGCGCGGCTGAGTTTAGTCGCCGGGCAGAGCCATCAGCTGGGGAATTGTGGGCCGTATGCAGGAGGGGTGTGTGTGTGTGTGTGTGTGTGTGTGTGTGTGTGTGTGTGTGTGTGTGTGTGCGTGTGTGTGCGTGTGTGTGTGTGTGTGTAGAGATGGGGGGGGGGGGGGCGTACTGAGGGGGGCCCGGGGGGGTCGCCCTGCATCACAGTGTTGCTTACTGACCTAATTTCCTCCCTCCTGAAACTCCCCCGATGTGAGGATGCTCTGCACGCTTAGATACATTCACAGAAAGATCCTGATATTTGTAATAGATTGATTAAAGAGCTTATCAATGCCACAACATGGGAGTCAATTACCCCAAATTGGTGTAAATAAGCTATTTTGGATCAGATTTCCATATGATTGACTGTTTATTATTAAGGGTCAATTAGACATGAGGAGCAACAGCAGAGGGAGAGCTAATGTGTGCTAATGAAAATAAATGAATAGAGTTTCAGTTATTTTATTGAGAAAGTAGGCTTTATGTCCACAAGGAGCAGTTTGGAGGTGTTGCTGAATATGTGGAGTGGATACGATTTACCACTGGAGTGTTTTCTGCATCATCACAGACCTGCTAATGTGTGCAAAATACATTGAATATTCCTTGGATAATATCACCTACTAGCAGGTTTTATGCAATCAAAACAATAATACAATCTGAATCCCTGCATCATGGCGTTATGAATTGAAAAGATGCAAACAAAAATTGAGAATTAGATTTGTTTCTATACAACAGGTGGAAACGAATACAATTTGAGTTTTTCAGAATGTCAAAAATATAGGATGTCAGATGTTTTCTGCAAATGCTAAGCGATAAGAAAAAATCTGAATGTATTTATCTCTTGTGAAAAATCCACATGTTGCGTCAATCAATCAATCATCTGTTTAGTGTATACGAACTGTAACATCTTACTTGACATAACTGCACTTCAATGTATATTATACTTTGCTATAAAAGTGTAATCAATAACTAGCTATAGCTAGTCAGATATATTAAATAAAAACTTTGTCATACAATCTAAATGTAATGTTTTTTAGCGTTACCTGTTGATTTCAAAGAAAGCTCTCTGGGAAATGTTGACTGTTCGACATGAAGCTAGAAGCTACCTTACAGTACACAGTTCATCCTGAGTCCTGTCAGTTAAAGTGTTTTATAGTTAGCTTGGCTAAGCATCAAGGTGGGGTAGCCTACGTTTGGAGAAACCAGCTCGAGTGCGCTAGAATTTGAAAATAAACAGCCGGAAGAAATCTGCCACTTACTCACAGAGCCCCTCCTCCAACACACACGAACGCCCACATGACCAATGAGGGCACGAGATAAGTTTGTGCACAGATGGAAGGCTGACAGGCAGGTAGGCCATCCAGTTATTTTAGCCGGGCCGGCTCAGATGATTGGTCGTGCTTTTTACAGCGCCACGGCTTCCACAGATGACCTTTTTTTATGGATTATTTGTCAAAGCACTTCAGATATTCATTGCTATCGGGATGTTAAGAGCACTCCATGGAATATAACAACAAGTGTATCTCGAGCCGGTTTCTCAAACTTTCCTACCCCACCTTTAAGTGTTCGCATTAAAAAAATCATAAAATATTGAAAAATGCTTAGCACGATCTCCAAAACCTACGATAACATCTTCTATTTTCAACCAGAATCCCTAAAGCTAAGTGTATTTCGTTTTTCCTTGTATTTAAATGGAGAAAAGGGACAGATCTTGAAATGTAAGAAGCTGGGTTTAGTTATTATTAGGGGTTTTCCCCTCATAATCTATTCTTAAAACAGTCCAAAGTCAAACTGCAAACTGTTTATTTCTTTTGGAAACTTGTCCCACTCATCAAATCGTGTCCTCATTACGAGACATTTAACAAGCGTATCGTGTCAAACCTGCATCATTATTCATATGACTAACACACTCCCATCTCTATTTATTACATCATTTCTTTATAAGCAGTAAAAGTTTTCTGCCTGCAGCAAAACGCTTCTGCAGGAGCCTCGGTGAGATGTGCCGCTTTCCATTCAGCCTTCTTGTTCATTTGCATAAAAATGCACGGATGCTATGGAATATCAGGTGATGTATATGGATAGTGTTTGCTCTATTTGTGCGTCTGTCAGCTGCTCCACGTGTATGACTGCTGACATGTGACTGAACAAATGGGCGTGATTTGTTTGTGTGGATCATTCTCGCAAGATGCCGTGCACGGTGCATGTGTGTCGCATAAGCATAGAAAATATGTAGGAGTTCATTACTGTGTGTGTGTGTGTGTGTGTGTGTGTGTGTGTGTGTGTGTGTGTGTGTGTGTGTGTGTGTGTGTGTGTGTGTGTGTGTGTGTGTGTGTGTGTGTGTGTGTGTGTGTGTGTGTGTGTGTGTGTGTGTGTGTGTGTGTGTGTGTGTGTGAAGGGGGGAGTGTTTCTGCATGAGTGGAGCTGTCAGTGAGCATCAGTCAGCCAGGCAGCGACAGGCGGAGCAGATCATTAGAGAGACGGAGAGGGAGAGGGAGAGGGAGGGCAGGGACCGAGCGGAGGGAAAGGCCTCTGCGCTGTGTCTTTAATATCCGTCGACTGCGAGGATGACACAGAAAGTCACGCAACCATCATGCTGTCCTCCCATCGGCTTCATCACTGCCGTCATATCTGATGTTATATCGAGAGGGAAGCTGAGAATTGGCATTTCTTATCATGATCATGTCAATACAGTGGTGATGACGTATTTTTGTAGTTAGCATCTCCATCTATAACAGATTTTAGACTTTTGCAGAAAATAATCTCAACGTTTATGAAACTAACACCACTTGAAAAGCTAACGAGGCTATAAAGGAACTACAGCACGGTCACATGACTTCACGTCACCACCGCTAAGCTAAAGGCGGCTAATGTTGGGCTATAAAGGAACTACAGCACGGTCACATGACTTCACGTCACCACCGCTAAGCTAAAGGAGGCTAATGTTGGGCTATAAAGGAACTACAGCACGGTCACATGACTTCACGTCACCACCGCTAAGCTAAAGGCGGCTAATGTTGGGTTATAAGGAACTACAGCACGGTCACATGACTTAACGTCACCACTGCTAAGCTAAAGGTGGCTAATGTTGGGCTATAAGGAACTACAGCACGGTCACATGACTTCACGTCACCACTGCTAAGCTAAAGGAGGCTAATGTTGGGCTATAAGGAACTACAGCACGGTCACATGACTTCACATCACCACCGCTAAGCTAAAGGCGGCTAATGTTGGGCTATAAGGAACTACAGCACGGTCACATGACTTCAGGTCTCCACCGGGTAAAATGCTGAGTGATTGCTGGGTTTTTAGGACAAATTCAACAATTCCAACACTCATCTTTCAACTCGACCTTAAACTAACTTTCAGCTGTGAAAGGTCTTATTTTTTTATAAATTGTGTAGAAGTATAAAAGTGATGTAATGGAAATACTCCAACTCAATACAAGTACTTCAGAGTTGAATTGAAGCAGAGCACTTTAATAAATGTGCTTAGTTTCTCTCCCCGGCTGCTGAGCCTGGTGTAAAATAAAATGATATTCAGAGTCAGAGTTTCAGCGGCTTGTCGTCGTTGTTGTTGTTAAACACGAGCGTGAGGTGATATTTTATTTGTTAGCACGTCTTGCGATCCTGTTAATTTACAGATAACACATGATAATTGATTCTCATGTGACACTTTATAAGATTACACAAATATGCTTCATCTCCCATCTCGTCACAAGGCTGTTTGGATAATGAACCTGCTGAAATACATCTACAATAAACCATACAGCTTTTTTTTAAAGGTGTTTTTAAAACATTTTGGCAGGTTGTTTTTGTAATGAGGCTCAGTGATCAAATGTCTTTGATTGGCTTTGTTATGAATAAGGTAACATTAATATTCTGGGATCTTAGTGGGCTCTTATTATTTATATAATAGGACACATATCAGCAATGGAATTAACTCAATACATTTACTTCAATACTTTACTTTCTTTAATACTACTTTTTTATTCTATGTCAATACTGTACATTTCAGATGAATATAAAAGCCTACAAATCGAGATTAAACCAACAAAACATTAATATTTCATTAAATCTGAGGGCCGTTTCCTGCAAAATGAATACTTAGTACTTTTCGCTGTTAATTCTTCTGTTCTTGAAATGATTGTTGGACTCTTACTTGTTTTGCAATATTTGACATTAATGTATTTTTGTTCTACATTTTTAGAGCTTGAGTTCCCTTTCAGACTAGGACTTTGCATCAAAAAGTAAAAAAAAAAGAGAACAAAGAATGCATCTCTAAAGCTTAAACCATTAAACAACAGTTACAATAAAGTTAAAATTATCAAATATATTACAAACATTCCTAAACGATAATTATTTGTGTATCAGAGCAGAAAAATGTACTTTCGGACACTAGTTTTTCTTCTATTCTTTTAACTTTTGGTACATTTTGCTGCTTTTTTTAACTTGTATTGCAGCATTTTGACGCTAATGTGGTTATTTTACCCTTTTATCCAAAGTGCAAACAAACTCAAGAATCTGCAGGTCCATGAACTTTAAATGCGCCAAACTTAATGTAATAATATGTAAAGTATCTGAGTACTTCGTCCACCTCTGACGCTCAGTAACTATCTTTACTTTTCCTCCGTCCTCTCACCGAAGACCTTGTTTAATCCCGCTCTCCTCCACTTCCAATGTTTTGCATTTTTGCCCTTTCCTCGCGCGCCGGCTGGGCTCATAACTCATGTTTTAGTGCTTCGTCTCGTGGTGACCACCTTCCACTCAACAACACCATTAAACAGGCAGATTAATGCAGCCATTAAATTCACACATCGACTCCGTGGCTCTCATCAAAGCCCGTATACATGACGAGCGCTATCAGGGATTTGATGAAGTCAGACTTTCACGGGCCCGTAAATCAGAGATTGGAGGAGAAATCTAACACTTCACAAGGTGGAGGCTGACAATCAGGGACAGATACTGGACACACGAGGCACAAACAAACACATATATGTTCCTTTATAAACTCCAGTTATAGAAACACTGAGTTGTTGATAGGATTACTTACATTACGTGAGCCAAGAAAGTCATGTTTTTGGTCTGTCTGAAAACGAATGGTCTGATTTGCATGAAACTTGGTGGAAAGGTGTTTCATGGGGGTAAGAAGAACTCATCAAACGTTGGAGCAGATCAGACGAACAAAAAAAAATGGGCAAAACAACTACTTTCAAAATCGGCAACAAATGTGGGTAAGTTAGAGGCTGACAATGAGGGACAGATACTAGACACACAAAGACAGTATGCTTTGAATACTAACAGAAAACAGGGACTTTGACTGGACAGTTTACATGATAACTTTCATGCAGCAAAGAGGTCATGTTTTTTGACTGTCTGTTTAAAAAATACTAGCCTGATTTGCATGAAACTCAGTGGAAAAGTGTATCATCATCAAATGTGGCTGGTCAGTTGAAAACGTTTACCATTGCCACTAAGGAGGTCATGTTTTCTGCTTTTCTGTCTCTCTGTTGAAAAACTGAAAGCCTGATGCTCATGAAACTTTGTGGAAGGATGTGGCATGGGGCAAAGAAAAACCCATGATTGTTTTCAGCAGTTCTGAATCATTCTGTGTGAGATAGAGCATTTGAGCTTCATTCATGTGGAGTCCGATTTTAGATTCTGACGAGGGAAATTCCCTCAAAAATACCCTCAGGTCAAAACAACAACTCAGAAAGTTGGGGAACATTGTGGTGCTCGTTTTGCAGAGTTGACATCATGTTAATCAGAAACATGGAGGACAAAAGTACATATTAGCTTCACGGCTGACGTCCATGTGTTTTCCTCGGTACACCTTAAAGCTTATGGACGAACAAACAACTTCCCAATCCAAAACGTACAAATTGTCACAATATTTTCACGTATCCCTCCATGTTTTTAACTTTATATTTACTTCTTGTTTTTGTCCATTAAAGTCTCCACATGCCACAGGTGTGACTCACTTTCAAAGCCTCAGCTGCCTCTCCACATCGAGGCGTCTCGTCTCTAAATGATTTCACCTTTTAGAGAGTATTTTTATTTAAAAAGCGTTCAGTCCTGAGAGATGAGGGTCTGCTCCGTGGGACAATAATACATAAATCAGACCTTTTTCCAGCGGTGACCAAACATACAGAAGACCTTATGCTAAGCTAGGTCACTGCCGGCCACGACTGAAATATTATCCTCATAAAAACGTTTGAGCACATCTATTTTCTCTCACTACAATACCGAAAGAGGAACATCTAGGTCTAATAAATACCGCCAGACTATTGTGGATTTTTCTGCGGGTTTAATCTATGGCAGCAGATTTGAATTTGAATCGAAGCAAGATGAACGAGGTTGACAAGACAGAGTTTAGATTAGATAGGAATGAGGCGGGAAGGGGGGGAAGGGGGAGGAAGACAAGGGGTGAGGAAGAGGAGGAAGGGGGAGGAAGACAAGGGGTGAGGAAGAGGAGGAGGGGGAGACAAGTCTGGAGTTCATTCGAGGCCGTCAGCCGTCACATGTGCAGAATGCTAAACGCCAAGCTCTGAATCCTGACCTATTTTCATCAAACTGACACCGAGATCCACCGGGAGGCAGTCTTTCTAACCTCTCCTGGACCACACACACACACACACACACACACACACACACACACACACACACACACACACACACACACACACACACACACACACACACACACACACACACACACACACACACACACACACACACACACACACACACACACACACACACAGACAGACAGACAGACAGACAGACAGACAGACAGACAGACAGACAGACAGACAGACAGACAGACAGACAGACAGACAGACAGACAGACAGACAGACACACAAACCACACACACACACACACAACCACACACACCCCCACACACACACACACAACCACACACACACACACACACACACACACACACACACACACACACACACACACACACACACACACACACACACACACACACACACACACACACACGCATTACACAGTCTGTACATGCCGTAATGTTAATCTGCTTAATGCAGTTTAATAGCGTTTGATTAATAATCTCCAAAATGAGTGGATTGTGAATTATTTCCACTCCAGCTTGAGAGGCTTTTATTGTAATTTGTCCAAATATGCCGTTAGCCTGATGAATATTCATGAGGGGAGATACCCCTCCCTGACCCGTCTTTGTGATAACAATAGACTCTTTATTTTTAATGAAATCGTTAGCAGACACCTTCCCGACTTCTTAAACAGACTTTCTTTGCATATAACTCTGGAAAAAACACAACCAATCTGGCTCTTAAGACACTGATGGCGTTCATTTCCAACTGGCTTTTATCAGCTATGATCAAAGTGCGATTACAGACACCTTTAATGAAAATGGATAAAATTGCCAGAGAATGAATGTGACTTGATTGATGCCGAACATCACCTGAACATGGGTGAACTTCACTGAGAACAATGCGCATTAAGGGTGATTGATAGAACTGTACAATGATGGAGTGTGGCTTTTTACTAATTTGTCTGTTAGCTTCTGCAAACGTTTACCCTTTTCTGCATCTTCAGCTGCACATCATATTATTTTTTCCATCCATTTTATATCTCACAAGCTGCTTGAGGAGACTTTTATGAATTCACCCACTGATTGAACTTCATGCGAAAATGGTTTTGTATTTTTAACCTCAGAAACTCAGACTGGTGCCAGACAGATTCACCAGAGTCTGTTTCAGACTAATAGATACCAATTATTCTTGAGATTTGACATTTGGCATAATCAGCTCTGCCAGGTTGCTATGCAAAGATACCTGCTGTAATCCATTTCATTACTAATGCAATTATTACCTAGAAGGGCACTTGGAGAGCGCAGCCAAATGAGGCTCACACTGTGATTCGGATCTGGTCCAAATGTAATGGATGTGTCCTTGGCCCTTTCTAAACCTATCCTCAAAGTTTCATGAAAATTGGACCAGTAGTTTCTTCGTTATCCTTCTGACAGACAAAACTCTTTGGCAGAGTTTACCGAAAAGTAAAAATAAGACATCTACCTTTGACCTTATTCAAACTAAGAATATCAAGTCCATTGAGCTGGATTTCCACATTGTCCTGCTGTCTTTGGTCTAGCAAATCTCTTCAGTTTAGTTACATGGGAACGACAGTCTGAAGTCATGAAGTCTGGGAAACGATTGGATCACTTCAGACCTCCATGTCCACACAGATACATATTCCTGCACACGTTTATAAAGTAGAGCTCTGCTAACTGCAAACTGCTATGAAGCTCCTCAGTAAAAAAGAGAAGGTTTTTTGTTTTAAGTGAAAGCCTATAAAGGAACTGCAGCACGGTCACATGACTTCATGTCACCACCGCTAAGCTAAAGGCGGCTAATGTTGGGCTATAAAGGAACTACAGCACGGTCACATGACTTCACGTCACCACCGCTAAGCTAAAGGCGGCTAATGTTGGGCTATACAGGAACTACAGCACGGTCACATGACTTCACGTCACCACCGCTAAGCTAAAGGCGGCTAATGTTGGGCTATACAGGAACTACAGCACGGTCACATGACTTCACGTCACCACCGCTAAGCTAAAGGCGGCTAATGTTGGGCTATACAGGAACTACAGCACGGTCACATGACTTCACGTCACCACCGCTAAGCTAAAGGTGGCTAATGTTGGGCTATAAAGGAACTACAGCACGGTCACATGACATGTCCACCCTTTAGAAAAGTCTGCCGCCTTGAAAACCAGGAAAAGACAACACGTACAATTTTACCATATCCAAATCTAAGAAAATCGCGTGTTTTATCACGGTATTGATACGATATATTACCTAGCACTAGTCTATCTGTGTATGTGTGTGTGTGTATGTGTGTGCGCGTGTGTGTGTGTGTGTGTGCGTGTGTGTGTGCTGTCTGAAAGGCACATCCTGCCTGCAATTAAGGTGGAATCAGAGAGAGATCTGCGCTGCCTTGATAATGAGCCTCATCTGAATTATTAACTAGAGCTGTACCCCCCGGACCTGGACTCCCATCAGGCTTTGCTGCACAACAAGAGGCAGATGCACACACACCCACACACCCACACACCCACACACCCACACACACACACACACACACACACACACACACACACACACACACACACACACACACACACACACACACACACACACACACACACACACACACACACTTTTCCTTCTATCAAACCCATTTCAGCGCGTGCAGGAACTCAAAAACTAATCCCATTTGCGGTAGAAAAATAAGGGCAACACTCGACTTGGAGTGGTGCTCGTACGGCATTATTAGGCATCAAACAGCCCATTATAAACACACTGTGAGTGCATGATGATGATTTATTGAAATTTGGTGCATGGTATAATGAGTACAATGTGGAGAAACTTAGGGGGTTTAATACTTTATGAAGCGACTGTGTCATTAATCACATTAATATTTAGTGCGATTTCTGATGCATGATTACATTATGGCTGATTCCTGTGGGATCCTCCTCAGATGTGATGGATTGTTAGAGATGGTTTTATTTTAAAAAGTGACCCCCTGTAATGTATTACTTACTCAAAATGTGAATTCAGATGTTGTGGTGAGTGTGTTTTACATTGTGTGTGTGAATTTTTGCAGGAATATGGAGAATTGAAGAAGTTAGAATAACTTTCCAAAGCTTTCATACCGGAGTTGTAAGAATTAGTTGATAACCCGCCAACTATTATGCTAATCGGTACATTTTGAAATTCAGAATTGTGGGTTAATGCTGTTTTCAGCCTCTCAATGTGGAGATGTCCAACTTTTATTCTGATTTATATCCTATTAAAGTTACATTTTTGGGTTTTACACTGACTTAAAGAACGTTTTCAAAATGTTCTGACATTTTACAGACAAAATGATTAATATAAAAGACAATTCATAGAACAAATGCTGCCCTTTCATACTATTGCTATGCCAATGTGCATTATATCATGTATTTACAACATTTCTGCAGACCAATTTCAAAATGCATGTTTGAGAGTTTTTCATGTATTTGTTGATTTTTAAACTTTGAGGTAATCTAAACTTTTAAATATTACGTAAATAGTAACTGTGATGGATGGCATAACTCAAACTGAGTTCAGTGAATAGGTTTTCATATCATAAATCAATTAAACGTGGAGAAAAATGGCGATAAAGGCAATTTTCTGACTTTCAATATAAAGATTTCCCACTTTTTCTGCTTTAAGTCCTGCTAGAGTGATATATTTGGTGTTTTTTACTCTGACGAAATAAGAAATGTTTTCGAATGAAAGTTGAGGTCGGTACGTTTGGAGAAACCAGCTCGAGTGCACTAGAATTTGAAAATACACAGCCGGGAAAAATCTGCCCCTTTCTTACAGAGCCCCTCCTCCAACACACACGAACGCGCACATGACCAATGAGGGCACGATGTAAGTTTGTGCACAGATGGAAGGCTGACAGGCAGGTAGGCCATCCAGTTACTTTAGCCGCCCGGCTCAGATGATTGGTCGTGCTTTTTACAGCGCCACGGCTTCCACAGATTACATTTTTTTATGGATTTTTTGTCAAAGCACTTCAGATATTCATTGCTATCGGGATGTTAAGAGCATTCCATGGAATATAACAAAAAGTGTATCTCGAGCCGGTTTCTCAAACTTACCTACCCCACCTTTAAACTTATGTATTTTCATAATTAAAGATGTCTGGCAATGATCTTACACTGGAATGAAATGAAGAGAAACCAATGGTTGGATAAGTAACATGTTTCCTGACTAGAACCAGACACCAGAACATTTAAAGAGAGAATATGTTCTGCCGAGCAGACATTTTACGACCCAGCAGCAGCAGGAACGTTTCCCGAGGATCCGCCTTCTCTCCTCGTCTGGACTCCTCTCTGGAATTTCCGTCTGTGGCGAGTTTCTCAACATTTTCTCCCAGCTTATGTATTCAAAGCGATTGAAGTGCGAGGGCTGAGGGCGAGAATATTATGTTCTCTTCCAACCGCTGTGACTCATTTTAAAGTGGCGAACACCCCGCCTCCACTGCCGGTGCTTCCCTTGTTTACAGCCCGGACCTTTTCTCCACATTCAACCTGTGCTTTATTCAAGCAGGTTAACATCTACCTGACAGCTGGGCAGACATCCATACTCATAATTACTGATGATAAAAGGAATCGTTTAAACAGAAAATGACCATTTGTCCTGTATTTCAACACATGCTACCTTGGATTCTTATAGAAAACTATTTTAGTGAAATGCTCACAACCTAACAAACACATGTATTTACACTTAACTTAAATATTTAACGCAATTTCAGCTCAAACAGACGTGTTGCCTGCACAAGCGTGAGACTTTATGCAGAACTGTTTATTAGTATTTAAATGCATTTTTGTGAAGTAGTAAGCAAACATTTGCCATTCTTTACATGGGAACACGCACTAAAAATAGCAAATAAGTGCTGATGTACGAAATTTGAGACACAGCATATATACTATCATGCATGAGTTGAGTGAGACTTTAGAAATGGATGTTTTGATATAATTATAGTTCAATGCTGCCCCAATTTACTTACATTTTTGGAGAATTTCCTACAATTTTGGACTGATATCTGGTTCAAATATATTCAAAATAGCAAATATAAGTACTAAAGTTCGTAATTTGAGGCACAGCAGATATTCTATAATGAATTAGTGGAGTGAGACTTTAGTAATGGATGTTTTTATATAGTCAAGGGTGTAACTTTGGTTTGAGAAGTGGGGGGGACACAACACAGGGGGTCCTCCGCAATGAAACATTGTTCTCGATTTAATTCCATTTCCTGCATTTCTACAAATACATTAGGGACTATGGTGTTAACAAATCCAAACAAAAAATGTGGAATGTAATGAGTGCGCAAACTTATCTAGTATCCTCTCCATGTGAGCCTGTTTTATTTGTGATGGCCTCACATCCTCTGGGAGGGGGGGGGCTTCTAATCTCCATTAGCTCCGAGCTAGCACCAGATGCTAATAACAACCCCCGTAACTCTCTCTCTCTGTCTCTCTGTCTCTCTCTCTCTCTCTCTGTCTCTCTCTCACAAAATGCGCTCGTGCCACGCACACACAGACACTCCTCTGTGAAGATGACCTCTTGCGTAAAAAATAATAATAAACACATTTGAAAAGTGGGGGGGACACAAACGGGATTTTGAAAAGTGGGGGGGACATGTCCCCCCTGTCCCCAGTGGAAATTACGCCCATGGTTATAGTTCATTGTTGCCCCCATTTACTTTCATTTTTTGAGAGTATCCTACATTTTTAATCTGCTGCCCCCCCCCCCCCCCCCCCCCCCTCCCCCCTTCCAAACTGAAGTGATACGCAGCTCGCTCTTTTCAAAAGGCCTTCTGCACGCCGACAGCTGATCCGGATCAAAATCTGCTCGTCTGCTTCCCATTCAAGCTCTCAACGACTCTTCCCAACTGTTTCCTCTCCATTCACACGACACAATCACAGTTTTTCAGTATCAGATCCAAAATATCCAACGAGCCAAATTCCTCTCCCCGCCCCCGGTTAACCCGGCGCCAAGCCCGCCAACTCGAGAGCTGCCTCTCCTTCTGCTGCGCCTTTGTAACGATAACAATAACTGTGTGGCGGTGCAAAAAGGGCCGCCTGGCACACAGCTTCCTCTATAAGCCGGTTCCACCAACTCCAACCAATCCCCCCCCCCCCCCCCCCCCCGGTCTGACAGGCATTTAGGCTGCTCTCAATGTGCTCAGCCGCCATCTTTTCCTCGCCTCTCTCCAGCTCCCACTCAATCCTGAACCCAATTCAAATGAAGGTTTTTTTATTGGCAGGATAGATAATACCTTTTTTCTTCAAAAATTCTCCTTGCCTATATTCTTCGGCTCCTGCAGCTGGGTGAGGAAGAGGAAGAGGAAGGTGAGTGTGGGCGGTGGTGCTTTAGTGAACGGTGATGCATTACAAGCAGATTAAAAGCACATTAGAAGTAAATCAGGGATAAAGAGGTAAAGTGGGTCTGACCGTACTTAAGTTAAAACAGTGTTCCCCATTTCTAGCTTAAACACTTTACCCAAATGTGTTCAGGGGATCTTTATGTCTTAATGTTTAAGATTTGTGTGTAAATATGTCTAAAAGCTAGAATCCTGCAGCCAGTTAACAGTGTATTGAATAACAGCAGCAGAGTACATTTACTCTATATATATTGTACACATGTGAGGTACTTGTACCATTACATTTAATTAATCAACCGATTAAAAGAAACTAATCCACATCCATAAACACTTCAAATAATTTTCTGACTTTCTTTAAATTATTCTTTTTTTTCATTTTACATTTTTGTGCAACAGGTTGAATTCTTTAAATTCATTCACTTGATTATACATACTTACTTTTACTCAAGTTCTTTCATATGCAGGACTTTTACATGAGTATTTTTACAATTTAGTTTTGCTTCTTTTACTTAAAGTTAGTGTAGGTAATTCACTTCAGAAACGCTTTTTGTTATATTCCATGGAATGCTCTTAACATCCCGATAGCAATAAATACATAAAACATGTCATCTGTGGAAGCCGTGGCGCTGTAAAAAGCGACCAATCATCTGAGCCGACCCGGCTAAAATAACTGGATGGCCTACCTGCCTGTCATCTCTGCACAACCTTGTGTGTTGGAGGAGGGGCTCTGTGAGGAAGTCTGAAGGAAGGGGCAGATTTTTTTCGGCTGCGTATTTTCAAATTCTAGCGCACTCAAGCTTTTTTTCTCCATTCTTACCTACCCTACCTTTAAGTAAGAAGTCTGACTGCCACCACTGTCTACAGCTGAACATCAAAAATGTAAAATGTATGAAATTCTCACAAATTAAAAAGCATATTTAGACTCCACCTTCTTGACTTATAGTAAATACAGTGCGGTCACTTTACTGCACATTGCAAAGGAGGCGTGTTTGACATAAAACAAGAGAAAAAGTGAGAAATTAAAGCTTTTCTGGAGGAATAATTAATCCTCATGTGTATTTGTTCTTGTTCTCCTCATTATATCACAGTGTGATTACAGCGCTAGTCCTCCCACCTCCCTCTATATCCTTCAGGTAGTGGGCTGCTTTACAGCCTGCAGACAGGACAATCCCACGCACACACACTTTAAAATGAACATAGGTTTAACCTGTGTGTGAGCGGGTCCCCCCCCCCCGCACCAACACCACGACCTCCTACAGGACTGAACTCACTTCATAGGATCAAACACAGCCTCCCACCTCAGATACGATAACAAACACGACCCGACACTCGACCGCAATTACTGAGTCACAGCCGGAGAAATCCATACATAGTCATTCCCGTAACTGATGCTTAAAAGTGTTCCACTTCACTTCACCCACTGAATCACAGTTTGTACTCTTGTTTTAATACGTGCAATCTAGATTCGTGTAAAAAAGTTGCGGATAGATCAAAAAGGCAGAACGTTCTTGAAGCATTAAAGTGATTTAGGAACAGCAACACTTAAAACGTACCAACAATGCACTGTAAAGGTCTGATGACAGACTGTACTGAGTTGCATTATGGGAAATGTAGGATCCAGGGTTTCAGACAAATACCACGTCTTCAGTTCCTTTCATTTGTTATCTTTTTAGGGTAGGCTCCCCGATTTATGTATCAAAGTACTAAATCACTAGAGAGACCATTTAAACATGTTGTCTCTCGAATGAACTTGGATTGTTTTGGAAACGAAACCTGATAGAAGAATAAAAAATGCGACTTGAAGAATTGAAGTAATGGTGATTAGCGTTACACAAGAAAACGATATCATGCTCAATACTCATCAAACACAGGTTTTTTTGCTAATACGTTAGTGTATTGATATTAAAGACATCATCTTTTGTAGCTTAGGACCCATCTTAGGCTGCCTTTTAAAAGGTCTAATAAAATACCTTTCTGAGATGCATTGTGGGATCCAGGGTTTCTGGAGCTTATCACATACTTGGCACTTAAAGTCAGGATATCTCAGCTTCATTTGCTTTAATGTTTACGTTATTTCATAAATCTTTCTTTGGTTAGCTCCCAAAATGTATGAAACTAAAATATTAAATCACTAGAGTGACACTTTAAACATGTTGTATCTTGTTACCTTTGCAGTTATGTTTAAGAATTTAAGGTAACATCGGGTACTAATGGATAACTAATTACTAATTTGAGCAACAGTGTGTGTGTGTGTGTGTGAGTGTGTGTGTGAGTGTGTGTGTGTGTGTGTGTGTGTGTGTGTGTGTGTGTGTGTGTGTGTGTGTGTGTGTGACCACAATCAAATTAAATCTACCACTGCTCCAAAGAAGTGATATGAGAGTGTGAAAGAAATCCAATCCACCTCTGTAGCCTTAACGCTCCACACTAAAGCAAGTGAGTGACACCACGGCATTGTGTATAGGTGAGTGTGTGTTTATGTGTGTGTGTGTGTGTGTATATTTGTGTGTGTGTGTGTGTGTATATTTTTGTGTGTGTGTGTGTGTGTGTGTGTGTGTGTGTGTGTTTGTGCATGTGCGTGTGTGTGTGTGTGTATGTGTGTGTGTGGCCCAGATGAAGACAAAGAGCCCAACGGCTGAACTGAGCAGCAGCTCTCAGACAGGATTACACAACAGCTCTTAAAGACTGCTTTTAATAGCAAGACTGGATCCTATTTCCCTCCCACTCATAACATCCATCCATACATATACACACACACACACACACACACACACACACACACACACACACACACACACACACACACACACACACACACACACACACACACACACACACACACACACACACACACACACACACACACACACACACACACACACACACACACACACACACACACACACACACACACACACACACACACACACACTGATCTCATCCCCCTCATCAATAATGTTCAATCTAAGCAGAAACACACACAGGAATGTGAGTGTGTACACATTACACGCCAGTCTGTGTGTTTGCCAGGGATTGTGTACCTCCGTGCTTCGAATCTCATTAAAACCAATGCCAACTGTTACAGTGTCCAACATGTGCGTGCATGTGTGTGTGTGTGTGTGTGTGTGTGTGTGTGTGTGTGTGTGTGTGTGTGTGTCCACACTGTTATTATGATTAAATCAAGTTGTTTTTCACCTCAACTTGGAGCCTCTGTGCACCAATCAGTTGACACCAATCGCCCTCTGCTAGCCAATCAGAGCGCAGAGCGGGGAAACGGAGAGCAGGTATCACGACCCCGGGAATTATGCTCAGCTTTAAATCCACTTTTAGAAACGTTGTACCATAAAGATTGGACAGAAGGCTGCCGCTGACTTAAATCAAATGGTGGTTTGATTGAGATGAATCTGCGTCTTAATACTGCTCAATTGGAGCCAAATGAGATGGAGGGGTAGCAGTGGAGGAAATGTGTGTGTGTGTGTGTGTGTGTGTGTGTGTGTGTGTGTGTGTGTGTGTGTGTGTGTGTGTGTGTGTGTGTGTGTGTGTGTGTGTGTGTGTGTGTGTGTGTGTGTGTGTGTGTGTGTGTGTGTGTGTGTGTGTGTGTGTGTGTGTGTGTGTGTGTGTGTGGGAGACAATGGCACTTATCATGGAAGGCTGTGAGGAAATGACAGGAGAGGATTGTTTCTGGATGAACTAGATGTCAGACACACAGATGATGAGAAACGTCTGCTAATCTCACTCCGAAAGCAGGAAGAGTAAAGCACGACTTCAAAAGCGTCAGAGGTTCTTAAAGAGGCGCCCCGCTGGTTTTACACACAATGCTCAGTTTACCCGTCGCAAAGATTCAACCCACATGAAAAACAAATGCATTTTAAATTCTGTGGCTCTGAAGGGAAAGCTTTAAGATAACCAAAACAACAGGTTAAAGTTAATATTTTGGAATATGACTGTATTCGTTTTTCAAAACTTCCTTATTTTGAAATGCTAACAAGGTTTTTTTTTTTATGACATTAACTGACATTTCTGAAGAGCTGTGTTTGAGAATGTGTTGTCATTAAAGGTCTAATAAAAAAAACACTGCCATGTTGCATTGTGGGAATTGTAGTATCAAGGGTTTCTGACTAACACAAAGCTTTAACGTTTAAAAAAAATACAACAGGACTTTACTTTTGAAATATTAACCAAGAAATTGTTCTTTTTGTCAGTTCTCTCTGAGAATGTGTTGGTCAGCGAGGGTCTTATAAAAGACGTTACTGAGTTGCATTGTGGGAATAGTAGTACCCAGGGTTTTCTCAAAAATACAAAGCTTTGAACCTAAACAATAACAACCATTTCCCTTTTCAATCTGTCTAACGTGAAGTCCCCAACGTTATGAGAGAGAGTGAAGTACTTAATCACAGAAGTGACCCTTTAAACATGTATTAATGTACTTGTTGCTGCTTTTTCTGCCAGTAAATGTTAATGCTGTCAAATTTAACAAGAGGCGATTTATTGAGGAATCTCCCCGGTTTTGTCAGAGTTAACAGTTTGGATCCAGCGTTTTGGGATATTTGCTGAGCCCTTTGATAAAACTCTAACTACAGAAAAATACCATATAACATAAGCGGGGAAACAAATATATGTTTGGCTTTTCGGCTCATATTCAATTGTTGATTTACTTTTTTTTTCACCTGAATTACATTTACTTTCAGTGAGGAAAGTCCTGATTAATGCCCAAATTGACCATATATAGTAAGACAAATATTTATAATTAACTTAACTGCAATTTAGATCACCAAATCTCAGTCAGACTGCTTTGAAATGGCTAGAAAAGGGAACAAAAGGCACACAACTTTCTAAAACATTGCGGCCATTGTGAAGCTCAGGGCTTTGAAACAAAAGACCATTAATCCGCACACAGAATGGGTGGTAACGTTAAGTAGATTACATCAACCAATCTATTAGATTAACCTCATATTAATTTGAATTTAAGGGATAATCTGTGGTTACATCTGTTTGCTGTGACACCCCATGTCATCATCTCTTGTTATTGTCCTTTTAAACCCCCTTGCCTTGTGCCATGCTTTCGCACACAGGCTGTGTGTAATTCAACTGGATGGTGGTGGGGGGGGGGGTTATACCCAGGGTGAGGAGCTGAAAATCGGACCGGAGGACACACTCTGTCCCCGGGCTGACCCATGACACAGAGATATGAACAGAGGTGGAAGAAGTACTTAGGGAGAGAAACAGGAAAGCAGGGTTTTAAATGGAGGTTTTTCAGCTCCTTTTCAAATGTTTTTAACTTGTTTCTCCATCTGATTTGTACGTGCTCCCAGTTTAGAAAGTTAATGCCCAAATGTACCAGATATAGGAGGACATGTGTTTATAATAAGCTTAACTGCAAAGAACTTTGTTACGAGTAAAAGTCCTACATTTAAAATCTTACTGAAGTAAAAGTACAGCATCAAAATATACTTAAAGTACCAAAAGTAAAAGTAGCCCTTATGCATAATGGCCCATGCCTTCTAATATACCAATCTACTTAACATATTAACATAGTGTACTATATGCTTAAAAAAATGGTGTACAGTAGTTTGAAATTAGAATATATCCTGTGAATGAAGTATAAAGTATAAAGTAGCATACACTGTGAATACTCAGGTAAAGTACAAGTACTTTAAACATGTTTTTTATGAGATTACGCATACATCCAAAAACTAAAGAGCTTCAGTTTGAAGAATAGCTGTCATTTTTGCCGATTGTGTTCGAGAATCATTTTGTCAGTGTCTCACTGACAATCCAACAAAAAGCGTTACCGTGTTGCATTGTGGGAATTGTAGGATCAGTGGTGTTTGACACATACAAAGCTTTCAAGCGAAAAACAACAGTAATTTTTCCAGGGAAATGAAAGTCAAAACTAACATTCTGTGACGTGACTTGCTTATAAGATCAACCGTAATATGTGTTGCTTTAACCATCACCAAGTCGTTTTGTAACTCAGACCTAAACTTCCTCAAATGTATTTTGTTCCTTTCCAGCAGAGGAAGGCTTGAAACCAGACACTAGCCTATCCAAAGAGAACCGTGAAGAGGGGGAGTGGCTTCTCCTTCTATACACACATGCATCTCTTAAATAGGATGAAGCCAGTGAACCCTCAACTCCCCTGAACACACTGTAGTGGAGTGACTCGGGGACACAACGCAGACATAAATTACTGGAACCAAGGCTCAATTATGTGGCTTTTGAAATATGCAGGAGAGGATTTTCTGCAGGAGACAGACTACAGGCTAAATATAGTCCAGTAAAAAACCTTCCCCATGCGGTGTGTGAGAGGACATGGTCAGCTGGAATCCATATTATTCAGGAATAATCCAACGTACGCTTCAAAAGTTTGCTTAAAAGCATCTCCAAATTATAATTGATCTGTGTCTGTGGTAAACTGATTATATTAAATATGATGATCATTTTTGTTTTTCACTTCATGCATGCCCCAGAATAGCCAATGCTAATGGGGATCCTAATAAAGAAAAGAACATAGGAACATTATTTTTCATACCTTCCATGTGGCTGAACTTTTGCAGTCGCCTTTATCCTTGAAATAAGGAAAAAAGGCAAATTTAATTTCTATTCTGTTTCTTTTTGCACAATTTTTTTCAGTTTTATGTCTTTTATACATTTATGTTGCATTGTTGGAGGAGCCTGGACTTAAGTTTCTCGTGTAGCTGATTTGCATTTGACAATAAATCCTTTGAATCTTGGAACCAGGGCTTTGAAACATGCAGGAGAGGAGTTTGCTGCAGACAGAATAGACTAGATATTCCACTTAAAAACCTTCCCCATGTGGTGTGTGAAGATGACATTATTTTTCATGTGGCATATATGAACATAAATCCCCAATCATTCATGACATCCATGTCTCCTAAACACCTTACCTTCCATCCGGCTGAACTGTTGCTGTCTCCTTTATCCTTGAAATAGGGAACAAAGCGCACCATCCAGTCGTAGACCTGGGACAGGGTGAGCCTCTTGTCCGGGGTGCTCTCGATGGCCCGGGTGATCAGGTCCGCGTAAGACAGGTTCCCCCACGCGTTCCTCCGGGAGGACTTGGCTTTGCGCAGCTGCCCGGCCGCATCCAGCGCAGACGCCCCGGGAACCGGAGCTCCGGTCGGGTGCTGGAGCTCCGCCGGTGCGCCGCCTTTCTTCCCGGCACGCTGGCACGACGCCGGCACGTTGTACTGCTCGTTCTCCACTTTGACCGAAACCAGACCCAGGTTTGCGTCCTCTCCACCGGCGGGGAAATCCTCCAGTAGCGGCCAAGCAGAGCACGACCGAGACCGACTGTGAGGCTCAAATTCCGGATCGATATCAACCTGATGCGCATCCATTACGCTGTTCTTCATCATCATCAGCATGATGGATGTCAAAATCGGGCAAGGTCACTGTATCAAAACGACTGTGAGTTACACAAAAAAGGTCCTTAATGTGAAGAATAAAGAGTATTCAGTGTGAGAGAGAGCCGGTTCTCCACATCAGGACAGATGAAGGTGTATCCGAGGCATCAACAACAGTATATCTTCCATGATAATTGCACATCACCGGCTGTGTGCATGTCCGAGTGTCGTTCGCACACATCCATAATTACGCACTCACACGCACACACACACACATACACACGCTTGTCTCTGACTGAGCTCTGGCTGCAGCAACAGTTGATCCTCCTGACAGGTGAAAAACTCTCCAAGCAACTCACAATTACTCCCTTATAGAAAGAATCTCATGATATATGAAGCATCTCCAGACGAGAATGAGAAGCCCTCCTGGATGTGATGAGCTTCCTCTCTGTCTGTAGTAGATATGTCTCCACCTTTGTCTCTCGCTCACAGTCACATGTTCAGCTCTGCCTTTATACTGCTGCGGCTCTGAAGGCTCACAGCCACTTAACTGTAGCCGGGAATAAAGTGGAATAAGTGCTGCCTCCATATAATTGGACGACGCTTGGATTCAAGTCACTCCCTCCAGAACAGGTTTCCAGAGGAGGAGGGGGGTGTGCGTGTGTGTGTTTGTTTGTGTTTGTTTGTGTGTGTGTGTGTGTGTGTGTGTGTGTGTGTGTGTGTGTGTGTGTGTGTGTGTGTGTGTGTGTGTGAGAGTGAGTGGTGGGAGTGATATTCCCAACATCATATTTGGAAATCATCAGTTTTAACTCAATTAAAGACAAATATTAACTTTATTTCCCTGTTTTTTTAAATTATTTTATACCCTAACCAAATCAAAAGGAGCTTCTTCAAAACCAGAGCCCAGTCTGCTCTGATCGTGTCTTGATTGGTCAACCGCTTAGAGATGTCCCGCCCCTTAGTCTATCACATACAATGTATTGGAGCGATAGACCAATAGAAGCACGATTGTTCAATAGTGATGTCACTATGTTCCTGAAGTAATCAAAAGAGTCCAATGGAGGCGTTTCCGGCAGTGTGTAGGAGAGAAACTCCCTCTGGAGGAAACACAGAGATGTTAGCCTTTGCAGACCATTTACATTTACACGTCCCACAATGCATCTCAAATTTGACTTTTTTCTCAGAATTTGACTCTTTTTTTTTTCAAAATGTTACTTTTTTTTTCAAAATGTCACTTTTTTGTTTTTGTTTTTCCAGAATTTGGCTTTTCTTTTTAAATCATTTTGTGACATGCGCACTGAGGAGACTTGCATTTGTTTGCCCTAGACTTTTGCTGACAGACGTAGTTAATTATGAAGTCATTACTCTATCCGATAATAATCCAATGCAGAGGCAATAATGTAATATAATACATTATTTTATATATGTTAAATATTTATATATTTATTCTTATATAGTCTTATATATAAAACCGGCCCTTTGAGTGCAACCATGATGCTAATGTAGCCCGAGTTGAAATTGAGTTTGACACCCCTGATTTACATGCACTAAAACCTATAACACACTGCAGGAAAGGAAAAAAACACAAAAAGCAGAATAGGGCCTTTTCAAGTAAAAGTAGCATCGACAAATAGTTAGAATATCAAAAGTAAAGGTATTCATTAAGCATAATGGCACATTCCAGAATCATATATGGTAAATGACTGGATAACGATTATTGATAGAATACTTTTCTCAACATACTCCAAGAGCAGGGCCGGCCCTAGACTTTTGGGGGCCCTAAGCAAGCTTTGGCTTGGGGGCCCCCCTCACTCTAGCGCGTTCTCACTACACACAACACGGAACCAACTTTTGTCTTATAATGTTAGCATAAGCACACATATTGTATAAATAAGCATGTAAACACCTCCGACCTAACCTCCTCTAGGGCAGAAATACTGTCACATAACATCCATATATTTCAGTGCTAGGTTGATGCTTAGCTAAGCTAACTGTGAAACACTTTAACTGACAGGACTCCGGATCAACTGTGTACTGTAAGGTAGCTTCTAGCTTCATGTCGAACAGTAAGTCAACATTTCCCAGAGAGCTTACTTTGAAATCACCAGGTAACGCTAAAAAACATTACATTTAGATTATATGACAAAGTATTTATTTCTGGCTAGCTATAGCTACTTGCTAACGGTTTAGCTTACCCCCGCGATTCAAAGTAACATCAACGTAGCTGTAATTTATGCTTTGCTTACATGTTTGCATAACTTGGAAGTGTACTGACATTGACATACCTTGTTTACCTGGCTCAAGTGGTGGCTCTGGGGTTGTTGTGTGAGCCACCACTTGAGAATTGTCGTATTTTTTAAGAAAATGTTTTCTTATGTCCATCTTCAAAAACTCTGAGTCCGACTGACAGTTTATTTTAAACATTGTCACAGCTGACAGGATAGGTACCTGTGAGCCAATAAGACAATGTTTATTTCCATTCAACTCTCTGGTTGGTCTGGTGTCTTGCCTCTGTTGCATTTACTGAACACGGGAAATTACAATCCTGCCGTCCTCTCTTGTGTCATGATGAGGTTCAGGTAAAGCACGGTTAATGTATTTTATTATTGACTCAATAATATAATACATGACTTTGAGAGTAGGCAATCTAGGCATATTAACAACATTAATTAAACATACTTATCACGGCGACGGTGTTCTGAGATTTATTTATATTTTAAATAAAAAATAAAATAAATAAATAAATGTTTTGCTAGGGTGCCCCTTAGTGGCTGCGGGGCCCTAAGCGGCCGCTTATGTCGCTTAATGGGTCGGGCCGGCTCTGTCCAAGAGTCATTATCAATTGGTGTATTTCTTCCAGTTTTGGGGTTAAAGAGTCCCCTCACTGTCTTTGTGCCTCATCATTGCCTTTAGTGTCTCTGAGTCCATAAAGAGAAACTCTATCAATGGCCGCTCTGTGTGTTTTCAGCTCGTTTTTGGAAACCCCCAACATGCAGAGGCCGCGGCTCTTTGACAGCCGGTCGTCAGTGACAACCGTAACCTCAAATGCACCTAACAGGAATGCTTTCATGAGGACTAAACGAGCCAATCAACACGAGTACGAACCAGTGTGTGTGTGGGTGTGTGGGTGTGTGTGTGTGTGTGTGTGTGTGTGTGTGTGTGTGTGTGTGTGTGTGTGTGTGTGTGTGTGTGTGTGTGTGTGTGTGTGTGTGTGTGTGTGTGTGTGTGTGCAAAAAGAGTGTAGAGCCATGCTGTAAATGGGAACAAACAGAGGGAAAATGTAAAACACATGGCGCTGCGGTTTGTTCCAGAGGAGATTTTTAATGCGCCACAGCGAAGTTGTAACAGGAATGCGGTGTGACTCGTCTCATCAGGAATGAAAACAGAGCGGCGCTGCCAGCATGGAGGAAACACCGCCTTCATCTGTGGCGAGGAACTCGTCATCATCAGGCTAGGTGAAGTGCGTAAACACGAGAAACATGAGTCACATGTGTCCTCACACAGAGGGAAGGGATTTTTGGAATATAACGTGCAAAATATGAGATTCAGCTCTTCAAAGGAAAATATTTTAAATCAATGTTTCTTCTCCAGACTAGTATTAGTCAGATTGTGCAATTCTGGAGATTCAAGTTTTTCGGTTGTTTTGAGTATTAAATATTGATCGAATGCATATTGACTGTCAAAATACCAGGATGGTAGCACATGTGTCAAACTCCAGGCCCGGGGGCCAAATCAGGCCCTTGGTGGATTTAATTTCGGCCCGCAGGATAATTTCTAATTCCTATTAGATCTGGCCCGCCGGTATATTGCACGCACACCTTCACTCCATCCTGAGGGTCTCCTCAGCTCAGAGCCTGACCCCAAACATTGATGAACATGCACCCAAGATGAGATGCCAAGTATCTGCTTGAACTAGCATCACAGAGCAGCACACTGAGTTTAATGGATGTTTCCTTCTTCACTTTTTCTCTCACGTCAACAGGGCATGTTTTTTTTTTCTTTGAGGGAAATAGTTTTTTTGAAGCTGTTGTTGGCCTGTGGAGAAATGTAATCATAAGAAATGACTCCGGAAAAGCTGCAGATAGAGCCATAAGAAATGAATGCAACTGATTATTTAATGTTTCATGTTGTTTTTATAGGCAATCATTTAAGCTTTTTTAGTTCCAGGTTTAATATGTGCAATAAGTTCATTTAAATAAGTTTTGCAATAAACATTGAACCAGTCCGGCCCTCGACTAGTACGCATTTTTATTATTTTGGCCCTCTGTGTATTTGAGTTTGACACCCCTGGTATAGAGGCCCTATTCAGATTTTTGGGATTTCTCCCTTTCGATGGTCTTCATCGGAGACACCCCTAATGATTTCCTTCGATTAAGCAAACACAAGTTAACATGAGATGGTAGCATTGCTAGCTTGCATTCAGATAATACCATTGATAGCCAAAAAAACTTAAAAAGTAAGACCCCTGCAATTGAATAAAGCTCTCTAAAAATTAGATGAGGTTCAAGAATCTTGAGAAACTCCAAGGTCTTGTCAGATTGATTTCCTTTGTGTTGAGATATCCTGAAGCTAACCAATGTTCATGTGAGACGTTGGCGCCATGGCATTGCTGAGAATTCAGAGGGCCAAGGAACAAGCTGGAAGACAATACAACTGATGGCAAAACTCCTGAAGTAAGACCAAAGTTTTATATTTCTCTAAAAGCTGATTCCAGTCCAAAAATCTCCACGAGTCAGCAAGGTTTATTTCCTTTGTGTTGTCACGAAGACCTCCATGTGCCATTGTCATACCTCCACTTTATGATTAAATGAAGTGAAACAGGTGGAAATCTCAGGGTGCCACTGTTTCCTTCTTGCCTCATTATGAGCAGATCCAGAGTTTCCTGATTGGAGGTGTTGGCAGCAGTCGGCGTCTCTCAACAGTTGAAAGCCTCAGGGTTTCCCAAGGCAGGGAGTGGCATCCCCCTCCGCCGGTAAACACATCAATAATCCTGCAGGTTGACTGACTTGCTCTCCGGATCAGGCATGAAAATGAGGGAGGAAGACCCGCCGAGAGAAGAGGCAATTAGTGTTCACTCTGAGGCCTTCGGAGAGTTAGTGATGTGGTGTTAAAACGGAGGGTGAACCCTGAGTAACGGCTGGTGCTCGGCCTCATGCAAACAGATTCATTTCCAAAAAAGAGTGAACTTTCTTCCCCATTTTGAACCCAAAACCCTTTATCTTTACACTTTGTATCAAGCTGTTTCCATTCATTTCCATATACAGTAATCCTCTTAAAGATCAATACCAGCATGTTCTGGGTGGTATTTAGCCCAAACAACTCTGCTCAACAGGACATAACTCTGTCAAAAGTTCAACGCCGCCAAAGCTTCCCTTCTCATGCAATGTAGAAATAGAAGCGTACAAACCAGACGTTGTGGTTTTAAACATTTCCCAACAAGTCTCTGTACCTTAATGACAAAGCAGGTCCTGCCAGTGCCTTAGAAAACAAGCCACATGAAGATTTACTGATCTGCCACCTCCAAGGTTGAAGCTGCGTAACTGTTTTTTTTTTTTGGCACACTTCAGGAAGGTGAAACTTGATTAGAATATGGCATGGCTGTAAACACATAAATGACATATTAGCACCTGATAAAGTTGTTGTGTTGAGCGCAATTGCAAATCTTTGCCAAATAAAAAGTGTAACATGTAAAGTTTCGGCATTAAAATGTGTGAAGAGATTACTTCGGAAAATATATAAATGATGACCAAAGGTAAGAATAAAGAGTCCTCTCCTGCTGATGTTCAGGTGTATATCAGTATGTAGTGTCTCTACTTTAAAGAGTTCTCTCCTGCTGATGTTCAGGTGTATATCAGTATGTAGTGTCTTTACTTTAAAGAGTCCTCTCCTGCTGATGTTAAGGTGTATATCAGTATGTAGTGTCTACTTTAAAGAGTCCTCTCCTGCTGATGTTCAGGTGTAATTCAGTATGTAGTGTCTCTACTTTAAAGAGTCCTCTCCTGCTGATGTTCAGGTGTATATCAGTATGTAGTGTCTCTACTTTAAAGAGTCCTCTCCTGCTGATGTTCAGGGGCCGTATTCACAAAGCATTTTATCTTACCGCTAGGAGTGCTCCTAACTCGCGCTAAAACATTTTACGTAGGAGTTTTTTCTTAAAAGTTATTCACAACGCCGCTGAGACCTACTCATACTAAGGATAAATCACTAAGAGGGAACTAAGAGTGACGCGCCGTTGCTATGGATTACGTCGATTCTCGTGCATGAGTTTAGAAGCGGTCAGTACGTGATTGGTTGTTCAGAGCAGGCGGTCTCGGTGAAACTCATCCGCAACATCCCACAAACGAGCCCACTAAAACAAGGAAATAGCCTAGGCTAGAAATGTATTCCTATCAAATAGTTATGGACAGTGCAGTTAGCAGAATACACGCATGATGACAAGTTTGTGCAGACCACGATAATGACGTTGTATGCACGTTAAAGAGAGAGAGCAAACAATACAAATACGTAAATTGCATTAAATCTATCGGGCAATTAAAAGCACCCTGCAAACTATTATCCAATGAGCATATTTCCAGCACTTAAACACTTTCAATAACAGCCCATACCGCCGTTCAAGTCCCCCTATCATGATGAATGAAAACAATCTGCGTGTTGATGGAATGTACTTTCTTTCTATTGACGAACACGTCCTCATCTTTTGATGGCGCAATTATTTTTATGTGCGTCCCGTCAATAGCACCGACCACACCGGGCATACCTGCAATTGCCATGAAGTTGGCTTTGATCCTGTGTAGTTGTTGATTGTCCAAAGGAAACCGGATAAACTGTTGGATGATATGTGGTCTAGAGAGCGCGTTGATGGTTTGGTTTATGGCACGGCTGACTGATGGTTGCGATATTCCTAAATCGTCGGCATTGCAAAGTTGCATTTTCCCTGTTGCTAAATATCGTAGTGTTGCCAAACATTTTATTTCCGGACTAATCTGGTTATTCCTGTTAGTCGGGGATGTTATTGCATCCCGCTCTAATTCCACAGTCTCCAATTGTCTCCAGAACATTTTGTCTCGCAGCCATTTTCAGATTCTTTGTGAATAGGTCTTACTGAGTTAGGAGTCCTCTCGAGGACTTTTAAGCTCTCCCAGACTTAGGTGCTACTTTTAGGCCTAAAATACTTTGTGAATTGCTCTTAGTGAATACAATTAGGAGTCCTAAATTTAAGACTGACACGCCCATTATGTTTAGGAGTTTCTCCTAAATTCGCCAGTTAGGAGCTACTTTTAGCCCTAAGATCCTTTGTGAATACGGCCCCTGGTGTATATCAGTATGTAGTGTCTCTACTTTAAAGAGTCCTCTCCTGCTGATGTTCAGGTGTATATCAGTATGTAGTGTCTCTACTTTAAAGAGTCCTCTCCTGCTGATGTTCAGGTGTATATCAGTATGCAGTGTCTCTACTTTAAAGAGTCCTCTCCTGCTGATGTTCAGGTGTATATCAGTATGTAGTGTCTCTACTTTAAAGAGTTCTCTCCTGCTGATGTTCAGGTGTATATCAGTATGTAGTGTCTCTACTTTAAAGAGTCCTCTCCTGCTGATGTTCAGGTGTATATCAGTATGTAGTGTCTCTACTTTAAAGAGTCCTCTCCTGCTGATGTTCAGGTGTATATCAGTATGCAGTGTCTCTACTTTAAAGAGTCCTCTCCTGCTGATGTTCAGGTGTATATCAGTATGTAGTGTCTCTACTTTAAAGAGTTCTCTCCTGCTGATGTTCAGGTGTATATCAGTATGTAGTGTCTCTACTTTAAAGAGTCCTCTCCTGCTGATGTTCAGGTGTATATCAGTATGTAGTGTCTCTACTTTAAAGAGTCCTCTCCTGCTGATGTTCAGGTGTATATCAGTATGCAGTGTCTCTACTTTAAAGAGTCCTCTCCTGCTGATGTTCAGGTGTATATCAGTATGCAGTGTCTCTACTTTAAAGAGTCCTCTCCTGCTGATGTTCAGGTGTATATCAGTATGTAGTGTCTTTACTTTAAAGAGTCCTCTCCTGCTGATGTTCAGGTGTATATCAGTATGTAGTGTCTCTCCTGTGACATGTCTCCATGCTTTAATGTTCAAAAAGCTCTTTATTGTTCTCATACTGTAGCACCTCTTTTCACCCTCTGTCTGAAACCAGAGCCAAGTCTGTTCTGATTGGTAAGCTGGCCGGCTCTGTTGTGATTGGTCAACCACTTAGAGATGTCCCGCCCCTTCGCCTATCACGTACAATGTGTTTGAACGCTAGCCAATAGAAGCAAGTGTGAGAGTGATGTCACTATGTTCTTGAAGTAAACAAAAGATTTCAATGGAGGTGGAGTGACAGGAATTGTAGCCTTTGCAGACCATTTACATCCACCAAAACCTATAGGAAAGGGAGAACCCCAAAAAGCTGAATAGTGCCCCTTTAAGATTTTTTGGTTTCACCTGAAGGTAATTCAAATTTACTTGGATAAAATATAAATATACTTTCACCTTCTTATTTTTACATTTGGATTGTCTATAGGGATTTGACCCTTTGCAGACCATTTACATCCACCAAAACCTGCAGAACACACTACAGGAGGGGGAACAACCCCCCAAAAAAGCAGAATAGGGCCCCTTTAAGACTGACTTTTAGCTACATGCCCTGACAAAGGCTAACACAACATGTTGCTTTTTAATTTGAAAGCAGCACAAGTAATGAATCAACCTAGAAGAGACACTAATGACTCATCATTCACGCTTTTGTATTTGAACATTTCCTCTGGTTTGTCCTCAGCTGACTGGGAACTTAAGGTTAGCTTCAGGCGGATACAGTACTCAACTTTTTTCTAACGTTCAGCCTTAAACAACCTTGCCTCTTTTTTGTGTGTGTTCTTCCTCCCCCCCATAATCCCTCCCTCCAGCCCTCCCTTTTTCTTTTACAACTGACTGTGGTTACATAAGAAGCTGGAACTGTTTTTTTCCAGCGGGACTCACTGCTGTGTGCGGAAACTGTGGGAGCGGAGGGTTGGGCATCTCGCTGCCAATGGCCATCCCAGGAATGCATCCTCTCTGTGGGTCTGAGCCTCCGCCAACATGTGGCCTCCCAATGTCACCACGGCACTTAGACGGGAAAAAAAGGGTTATTTCCTCCAAAAAAGCTGCATTTTTCTCACACATTGCCAGCTTTCTGTAACTGCAT
The DNA here is from genome assembly GCF_949606895.1 of Notothenia rossii. Classification (NCBI taxonomy): domain Eukaryota; kingdom Metazoa; phylum Chordata; class Actinopteri; order Perciformes; family Nototheniidae; genus Notothenia; species Notothenia rossii. Next base: position 5,640,711 of record NC_136908.1, on the reverse strand, counting down.
TATATTCACTCTGTCTGCTTCTTTTTTCAGGTAGAAACAGTGGTGGAAAATAAGTTTACTCTTTCTTTACTTTTATGTTTAATTTATTATACTACTTAAAGCTCCCATGTCATACTTTTCTGGTTATTACCCGTCCCCTTGTGTGTTATGAAGCTTTTTCTGCATGTAAAAGGTCTGCAGAGTCAAAACCCTCAAAGTACACCCTGTAGCGAGTAAAACTCTAACACAGAAAATACCTGTCTATGCTGCCCCAGAACGCCTCGTTGGAGATTTCTCTCCTGGGTACAGTGACGTGCCAATACCCAAATGGACCCATTGGTCCAAATGGACCAATCCGTTGAGCCGTTACATTACGTCCACAGAGCCGTCTCCTCCCTGAGACGGCGGGACGCGGCGAAGGCCGTGAGTCGGTGTGTGAGCACACACACAAACTCCCAGCCAGGCTGCGGGTGTGTGTGTGTGTGTGTGTGTGTGTGTGTGTGTGTGTGTGTGTGTGTGTGTGTGTGTGTGTGTGTGTGTGTGGGTGTTCGGGCTGGGTTTCACTGTGTCTCGCTGTCTCGCAGACGGCCACTGGGCTCGCAGGGAGGGGGGGGGCAGGAGCTCCAACAAGCCTTTTTATTAGTGACATTACTATGGATCACAACAGAGCCGGCCAGCTAACCAATCAGAGCAGACTGGGCTCTGGTTTCAGACTGAGGGTGAAAAGAGGTGCTGCAGCACAGGCAGTATGAGAAAAATAAAGAGCTTTTCGAACATTAAAGCATGGAGACATGTCCCAGTAGAGACACTACATACTGTAATAAGATAAAATGCTTTGTGAATACGGCCCCTGAACATCAGCAGGAGAGGACTCTTTAAAGTAGAGTCACTACATACTGATATACACCTGAACATCAGCAGGAGAGGACTCTTTAAAGTAGAGACACTACATACTGATATACACCTGAACATCAGCAGGAGAGGACTCTTTAAAGTAGAGACACTACATACTGATATACACCTGAACATCAGCAGGAGAGGACTCTTTAAAGTAGAGACACTACATACTGATATACACCTGAACATCAGCAGGAGAGGACTCTTTAAAGTAGAGACACTACATACTGATATACACCTGAACATCAGCAGGAGAGGACTCTTTAAAGTAGAGACACTACATACTGATATACACCTGAACATCAGCAGGAGAGGACTCTTTAAAGTAGAGACACTACATACTGATATACACCTGAACATCAGCAGGAGAGTACTCTTTAAAGTAGAGACACTAAATACTGATATACACCTGAACACCAGCAGGAGAGGACTCTTTAAAGTAGAGACACTACATACTGATATACACCTGAACATCAGCAGGAAAGGACTCTTTAAAGTAGAGACACTAAATACTGATATACACCTGAACACCAGCGGGAGAGGACTCTTTAAAGTAGAGACACTACATACTGATATACACCTGAACATCAGCAGGAGAGGACTCTTTAAAGTAGAGACACTACATACTGATATACACCTGAACATCTACAGGAGAGGACTCTTTAAAGTAGAGTCACTACATACTGATATACACCTGAACATCAGCAGGAGAGGACTCTTTAAAGTAGAGACACTACATACTGATATACACCTGAACATCAGCAGGAGAGGACTCTTTAAAGTAGAGACACTACATACTGATATACACCTGAACATCAGCAGGAGAGGACTCTTTAAAGTAGAGACACTACATACTGATATACACCTGAACATCAGCAGGAGAGGACTCTTTAAAGTAGAGACACTAAATACTGATATACACCTGAACACCAGCAGGAGAGGACTCTTTAAAGTAGAGACAGTACATACTGATATACACCTGAACATTAGCAGGAGAGGACTCTTTAAAGTAGAGACACTAAATACTGATATACACCTGAACACCAGCAGGAGAGGACTCTTTAAAGTAGAGACACTACATACTGATATACACCTGAACATCAGCAGGAGAGGACTCTTTAAAGTAGAGTCACTACATACTGATATACACCTGAACATCAGCAGGAGAGGACTCTTTAAAGTAGAGACACTAAATACTGATATACACCTGAACACCAGCAGGAGAGGACTCTTTAAAGTAGAGACACTACATACTGATATACACCTGAACATCAGCAGGAGAGGGCTCTTTAAAGTAGAGACACTACATACTGATATACACCTGAACATCAGCAGGAGAGGACTCTTTAAAGTAGAGTCACTACATACTGATATACACCTGAACATCAGCAGGAGAGGACTCTTTAAAGTAGAGACACTAAATACTGATATACACCTGGACATCAGCAGGAGAGAACTCTTTAAAGTAGAGACACTACATACTGAACATCAGCAGGAGAGGACTCTTTGGGTTACATTTCTGAACACTTCTTGGCTACAAACCATGGCATTGTGTCTCGCAGCCCTTTGCTGAATACAAATACAGTTTAAGTAATATTTAAAGAGTCCCCTGAAGCAATGGTGAAAGGGTTCAGGCGACGCACTGACAGACTTCTCTCTGCCGTACCTGACATAAAGAGGTTTAGCTAACACTACCCGACACCTACTGTTAATCCTATTCCAAATTGCACTCTCATCCATGAAATCCACTCACAAGAGGAAGACATACACAGTGATACAGTGCAGAGGTGTTACCAATATTATCTTTCCCCCACTGGCTTTAAAGCAACAAAGAAAGCAGGTATAAACCTATAAACCAAAGCACGGGTAGGTCCTCTGAGGGAAAACTGAGCAGAAAGAGAGCGATTTTTGTGAAATAAATGGGGAATAATAAGAGGATTGGTATCACACTGTGTCAGCAGAGGTGGAAGAAGTACTCAGATCTTGTACTTGAGTAAAAATAGAAGTACTCAGATCTTGTCCTTTAGTAAAAGTAGAAGTGCCAGAGTGTAGGAATACTCTGTTGCAGTAAAAGCCTGCATTCAAAATGTTACTCAACTAAAAGTAGAAAAGTATTCTCATCAAAATATAGTGAAAGTAGCGACAGTAAAAGTAGTTATGTGCAGATTGGTCCATTTCAGAATAATATATATGAAATGTTTTATAATGATTGATCATTAAAGTGTTCTCAAAGCTGGTAAAGGTGCAGCCAGTTATAATTTGTAGGGGGGTAAAGGTATATTATTTACCTCTAGAAGAACAAAGTAACCTAAAATGGAAATACTCAAGTAAAGTACAAGTATCTCAGAAGTGTACTTAAGAGAAGTATTAGTGTAAATGTACTTATTCTATCTAGTTACTTACCCCGCTGTGTGTCAGACATGTGGCTCACATTCATGCTACGTTTTTTGTTTGTTTTGCCAACGCTTGATTTGACCCAGTCCTGCACAGCTTCCTGATGGCGGTTGCAGAAGTTAATCACTTGAACTCTTCCAGGTCTTGCGGTCTGCTAACCCAGAACTGATCCCAGAATTATGGGGTTCTGGACGGACGTTTTCTCTCAGCGACCGCCACCACCGAGAGTTCACAGAGAGGAGCAGCACGAACACAAACTGGACTTCTACCAACATCTGCTCCGG